>NW_026585797.1:28446492-28573389 GCF_907164565.1 Psammomys obesus | reverse complement strand
TTGTATTCTGTTGGTGATGCTTACCTTTGTAGTGCCTGATCTTTTCTCTATGTTCTCCAGCTCCTGGTTTTTCTCTATTTGTGTTTTCTTTATTGATTCTAATTCTGTTTTCATGTCTTGCACCATTTCCTTCATCTGTTTGAATGTGGACTCCTGCTTTTCAATGATAGCTTCTATTTTTTTGTCCATTTCCTCTCTATGTATCACTAATTGTGCCTTTACTTCTTTAGGTATAATTGCCTGTATTTCTATGAAAGCTTTGTTTATTTCTTCTTTATTTGCCTTCATTTGTGTGGACACTTCTTTGAGAGCTTTGTGCATTTCTTCTCTGTTTGCCTCAATTTTCATGGTCATTTCTCTGAGAGCACGATTTGTTTCCTCTTGGTTAGTCTCGATTTCTTTGGCTATTTCTCTGAGGGCTTTGTTCGTTTCATCTTTATGGGCCTCTAATAGGTGGAGCAACATAGTTTTGAGGTCGTTTTCTTGTATATCTAGTGAATTGAATTGTCCATTTTTTTGTGGGGTTGCTGGTGAGGTCATTATGTCCTGATTTTTGTTGGAAGTGTTCTTATGTCTGCCTCTAGCCATCTGGTTATTTATAATCCTCACTGTTTGTTCCTTGAGATTGTAGTTCGGGCTATGATCCTCTCTTTCTCTTTTCTGGACTGTTTTTTCAGGAAGATGAGAGAGGTTCACTGGTTTGGGAGTGTGCACTGTGGTTTCAGTTTTGCCTAAGTAAGGAAAGTGACGCTGGCGCTATTCGCGTGCACTTTTAGTGGGCGCAGTGTGCATTCGCGGATTCTCTGGTTATTGCAGTGGCCTGTAAGCCAGTATTAGGCAGTTCTGACTGAGATCCAGGGATTGTTTGCCTGGATTACACTGGTGAACCCGCAAGGCAGAGGCTTCAATGTTGGGGTTGCTATCTCAAGAATCCCTATGATGCCCACACTAGGGGTGTGGGTAACAGGGATCTCGTCTGGTTGCTTCTGTGGAGAGGCCCTGGGTCTGGGGCAAACTCTCCCTTGAAGGCTCACTCACTCTCTTGCAGGACCAGTTGGAATGCACAGGGGTTCCCCTTGCTCACTACTCTCTGTTTTGGTCCTGCTGCGGAAGTGGATGGGTAGGCTAACAGTCAGCTCTGTGACACTATGGCCGCAGGACTCCGTGTCCACTTTTCCTGTGTGCTGCCTCTTTGTTCTTTCCCTCTGCCAGGAGGGGTTATGTTGACTGGTCCCTGGGTGGCTCGGGAAAGAGTTAGGATGAGTGTACTCAATCCCAGATCCCGGGCCAGATCTCTCTGCCAGAAGCAGCCTAGTGGTAGAATCTATGTTTGCTGATCCCAAGAGAGTACTGGGTAGTGTTGAGTGTCCTCAGATCCAGAGCTTGGGTTTCTCTGCTAGGGGCCGCTGGGTGAGCTGGAGAGAGGGTGCTGTGTCCTTGGCAGGCTGCCTCTCTGTCCTTCCCCTCTGACCTTCCCCTCTGCTGGGGCAAGTTTATGGAGGTGCTCTCAGGGGAGTGCCAGCAGGGGTTGGGGCTTCTCAGTGGGATCCTGAGCCCTGAGCCAGCGTTTCTCTGCCAGAGGTCGGGGGGAGGGGCGCCGGTGATAGAACTTGCTGCTAGACCTTATTGTGCTGGACCCAGGAGAATCTCAGGACATGTAGAATGACCACAGTCCCAGATCCTGAGCTATAGTTTGTTTGCTAGGAGCGGCCGGCAGTACTGGAGTTCCAGCACTGTGAAGCTGCTGTGCGCCTCTTTATCCTTCCACTCCGCTGCAGCAGGGTTATGGCGGCGTTTGGGGGAGTGCCCAAAAGGATTGGGTTTTCTCAGCCCCGCTCTCGGGTTGGGGTACAGACAATGTGGTCTGTTGCAGATTCTGCTGGATGCCTCCTGCCTCCTCCGAAGAGGGAGTAGGGATTTTGAGCTGGGCGCGCAGCTTCGCAGCTGTAATCCGTGCACGGCGGGAGCTCAATTGTGATGGCGGCAGGTACCCGTGGTTGGAGAGATCTTCCAGGGAAAGACTGGGTGACCCGTGACCAGTCTGGTAACTTTGCCTCCCCATGGGTTTTTTTTTTGCGACTGGAACTCTCAGCCTCAGGCACCCTTGTGCCCACCGATCAGCCTGGGAAACTGATTGGGACAAGCAGGCTTGCGGCACCAAGCCTGGACACCCAAAGCCCGAGTTGCCGGGTTCTCTTCCAGGTTCTGACTGGGCAGCGGAGAGTGGACACGACTGATTCCCACACCGTGGGAGCCTCCCCTCACCTGGGATACACGATCGATCGCTGTTGTTTTAGGGCCCAGAGTTCAGTCTGCTGGTAGCTGCACGGAGTGTGTTGTCCCGCTTCTCAGACACGGTGTTCTCCCGGTGCCGCCATCTTGGCCCCCCCTCATTACTCTTCTTATCTAGCCTTGTCTCACCAATCTACCCTCTTACTCTAGCTTTTCAAATAGCTGGGACCACTGGTGTGTGTCACCATTAGTTTATTAAAGCAGTATTTGAAAGTTATAAATGAAAAAAATAATTATTCTAAAATATCAAAATATGTTTTAATATCATAAAAGAGCATAACAATTAAAACTAATTCAGATCTCAATTTTAACTGGTAATGAAGCGGCATTCCTACTAAACATTGATGTTACTTTTTTATGCATGAATGTATAAATAATTAAGGACAGGCTGAACTAAGTATTAACTAAATTGTCAGTGTGGTTGTTTTTGAATGGTTGATATGCATTCTCTTATATCATTTAACATCACTGTTTCTGTGAGACTAGATTTCCAGTTTCAGAATAAAGAAGCAACAGACACCAAAAAAAAAAAAAAAAAATGAAAGTTCTTTAATTTTCCTTCTAAAAACAAGCAAAAATAAAATTGCTTTATTATTATTTTTACTCTTATTCACATGCTTGCATGAGGATGATAAATGTATGTGTCGAAGTCCATGACACAGTGAAGGTCAGAGGACAACTTTGTAGTGTTGATGATTTTCTTGATATCTTCACGTGGATTTGGGAGCATCGAATGCAAGTTTCCAGGCTTTCATGACCAATGCTTTAGTCCCTTTACGTACTGAGCAATTCTCTGTCACTGCAAGATTTGCTTTTATAATGGCATTTAGGAAACAGTGCTGATGGGGATGTGCAGGTAGGAAGTGGGATAATGGAGTTAGGTTATAAACTGACGAGAGAAAGGATTTAGGGTAGTAAAGAAGACCTTTAGCTAGCTCCTCCAATGCAATGGTGCAGGAAGAGAGAAATAATACTCTAGAATTTTTCACCAAAGCCATAAAATCCATACAGAAATAAGGAGCCAGAAAATGTAGTAATGTAGTCCTTGAGTATTATCAGATATTGGTCTTGGGCTGTTGGCAAGTGCAACCAAATTGCCTTGCTTCTTCATTATACTGGCTTTGCCCTCATTGGAGGAAACTCCAGTGAATAATGTTTATGGCTAAGAGAACATCACCAACCAGATATAGGCCAGAGTCACAGGTCACAAAACCAGATGTTTAGCCACCAGCAGAGGCTTCCTTCATTCCAGCCTGGAGATCTCAGTTCTTTTGGGTCTTCCTGATTATCAGGTTAATCTGAAAATAAATGACTAGATCCCCCAGTAACTCCAGTACCATGGCTGTATAACCAGCTGGCAGGGAGAACTATGTCTCAGACAAGGCAGTATATACAAACCTGTATCATGAATTCTCTGAATCAGGTCCCACAAAAGCCCTGCTCACAGAAGAATTGCTTTCATTTGGCCTAAGTTAAACACAAACATGCATACACACACTCCACAACAGCAAAGTGTTTTCTAAAAGAGTAATTCAGGGAAGATCAAGCCATGCAAAAGTCAAACAAAAAGTTCCTTTGGGAGGGGGGAATAAACCCAATAAAAGATCATTCTGCACAAAGATGTATTGCTATGAAAGAACTTAACAAGAGCATAAATCTGATATTTTAAAAAAGAGCTTACACTAATACAAATATCAAAATAAAATGCAAAGAAGAAATTCCGAAGTCAAAGAAACAGATTACAAATGCCCTTTTAACACCAATAAATAAGTTATAAGCAAGAAGCCACAGATATACAAGAAGATATCATGTATAAAGTGAATATTAGCAAAAGAGACTGAGAGTTTTATCACATTGATAAAATATGAGCAACAAACCAAGTAATCCAATTAAAAAAAATGGGGAACAGAGCTAAACAGAGAATTCTCAATAGAGCAATATCGAATGAAACAAAAAAACACTTAAAGAAATGCTCAACCTTATTAGCCATCGGGGAAATGCAAATAAAAATGACCCTGAGATTTCACCTTACACCCATCAGAATGGCCAAGATCAAAAACTCAAGTGACAACATATGCTGGAGAGGTTGTGGAGAAAGGGGAACCCTCCTCCACTGCTGTGGGAATGTAAACTTGTACAACCACTCTGGAAATCAATCTGGTGCTTTCTCAGACAACTAGGAATAACGCTTCCTCAAGATCCAGCCATACCACTCCTAGGCATATATCCAAAAGATACTCAAGTACACAATAAGGACATTTGCTCAACCATGTTTGTAGCAGTCTTATTTGTAATAGCCAGAAGCTGGAAACAGCCCAGATGCTTCTCAACTGAAGAATGGATAGAGAAATTGTGGTACTTTTACACAATGGAATATTACTCAGCAATGAAAAACAAGGATATCATGAAATTTGCAAGTAAATGGTGGGAACTGGAAAGCATCATCTTGAGTGAGCTGTCCCAGAAGCAGAAAGACACACACGGTATATACTCACTCATATAGACATATAATATAGGATAAACCTACTAAAATCTGTACATCTAAAGAAACTAATCAAGAAGGAGGACTCTGATTAAAATGCTCAATCCCCATCTTAAAAGGCAAAGAGAATGGACATCAGAAGAAGAAAACAGGAAACAAGCTAAGAACCTGCCACAGAGGGCCTCTGAAAGGCTCTGCCCTGCAGACTATCAAAGCAGATGCTGAGACTTATGGCCAACTGTTGGGCAGAGTGCATGGAATCTTATGTAAGAAGTGGGAAATAGTAAGAGCTGGAGAAGGCAGGAACTCCACAAGAAGAACAACAGAACCAGAAATTTGAACACAGGGGTCTTTCCAGAGACTCATATTCCAACCACGTACCATGCATGGAGATAACCTAGAACCCCTACATAGATGTAGCCCATGGCAGTTCAGTGTCCAAGTGGGTTCCATAATAATGGGAAGAGGGACTGCCTCTGACATAAACTGATTGGCCTGCTCTTTGATCACCTCCCTCTGAGGGGGGAGCAGCCTTACCAGGCCACAGAAGATGACAATGCAGCCACTCCTGATGAGATCTGATAGACTAAGATCAGAAGGAAGGAGAGGGGGACCTCCCCTATCAGTGGACTTGGGGAGGGGTATGTGTGAAAAAGGGGGAGGGAAGGTAGGATTAGGAGGGGAGGAGGGAAGGGTTTATGGGGGAATACAAAGTGAATAAAGTGTAACTAATAAAAGTTAAAAAAATAAATAAAATAAAATAAAAAAAGAAGGAGAAGGGAGGGGAGTTTTGGTGTTAGTTAGAGTAGATCTGGGAATAGAATAGGGAGGAGGCTTCAATCAGGCTGTAAAGTGATTAAATAAATTAATGAAAAATATAAAAAAAATATGAGACAGGTGGAAGGAAAAGATGACCTTCCAGAAAAAAACACTACACATGATGTGGCATGTTCAATAATGACACAGAAAATAAGATAATGCCACATGAAGACATTCTGAAGAAAAAAAATAAATGGACTGGACTATTTAAGAAAACCTAAAATATCATACCGAGGAGATCTCCTAGGAAAGTAAAATCACTCAAAATATTGATGAAAAAGATCACAATAAAATCAAAGATGTACAGGACTGTGGTTGAAGCATGGAGCTCAACCAAACCCAGAGAAATAAAAACTAAATGTGCAGCAACTGTCTCCAGGTTACAATATTCTACACTGGAGCCAGGCTCCTTGGGGTTCAGGATGTTCTAATTTGAAATTGACCTTCCAGAAATGAAAGGACAGTTTCAAAAGACTTGGAAAGTAAACAACATCCAAGTCTCAAAAAGTACTTGAACCTAACAAGATTAACAGGGCTCCTCTTCAAGGTTGTAGCTTCAGTAAGCAACTTCTGGGAGCTGCCTAGAAAGTCCCTAACTGGCTGAGCTGCTTGCCCATCATGCAGAGAGCTGTTGAGTCTCGCAGCTTTTGTCAGTTATGATTCACGCTGGGGTGTGCTTTTGGTGATGCAGCTGTCTTTCAGTTGTCCCGGCTTCTATTAATAGCACCTCACCTACATTCCTATAAATAACCCCAGTCAATTCACCACTTCAACAAGTTAGACTTCGTGTATTTATTACTTTGCACAATTGTTGGTTCTCTGCCTCAGGTGAATAGATGTTGTTTTGCATTTCATCGAAAAAAAGTGTCACACAATTATTAACATACTACATTTTATGCAATAAGAAAAAAAAGCAAGCCTTGACATGTTTGACAAAGTGAAATGAGTCATATCAATAAAAAACAACCTGGAGTTAAGTACTTGATGTTTTTTAAATCTCTTATTTTAGAAGGATCTTTTTGAACTTGACAAGTGAAGAATATTTATCTCAAACTACAGTAATCTTCATTTCCTTTTTGTTAAAACATTAGTCAATTTAAAACCTATTTTTTTGTTTTTGTCTGTCTTTGAGCATTTTTTTAAGTTACATTTTATTCACTTTGAATCCCAGCTGTAGCCTACTCCCCCATCCCCTCCCAATCCCACCTCTTCTCCCTTTTCTTCTCCTATGCCCGTCCCCCAGTACAATGATAGGATAGGTCCTCCTCTATTTCCATCTGACCCTAGTCTATTAGGTCTCATCAGGACGGGCTTCTTTGTCTTCCTCTGTGGACTGGATAGGCTGCTTCTCCCTCAGATGGAGGTGATCAAAGAGCCAGCCCATGAGTTCATGTCAGAGATGGTCCCTGTTCCTATTTTTGGGAAACCCTCTTGGACACTGAGCTGCCATGTGGACATCAGAAGAGGGAGAAAACAGGGAACAGGACAGGAGCCTGTCACAGAGGGCTGCCTCTGAAAGACTCTACCAGCAGGGTATTAAAGCAGATGCTGAGACTCATAGCCAAACTTTTTGCAGAGTGCAGGGAATCTTATGAAAGAAGGGGGAGATAGAAAGATCTGGATGGGACAGAAGCTCCACAAGGAAAGCGACAGAAACAAAAAGTCTGGGCTCAGGGGTCTTTTCTGAGACTAATACTCCAAACAAGGACCATGCATGGAGATAACTTAGAACCCTTGCACAGAAGTAACACCTATTTTTTTAAAGGCAAATTTTATAGACAAGTTAACTAGTAAGGGTACTTGAGCAATCAGGTCATGAATTAGGCCAGACAGCAAACCAGTTAAGAAGGTTCTACTTTCTCAGTCACAGTCTATATGGCTACACTGAGACTGCATGCTGAGGCTGGCAACTCTCCAAAGTGAGTGGGGTATGTTCCTAGTCTCTCCTTGAGACCCTACTGTAACTACACTCCCGTAGCTTCATTAGACATGGCTCCATTGGATACTTGCTCCATAAATTACTTTCTACCTAATGCCCTTGGATTTTCTTTTAAAGCACTAAAGGAGCCACTGGGACACTAAAGTCTTGAGATATGTGTACATGCAGAACGAGTACCATGTGTACATCCCAAAGTCTGCTGCTGGTATGCATGATGCCTGAGCTATTTTGAACAGCAGCAGATCTGCTTCACCAGCTGAGCATAGAAAACTGACAACAGGAAATGAGCACAGAGAATATCCTAGAGTGTCATGAACCTATTCTGCCCTTCAGTTCTCCAAGCAAGTGATGGGTGAGCTCGAAGACATATGTCCTGACCTCAAGGTCTTTTCCCCAAGTCTTGTTCAATTAGCACATGGCCTCACTATCTGTGACACGAATGGCTGGATGCTTGGCCAGCATGCTTTGAAGTTTTCTAAATCTTTGTTCTCTCTTTTTGCCTCCCAGGCCTCACTATAAGTCATACCAAGAATGACAAATAACACCTGTGCTATTGACCAAGTGCTATGCTGTTTTGAAATAGCCTCTGCCACATCAATTACCCATCATGATAATTTATTTCCATCATGGACCAATTATCTAGTCTCCTCATTTTCTCAATCCTCAGAAAGCTAGAATTTTTCTAGCTTGCTCCACTCTATTCATTCGAGCTGTCACACAACTGAAAAGTTAACCTTATGTTTCCAGGCATAGTTATAGAAATGACCCCATCTTTTGATTCCAATCTTCTGAGGCAGTCCTTCTTTCATGGCCATAGCAAATTCTTTGAAGCTCAGTGACTTTATAATGAGGTTTTTTTAACTTCTGCTGTTCAAGTCTGAAAACCCAAAGTGGGTGATCCCACTGTCTCAGAAACAAGTGATGATATTACAGTGGGTGGCATTAGTTGGGAAGGTTGCATGTGGAAAGAAGATGTCACATTTGGAAATGGAAAGCTAGACCGTAGCACTAGGTCCAGCCTACCAACTTACTCTTGCATGCACTCAAGACTCCTATGAAAAGTGCCTCACTCTCTCTGAGGGCAGCTCCTCCACTGAATTCAATGAGCTTTCCCAGCTCTGCCACACATGGGACCAAGTTCACAAGCATGAGCTCTTGGGATATACAATAAAACCTTCCACCAACCATGCCACTCATTGTGTAGAAAGTCAAACCATGAGAAAAGGGCTCATCTTGTGGACTATTAATCACTTAACAATAATTCTTTTTTTGGGAAGCCTGTCAGTCCTCAGAAATTAACCAAAGTCATGAACACTGAATCCAGTCTCTCTGATGAGTGGTTTAGGTCCATGGAATTCACAAATTACCTCAACAGGTTTATTTTTTCTTTCACATTTTGTTGTTCTATATCAGTTTTTCTCAACCTTCTTGATGCTGCCACCCTTTGATACAGCTCCTCATATTGGAGTGACTCCCAGTCATAAAATTATTTTGTTGCTACTTCATAACTGTAATTTTGCTATTCTTACGAAATGTAATGTAAATATCTGATATACAAGATACCTGATATGTTCCCCCAAAAGGAATCAAGACCTACAGGGTCAGAACCACTGTCAGACATAGGCTATGTGATACACAGGTCATGGTGCATACAAACACTGCAGACTCTTGAGAGAATGCAGTGCAACGAGAGAATCACTAAGATGGCGGCCAAAAGGTTACAGTGGGTTTTGCTGCTATTGAAGTTTAAATAAGGGACCTTGGGGTGAATCTGAGCTCATCTTTATAGAAAGAACCAGGGATGTAATCACAACAAACATACATGCTTAGAATGCCAGTGAAATTTATTTGAGGGTAAACTGGAGGATCTGTAAGATCGTGTCAGGACTTAGGTTAAGCACAAATATGCAAAACTTAGTTCACCAGTAGCAACTACTGAAATCTTTTTGTGTGTGTGTGAGACACTATGTTTTATTTATTTTTATTTTTATTTTTATTTTATTTTTATTAATTACGGTTTATTCACTTTGTATCCCAGCTGTAGCCTGAAATCCTAATTATCATATCTTCTTCCTGTTGGTGCACAAAAAGAAACATAGTTTGAAAAAAAGTAGATGTGAGACGATTGCATGATTATAGATATATAATGATTCAAGATCATGAGGAAAGCTGTTCAAGTCCAGGATGCCTTGTTTCCAAAAAACTTCCCTAGTCAGTCTAATCTTACCTATGGTAGGTGAAAAATCACCAAGGCTGAGTACATCAGCCTTGAGAACATCACTTGAGTTCAAAGTCAAATACAAGACTTGAAGCTGTGACATTTTGTTATTCTGAGAATAGGACAAAGAATTAAGTTCAGTTTCTTCCAAAAGATAACAGGGTAATCTTTATCTGGTGCTGTTTACAAAAGAACCTAATCACTAAGCTATTACAGAATATGAAGGTCTGGCTCTCATCATTTAGAAGTACACAGGCTTCCTGTCTTTTGTAATGCATCATACTCACTCAGGTCAAATTTGTGACTAGAAGATTCATGAGATACCACTACTAGAAACATAAGCCTTCTAGAAATTACTTTACAAGGGTACAACCTCCAAGATCCCAGAGGGCATGGATCTAATAGGCATCAATTTGTAAAATGAGTCAATAGAGAAAATGTTGAGCCAGGTAATCTAGTTCAATTCTCTACCTTTGCCGCATGCCACTGGGCTCATAATATCTTATTTGAATGTTTCATGATGCAGCCAATGAGGTAATCATCTTTTACTGTTTTTCCAGAAATTCACTACATGTTTTCTAATGATCAATTGGTTATTGTTATGGCAGCATTCTTTTGGCATAGGAAAGATTGCGTGTACGAAAAATGTGTGTTGAAGGTAGCAACTAGTGAAATCTACCTGTAAGAGTTCAAATGATTCAGGTCATATTGGAAATATACTACTTGAGATTTTTATTATCTTACAACAAACATGAGTTCGATGAACTAAGCTCAGATTGCAAACCACTTTTGCAGTTTTAGAAAAGTTATTCTACCAATATTTTGATAAAATTTGTGACATTTTTAAAGATTTCACTAGTCAAAAAAATAAAAAAGGAATACTTAATAATGGAAACTTTGTAAAATCAGGAGAGATGAGATAATTAGCCAGATGAATCTTAATACTGAATTTATATTCCTAGAAAAATTACCTTGTCAACATGTCCTGGGGTAATGTTTGTCATTGCGCCCTACGGGCAAATTAGAAAAAATAAAAGAAAACATCAACAACAAAAACTTATGTTTGTCACTTGATTAAGAACAGGCTTGTGTTTTGAGTTTTCAGAAACAAATAAGATACAGACATGCAACGTCTCCTACCTAGGCCTGTTAGTGAAGTTGAGTCCACATTTCTTGTATATCACAGAACTACTCAGCAAGCAAAACATGATGATGGTTAGCCGCTTCACATCTCAATTTCATGAGGAATACCAACACAATTGCTACCAATGGAACACATTCACTCAAATAAAAATATTCTGGTTTAATTACTATCATCCAAAAATACTCAAGCAAGACTTCATTTATAGAAATATTTATTTATAAACCAGTTAAACAGGTTTTCTTTTGAACTTAGTTTTGCTGGGTATAATAATGCTGTGGTTACTAACTTACTAGACATGATCTGGAGCTCAGTTACGTTTCTGAGCAGCAGAGGGAGAATACTGGCCTAGATGGCCAGTGCTTTGGATTGATTTAATGGAAGGAAAACAAGAAGCTTACGTGTGCTTTGTGTCAGAAAACACAATACCCTCGGCTTCCTTGAGTTCATACCCTACAACATGATTTATTAAAAGATCGCATTTAATACAGTTATTGATGCATTCATACACTTTAGTGAATCATCGTCTGTCTATTCACATATAGGTATAGATAAATATTGAGAAACTATTTACACAGATCTAATAACGATCATTTTAAGGGTGATAGCATCTGAAGTTATGTTTTGCTTTTTCTCTTTGCTGTTCCCTACTTTACTTACATTTTTAATGGAGCACCATTATATATAAACAGTGAGACTTTATTTTCTCAAAAGTGGAAAGAATTCATGGTGAAGGTGGTGGCAGGCGGCACACTTGAAAGCATTCGTCTGTTTCATGGTTTCTTTGGCTGAGCCACTGGTGAGCGAAACAAGTTTATTCTAAAGGACAAAAAGCTGTTGGCCAGCTTAACGCAATAGTTTCACAAAAAGAAATGGACAACAGAAGGGCAATAAATGTTTTGAGTCCAGCATAGCTCTTGGGAAAAGCAGTGTTGAGAGTCAAATAATAACCATAATCTTGCATTTTAAGTGTTTTCCATCTTCAAAATTGTCTTCACAGAACATTTAAGTATTTCTTGTAGAATTTCCCAAACATACTAAAGCATCGTGTCTTTATAACTAAAAGTCATGTCCTTTCATTTCTGTTAACAGGTGATTTCTGTTTTGTTTTCTTACATCAGGGATGTCTTTCAATGTGGAGCAAGCACATCAGTTAGCAACATAAAAACAGCTCACAGCCTCATACACAGAAAACTTGTACAATACGCTTAAATCCTAATTTGAATACATGTAACTTTGTGGCCATTATTCATACCATTTGTAGAAATGTTTTATTGTTTCTAATATGCACTTAGACATGCAGAAAATTGACAAAGTCTCAGGCCAATGAGATGGCTCAGTGAGTAAAGGGTTTGCTGAACAAGTCTAGCCATCCAATTGCGATCCTCAGAACCCATGTGAAGGGGGAATGAGAGAATTTAATCCACGAAGTTCTTCTCTTACTTCCACATACATGCTGAGATACACCTATCTCCCTCCACTACAGCATTTTTTAAATTAAGGATAAATAATAATGATAATAACAATAATTTTAAAAATTGGATGTTTTCAGAAAAATCCCCTTCATTTTACAGCGGAGCATACCAAAGTGCTGGTGTAAGTACATAAGAATTTCTACAATTCATTCAACTAGAACCTTGGTTCAAATTCCCAGCTCCTCACAGGCTTTTTCTTTGCACGTAACTCCTTGCCATAACTGTACTTTTTTCCAAAGATTTTTTTTAAACGTTTAAAAATTAATTAATGTATTTATATCATATCTCTATCGTAGCTTCCCCTCCCTCCTCTCCTCCAGTTACTCCTTCTCACCCCCCTCTTTCTCGTTCTCCCATCCTCCCTTTCCCCTTTGAAAAGGGGAGGCCACCCATGAATATTAACCTGCTTTGGCACATCAAGTTGCAATAGGACTAGGCACATCTTCTGCTATTGTGCCTAGACAAGGCAGCCCAGTTAGGATAAAAGAATCCAAAAGCAGGCATCAGAGTCAGAGACAGTCCCTGCTCCTGTTGTTAGGAGTCCCACCTGAAGACCAAGCTGCACTTCTGCTACATATGTACAGAGGGCCTGGATCCACCGCATGCAGCATGCATGAAAGTAAACTAGAAAACATTATAAACACAACTTTTTGTAAATAATTGCTATATAGAATGTAGAATGACTACATATAAGAAAAAAGAAAAACCCAGTTGACTCAAACCAAGGAAACTTACAGGAAGCCACATAGCACAGCATGGTGATAAGTCAGTGTGAGTATATGTTGTCCATTTGATCAGAATGCAGAAAGTGTGTATCCAAAAATACTAGCAGTTCAATGGCCTCTGCGACATCTCAGTCTCTAACACCTTTAAAAAGGAAAGAAATCTGCTCATTAGTTCAGTCCAGGACCTGTAACTATAGTCCAGGTAGCTTAAATGGAAACTATGTATACCTAGATATTTTTTCTTTGAAAGCTATCTTTTCTGAACCTAATTAATAAATTCTGTTTGTTCATTTGTTTAAGTATATCACTATAAGCCTTTCTACATTGTTTGATCATTCTTCTGCCATTTTCTGATGTTTCTCTTGTCTTATCAATCAGAAATTATCATCATGCTTTTGGTACTTTACTTCTTTTAATGCAACTTAACAGACAGACACTGCTTTCATAGCCAAAGTATGTACTTTTACACTGTAAAATATCAAAAAAGCATGGATTAGGTCTAAGAATTAAAATCACGGTAAAGTCTGTTTTAGAAATAACTCTGTTTAAAAAATTACACAGAGGCCATGGATTTAACTATAATTTTTAGAAGTTTTTATATTCATATTTTGTTGTGTGAAAGTCCAAGATTTTGTGTATATATACCTATTAGTTTATCAAAGGTGAAATCATTGTCCACCTGCTATGTATAACCAACATGGTTCATAACTTCTATTAAGTGATTGTTTCTCCTTTAAAAAAAATGTAAGTACTAATACTTGCTTTTAAAACCCATATACTAAAATTAGAATAAAAAAATTATTTGTATAGCTCTTGCACAAGGTTAATCCAAACTTGTGAAACTTCCCATCTTTTTAAAGTAATAATAGCAAAGAAAACAAAAAAACAAGAACCTGGGGATGAAAAAAATCTCATATATATATAAAGAGCTGTTGTATGAGTTTTGTTGTGAAAAGTGTTCATACCGAAGAATAAACAGCAGGTTGAAGGCTTGGTGAAGAGAAACGGGACAGTTAGGATACCCCTGACCCATGAAGTTCTCTAGAGATGCTGTTGAATTTTCTGTGCTTAATCCTGGTGTGGGGACCGTTCCCTGTCTTGACTCCTCAATTCAGACCTTACAATTCATAAGCTGTATGAGACACTCATGATCAGTTGCCATGAATATTCTCAACTAAGACAGATCAACATCTAAAAATATTCCGCATATCCTCTCTCATTTTCATAGTGAAAGTAAAATGTTCACATACCTGAAACCTATTGTTTTGTCCTGATTTCGATTTTACATCTTTGATAAGTACAGCAAAGTTACCACATTAGTTCAAGCCAGTACCATGGACTACACATTCCTACACAGAAACAAGAGCCAAATCATCAACAACCTGATCCCAGACACTTTTGGGCCCACATTTGTCACACACACACACACACACACACACACACACACACACACACACACAAAATCATTATGTAGTACTCAAAGGCTTTATTTAGGCAAAAATTTAAACACCAGTGAAACAAATGCAAGTACGTGTGTGTTTTAATATGTATGCTGTGTTCTCTCAGATGGTGGCATTCTTCTAACACAGGAAGACGTTTCAGAACTATCTGTTAATTATGATCCCACCCTACATGGCAATTTGTTATCCGAGGAACACTTTTGTTCTTTGGCCATGGGGAGAGTCAGCAAAATGGAGATGAAATGTGTCTTTTCAAGACAGCTCTACCAAAGTGCCAGTTTCTCCATTCCAATCGTGTGTAGTGAGAGAAATTTCTCATCAAGTTGTTAATCATTCTTTCCAAAATCCAGAAGAGACCTTGCTTGTCTCTGCTCTTGGCCCTTCAAAACATCCCACTCCCTCAGCTTTGGCTGGAGAACCTGATATGGAGTGACAGCCATGCTGGGAGTATCAAAAGCCCTGCCCCTAGCAAACATTTGGCTCAGTTATATCAAGCTGTATTGCGTATCTTCAGATGCTCTAGCCTGACCCTGAAATGTAATGCCGCTCGCCAACAGTATCATTCAAGTGCAGGCTCAATAATAAAAGCGCACACAGAATATCAAAATTTAAAGAACGCAGCAATTTAAATTTAAAGAACTCCACCAAAATATTGAAAATTAAGATGCTTCCTCCTAAGAAAACCAAAGAAAGCAGCAAAAAGACACATGAAGAAGTCAGAACAAATGGAATCAAAATAACTAGAAATAAAAAAATAAAATAAAAATAAAAAAAAACTATAAGGAAGCTTTATGCCAGCAAATTAGAAATCTCCGAATGTTCTAGAAAGAAAGAACTTTTTTTTTTTTCCCAACAAAAGAGGATATAAAAAGTCTGACTAGGCTTACAAGAAGAAAAGAAGTTAAATGTGGAAGTCAGAATGTTTACAGCGGCTAGAAATGTGGTTCCACTGGCAGTGTACTTGTCAGCATGAACAAAGCCCTGGATTTGATCCCAAAAAAACCAGGCAGAACAGTGCATTCCTATAATCCCAGCACTGCCAGGGAGAATGCAGGAGGAGTTTAAGGTCTTCCTCAACTATACAACATATCCAGTAGAGACTAATGCAGTAAACATGAGACCCTGACTCAAAATTAATTAATAAATAAAAACAAAAATAAAATCATACCACAAGGCAAAGTCAAGGCCCACCACATGACTTCCTAAGGATGACATCACCATAGAGCCCTGGAGACCCTGAGCATCTCCCTATGACCTACACTCAAACCTTCAGGCACAGAGCTTGGCTTTCTGCTACCCCATCTGTTATCGCGAAGCTGGGTTTGTCCTAGAACAAAGGGCGTTCTGCCTGATGAGGAGCAGAGTACTCCTTACTCCCCTAGGACTTAGCTGGAGGCTTCTCAGGAAGCCTGTCTGAACAAAGTTGAGTGGGTACTGTCTGTGCTTTCTGTACTGCAGCTTGATGTCATTCTACCAGACTAAATGTGTGAGGACTTGCCATTATGTGTGACTTTATTTGGGCTTGTTGTTGTCATATAAAACTAATCTATTGCAATAGGTGGAAGGTACTTACAGCAGCCACAGTCATACTTGTGTCTCTGTTACTACAAAACTGACTTCCATTGATAAATTTTATAGCTATTTATAAAATAAATACTATAAACCCTCCCTCAGGCAGCTCAGGCACTAGAAAAACTTACCAGTTAAGCTGAAAGCAGAGCCAGATAAGGACACCTTAGGAAAACTGCAGACCACTGTCACTCAGATACAAAAGCATGAAATGCTTCAACAAAATATTGACAAAACAAATGAAACAAGGTTTGCAAAGACATATAATAACAACGTGAAGGATTTATCTAGTTCCTATGAAAAGCCTTTGAGTTCCCAGCTCTGCTAAGATAACACATTTTTATTGGTTACTTTCTACTGTTGTGATATTACACCAAGAACAAGGCCATTTATAGAAGAAAGGGTTTGTTTGTACTGGAATTATAGTTTCAGAGGGATGAGAGAGGTTCACCATCACCATGGGGATGCATTGAAGCAGTCAAGCACTATGGCTGGACCTGGGAGCTGAGAACTTGTATCTTGACTGATAAGCAGGAAGCAGAAAGAACAAACTCTAAGTAACGTGGCTTTTTAAGCCACAAGGCCTGTCCCCAGTGATGCACTTACTCCCTCAGAAAGACAACACTCCTTAAAGCCCTCTCCACACCCTGACCCCCAGCAGCAAAATAGCATCAGCAACTAGGGACCAACTGTTCAAATGCCCAAGACTATGAAGGACATCTCAGTCAAATCCCCACAACCTTTTATTAGTATATAATAAATGTTGAAAATATATTGCTAATTAAGGACCACTAAAATAATACATAATAATCCAAAGCATGTGAAATGTCCAGAGTTATGAAGAAAGACACCATTCAATGACTAACATATTGTTAATTTTTCTCATTTTTAAAGATCTTTAAAATATAAAATAATGTTAGCTCAAGCCATTGGTGGTGTGCTTTGAGGTTTTGTTTTGTTTTGCATGTTTGTGCTGCCTAGGTACAAGTGATCAGCATCAACCCAAGTCTGTCAAAGGATCCTTTGAACACCCTTCATTGAACAGGAGTCTGCTATGGTTGGAATGCTGACTGTCCTCAAAGGTCACATGTTAAAAGCTTGGTCCTATTGGTATTAACAAGAAATAATGGATCATTTAGGACAAGATAATTTGTCTAAATTCCTTGAGTTATTGGTAGAGTGCTTTGGAACGGGACTGTTTCTCTGGTCTCCTCTTCATCTTCTTTCTTTGTTTCCTGGCTGAAGAGTTAACTGTTCTCTACTACATGCTCCTACAATGAAGTATTGCTCTTACCACAGCGCCAAACCACTGGAGGGACTGACCTTGGACTAGAACTCCAGGAGAGTGAGCTAAGTAAGCATTTTCATTTTCTAGTTTAATCGACTCAGGTATTTTGGTAAACTGCTTGGTACACAAACAGGAGGCCTAGAATTTGGATCCCCGAAACATACAAAAACATCTTTTTTGTATCTAGCAGCATTTATCTGTGTTCCCAGCGTGTCTGTACTGAATGGGAGGCAGAGACAGGAGAATGTCTGGAAGCTTGTGAAACAGCTATTCTGGAGTACAAGAGGTCCTTCCTCAAGAGTGCATAACATTAGAATACCTCCACAAGGTACGCACAGACATCCATTCATACTCATATGCAAATATGCACACATAATTTTTTTTAAGATAGCATATGGATAAAATTTTAAATCATTACTAGGTTCCTGCACAGAATTTCCCTAAGGCTTAACTAGAAATAGAGTCTTCATTTTATTCCATGTCAAGAAAGAATGTTATAAAATCATTATAATCCAAACCAAAAGATTCTATCACAAAAACACACAACCTGGTCAGTGTTCCATTTAACTTTCACCAAAAATAGCAAAAATTGAATCAATAAATAAAGCCTACCAATGGCTTTTGCAATCCACTGACAGGTGGATTAAACTGTTTAGTCTTAATTTAAATTAATTCATAAATTATAGTAAAAAAGCAAAACCAAGATTTGTAATTTAGGTTTTAGATGACTAAATTTGGGAGCTCAGGTCATCTGTGCTAATGACTAAACACTTAGCAGCAAATATGAACAGTGCTACACAGATAAAGGCCAGTCCTAACAACAATGAGAAGGGATGGTTAGAGCTAGAGGGTTAGCTACAACATGGCTGCTTCTTCGGGACCTACACAGGTTTCTATGAACAAAGGTTGTGGCTCCAGTGGTCAAAGGTTCCAGATTGGGCAACTCAAATAGAAAAAGGAGACTAAGAAGAAGGAAATTCAACACTTAGAAATTAGAGATAAGCCTCAAGTGATAAGGAAGTAGACCCAGAGAAGACAAAGATAACCAACTGTTAATCTCATCTTATTTTAAGATTTAAATCCAAAGTGGAACTGAAATCACAGAGAAGGACCTTTCAGTCTAATGACAGAGAAGATAGGAGGCAATAAGAGCACTGTATCTAATCTGTTGTTCGCCGAAAAGTCAATGCTTTGTATGTATACATTAATTTAAGGTAGTATCACGACAAGGCAGGCCTATTTCCTTATGAAACTGAATGCATAATAACTCTTAGATGATTTAAACTAAAATATTTATTAGAGAACAATGAAATTAAGTAATAATCTTGTTCACACATTCCATTGATTTTCTCTTGTTTACATATTTAATGCTTCTTTGATAACCTCAATAAATAAAATGTCTATTCACGAATGGAGAAGTAATATTTAAAGTCTAAAGTGGTACAAGTAATGAGAAAGAAAATAATTCAACAAGAGTTTTTTTTTTTCTTTCAGAAAATCCTTTTTCGTACTTTTTGTTAAATAACTAAAAATGATTTTCACAACATGCTCAAGAGACTAAGGCCTGTGCTTTCCTAATCCACTACATCAAAGCCAAATGCAAAGAAGCTAGATGTGGGCTGCATTTGCACACGACAAAACAGATTTAGGATAATACATTTATAATCTGGACACTTGGGATGATTTGATTAAACAAGCATTCAGGACAAAAAAAAAAAAAAAAAAAAAAAAAATTTAAAAACTGGAAACTTGGAAAAATTTGATTAAAAAAGAATTCAGGAAAAAAAAAAAAAAAAAAAAAAAAAAAGTTTATCTCTTTCTGTCCCCAAAAGATACTGTTACCGTCTAAAGTGTTAACTTAACCCTGAGAACACTGTTGTTATGAGGGAAAAAGAAAGACACCCAGCTGTAGATTTTACAATATAAGTAAAAATTCATAAATGATGCGATGACCTGCTAGAAGGAATCTTAGGTCATTTCTGTTTTTCTCAAAATGTTATTGTACATTATAAAACAAAATTACCTGCCTCAAACTTGAGATAAATGTTTAAGTATCATCATTCCTTCTACAAAATAATAGTAATAATACTGTCACTCACATTAGGTAAAAACTTTAGCACATTATATTTGGCAGAAAGTAGTAGGTGCATGCTGTTCCAGAGTTCTTTTCTTTAATTTTTAATTTAATTTAATTTATATATTTATTTATTACCATTTATTCACTTTGTATTCCCGCTGCAGCCCCCTCCCTCATCTCCTCTCAGTCTCACCTTCCATCTTCTTCCCCTATCGCTCCGACCTAGGCCCCATGATAGGGGAGTTCCTCTTCCCCTTCTATCTGTCCCTAGCTTATCAGGTCTCATCAGAACTGGCTGCATCATCTTCCTCTGTGGCCTGGCAAGGCTGACCCTAGGGAAGATGCTCAATCCTCATTCAGAAGTTAAACAGATAGACATCAGATAGATAAGGAACAGGACAGGAGCCTACAAGAGGAGGCCTCTGAAAGACTCTACCCATCAGGGTATCGAAGCAGATGCTGATACTCATAGCCAAACTTTGGGCAGGGTTCTGGTAATCTTATGAAAGAAGAGGGAGATAGAAAGACCTGGAGGGGACAGGAACTCCACAAGGAGAACAACAGAGCCAAAATACCTGGGACCAGGGGGCCCTACAGAGACCGATTCCCCAACTAAGGATCGTGCATGGAGAGGACCTAGACCCCCTGTTCAAAGGAAGCCCATTGGCTGCTCAGTTATCAAGTGGGTTCCCTAGTAAGGGATACAGGGGCTGTCTCTGACATGAACTCAGTAGCCAGCTCTTTGCCCCAGAGTTCTTATTAGGCTTATTCTTTGGGAAACTTTCAGTCATATGTTAAAGCCAGGCGCTTAAAAGGGTGGATAGCAATGCTGGTCATTACTGGTGCTCACACATGCTCATATCTCTACCAGCAAGTCCCTTTGCTGAATGATGAGGCTCAGGGCTAGCCAGGCTTTAGCCAGTGAGAACTTCCCCACACCCAACATCACCCCTCTGACACATACTGTTACAATTATTTCTGATGTGCCCACGAGGTGTTGGGGGAGAAATTCAGAGAGCTTGTCAAAATCCAAATAGTATTGGGATATATACATGTATGCAAAAAAGTCTTCTTTACACCCAAACTGTTGAAACAATTCCAGGACACAGAAAAGTAAGTTTTGTTCACGTTAGCTGGAACTCCTCCTTGTGTTGCCCTCAGTCCTGTATCATCTAGCAGCAAAGATCTCAGGCATGCTTCCCTGTGTTAGTCATTAAAACTGAAACCTGCAAAGCAGTTCAACATTCATCAGTCTTTAAATTTAATAAACTTTCTAGATTCCTTCCGCACTGCTAGAATAACAGAGCATGATTGAAGTGCACTAAATGAACTGTGAACAGCAACAGCCTATCTGTTGAATAGCAAAGACCAACACAGAAGAGTCCTAAAGAGCGCAGGGAGCTGCTGAGAAATCCCGTCCTTCTGCCCAACATCAATACCCTCCACTAACCCTCAATATGAGAGACCTGTAATCCATCCATGTCCACATGGCCCACGCGTTTACTGCACGAGGCCTTAATGGACCTGAATCTCTTGCTGTTTTCATTCTATACACCCTGTAGAAATAAGGAGTATGAGGGAGGCCTACCATTCCCTTCAGAATTCACACCAGCCTTTCTGAGGTAACATATCTACACTAGAATTCATTTTCACCCACCTTCTTATTTATTTCTTTACAGGTAGCATTCAGACTAGTGAGAAATGGGTCTAGAAGTGAAACAAGCAATTACTAAAGCCACAGAAATGACCATTTCAGCATCATCTCTACTCTAAATCATGACAGTTGGGAAGTATCATCTGCTAAGTCTCTGCCTGTTGCCAATCAGGGAAAGGAAAGGATTCTGCAAGAAAGAGGTTCAAAACTGTATGACTCTTGTCACTTGAAGTGCAGCTTAAGTAACTTTCAAATCACCTCCATTAAACTTCTACCTCTGCTCTACCTCCCAGGACGACAGTGCTGGCAGGTTCAAGGTCCACCCACCTCTCTTCACCCACAGCCTCCTCTAGCCAGACAATTACACCTCGGGATCACCATGCCCTTCTAGATTGTTCTTTTGAGTAAGGAAATTGGTATGTTTGGGCGGTAAGTCCATAGTGACCGGTGCTCTTGGGAGAAGGCTTGGGGAAGCCTATCTTTCTTCTGTCTGGAGACACATTACAGGATAGGGAATATTTGAGGTGTGAGTAGGTGGCCTTGTGTAAAATAATTGACAGAAGCAAGCAAGGAAGAGAAGAAAGCCTATTCAATACACGGATTTGTGGGTGCTAATGAACTGGCAGGTGTAGAACCCCCTCAGATAATGCAAATGGCTTACACATATGATATAACATATATGTGGTTTCTTACCAACAAACAGAAGCACAGATGGAAAATGATTCTGAAATTTAAAAGTGGGATTGGTGGATAGGAATTAAATGTTCCTCAGACTCTCCAAGTTTACAATGCCTGTATTTTATATGGCTGAAGCTAATATTTTCAGAGAAACATTTTTTTTAAATCAAGGTACTATAATAATGTCGTAAGCATTATACTAAAATTATTCCCAAATAGTTTATGATCGGAACAAAAATGCACTCACAAAAATGTTAAATTTACATTAACTTTTCATTAGTAATTCAGAAATGATTGGAACATTCAAATCATTGTTTAAAAAGTTATTGATTTTAATAAAATAGGATAACAGCTATCTATTAGCATATTGTTCACAAAGTTTTTATTGTCATTGGAAAATATCCATGAATGTTTGAACAGGAGAATAAACATAAAATAGAAAAATCAGTGTGTAAAGGGGATTGAACTGCTACCCAGAGAAAATGCTGGGCTACTCTCTCTTCTTTCTGAGAAAAAATGGGTTTGAAAAGACAAGGGATGATGGGATAGGAGAGAAAGCAACAAAGTCAGAGAAAATCCCTCAGAAGCGGATTTAAGAATAAGAATCCTTACTACTAGGGCTGCAAAGATGGCTTGGTGGGCAAAGCATTTGCAATGCAAATATGAAGAACACCTTAAAGGAGGGTGAGCATCAGCATCTGGAATCCTAGCGATTCCACGGAAAGATCAGAGGCAGGAGAAATCTGTATGCTTAAAGGGTAGGTCATTTGTCATATGCAGAAACAACAAAAAAAGGATAAGTTGCCTCAAGCAAGGAAGAAAGTGAGGACCAGCACTCAAGGTTGTCCTCTGACCTCCAAATGTGCACCATGACCAATGGACATGAGCACGCGCACAAGCACACATGAACACACACACACAGACATTCACACACACACACACATTATACACACATATGCACACAAATAAAACATAATCAATTACAGTTTTTAATATTCTGATTTTAGTGTTTTATTTGACAAATAAGCCCTGTTGGTTCTTTGTGAACTTTTTCATAGAACCTATTACATACATGTGGACTTCTCTTTCTTTCTTTTTTGTTCTAATGGCATTTGAGTAAGTTTCAAAAGGAGGCACTAAATTGGGGTCAATGCTAAGTTGAACACAAGAACCTCAGGTGAAAATTTGTAAGACTGTTAAGCTAGCACCTCACGTGACCATATTCCTGTGGAGAACATGAAGCTTTCCAAAGAGCTCATGACTCCATATTATGCTTGTAACAAAGTCTTTCACAATTAACTGACTCTTTCCTCTGCTTGGGCTCCCATAACTTTGCCAAATCTATTTCTGCTCAAAATTATTTTTTTAAAAACACACACACACACAACAAAAGAAAAACATTGAAAGAAGATTATTTCAACAGCCATTGTTTATGAACACACAGACAGTAAAAACAGATAATCTTTTCACTTAACCTTCTCTGAAAGACCTTCACAGACACACCGTAAGTATCTATGAGTTCATTCCAAATCCAGGCAAATTGGCACTGAAGATCACCTATCGCAGTCTTAACCCAAATTCTATTATGATTTATTGTGCTGAGAGCTTTTTTTTAATCCTTCCATTTGAAGGTTAGAGCTAAATCTCACAGTTGTAAGTTATGCTATCACACCTGTATATTGCTTATAAAATAATATAGGTATTCATTCATGCATAGGACATTGTATAATAATTATACCTACTGTTTTCACATAAAATGATTATCTCAGCAGCCAAGGACTGCCAATTCTCATTTCTACTATTGGTTGGGGTTTGTTAGGGTGTGCATGGTCAGCAGAATGCAATGGAACTCCACATAGAGGTGTGTTGATTACACATTAGAGCCTTCTGGAAAGACAGACACAATATGTGATAGCCAAATGGCAAATATTTAGTAAAATTAATCATATAAAATACTTACTGAGAAAGCTTCTCTAAATTGTGGCAAAGTGCCTGAGAGAACAATTTAAAAGATCAAGACTTTTATTTCGGCTCATGGTTTCAGAGGTTTCAGACCACGAACAGCTTGTCCCACTGCAGCACCTGTGCTGGGACTGAACAAGAGGCTGCTGACCTCATGGGATCCAGGAAGACAAAGGCATAGAAGAGGCCAAGGATAGACATACTCTCTAAAGGCACACAACTAATGACCCACTCTCCCCAATTCTGCCTCACCTACCCCAGTTTCTGCCATCTCTCAAAAGGCCATTTAGTTACGAATGTGTCAGTGAATCTATTAATAGATCCCTCGGATCCAGTCATTTCTAGGAAGCCTACTCCTTAACAGTTTCACCACATGGGGATGGAGACTTGAACACATGAATCTCAGCTACCTGTTTATATCTAAACTCTAACAACCCTGTGACAAGCGCTCTCTCACTACGTTCTCTAAATAAATGTCTGACTACATGTTGGATTTTAGAATTCAAGTGCATTAGAGGCTTGGTTATCAGCCTGAAACGCTATCAGGAGTGGTAAGGAGCTTGGGAAGTGGATCCTATTAGAAGAAAGTTATATTATAGTTATCAGAGGTATGCCTTAATGGGAATGCCAGGTTCTGTCCCCACCTCTCTGCTTCTTTGCTTCCAGGATGCTCTAACATAAGCATATTTGTTGTCCCACATGTTTCCCACCATGATGTATTGCCGTTACACAGACCCCACATCAACGGAGCTAAATCAACCTATTTTAAAGCTATTTCTCTCGGGTATTGTGTCACAGATACGAAAACTTACCACTTTATGAAAGATGATATGACCTCGCCACTTTAAACATGCGGAAACTTTATATAAAGAGTAACTTGTTGAATGTTCTTTGGATACCAAGTGGTAGAGCCAAGATTCAGATCTAGGGAGACAAACTTAAAGGTCACAAATACAACAGTAATGGGATTTATTACTTACCCAAAACTGTATGAATTAGCCCTATAATCCATACAGTTCATGAAATCGGTTTGCTATTATTTATAATCACAGAGAGTAAAAATAGGTCATCCTTCTCTTAACCTTGTCTAAAGTTCTTCACAGACACACCCACAAGTATACCACAATCTATGAGTTCCTTCTAAATCCAGTCAAATTAAAAGGGAAGAGCACCTATTACTATCAATCTTGATTTACATTTTGTCATAAATTTATGGTGATGAGAGTTTGTTTAATCTTCCTATTAGAAGAAAAAAGTTAAATGTCACAGGCAAAAAAGATATACTGTCACATATCTGTGTATTACATATAAAATTATTCAGTTATTCATTCATACATAGGATAGTGTATAATAAAGATATCGAGTGTTGACATGGTAAGATTATTAAGTAAATTTAAGGCAGAATGTGTATTTCAATCTTTCAAATTTTTAATAGATGCCCACACCAGCTTATGAATCACCTATATGTTCACAATTTGTGGTCACCATTAATATTTACTGAGCAAATGATTCCAACTAATTTTAACATTGGTTGGCATAAAATACCATCTGGGCAATATAGAATACTTTGGTGAAGTTGCTGGAAAAAAATAACAGAAAAGAAAAAGAAGTCAAGGAAAAATGGGGAGGGCTGTGTTCTTACAAATGTGCATTACAAAGCAAATGTCTAAGCGCCTGGGAGTACGCACATGCTTCGTTTCAGATGGCAACAGCACCCTCTGCTGAAGAGCATTCATATTTTACAACTTTCTTCAAAGAAATGCAGGTGATAAGCTCCACGGCAAAGAGGTATATGTAGGGGTGGACAGCTCAGTGGGCTACCACACAGCACTGATTTCAGGAAGCAACTCCGTGTTGCAGAAAGCCATAAGGAGGGATTTTGGATGATTTGACCACAGTAAGTGATAAACTCGGAGACTGACATGCTTAACCAGACTTGGATATTATAGACTGCATCATAGATTGCCTTACAAATATGCATAGCTTTATGTTTTTATAGATGAATCATTTCTCAGTAAGGTTAATATGAACTTAAGGATAAAGCTTAAGTATTAAAAGTAGCCCCACCAATCTGTTGCTTAAGTTAGCATGTGCTCACACTGAACTTACTTCATTTTAGAAATTATTAGAATCATTTTTGCAAAATGCATATTCTACTCCTATAAATGAAAAAGAGTGGGTATAGTTGAGTTAATCAAATTAGGTGTAGAGAATGCTACTTCAGGAGAAAAATGATCTCAGAAATATATCTACAATGTACCATTTATCAGCAAAATACTTATCAGTTTTGTATGTCCATTTAAATCTTTCACTGCTCTGAAGCACACAGATATATCCACATAACTCTTTGTTCATGTGAGATCTTTATTCATGTCTCAGTCATGTTTTTCACTGTTCATGTTATTCAGAAACAAAATGGACGACCAAGCACATTCATGTGATCCATGGCATCCATCATCTTGTAATACATGACATTGATTCTATTGTCCATTGTCTTTCTATTATCTGTCTATTGTCCATTGTCTATTCTATTGTCTTTGTTTTCCTAGGCAATTAAATTAAATGTGAACTTCTGCTTCTCTGATGTTTTTAAACCTCATTGCTATAATCCTCATACCTAAAATGATGCTCACAGTAAATGCTTCCTAACAGCAGTTGAATAAATGAACCTAAAATTGAAAATATTTTCTGGGCCTTTGAGCTGGGAATCTTCTTTCTTCTATTCCTATTCTTGGTTTTTGTCTTTTCTTGGTGTCCTTGATTTCTTGGATGTGTTGTGCTAGGAATTTTTAGATTTTTACATTTTCTTTGACGGATGCATCAATTTCTTCCATCGTGCATTCTGTTGGTGATGCTTCTTACCTCTGAAGTTCCTGTTTTCCTCCCTAAGTTCTTCATCTCGAGGACTTCCTACTTGTGGGTTCTTTACTGTTTCTAATTCCATCTTCAGATCTTGAACTACTTTATTTATTTTCTTCACCTTTTCTTTGTATTTTCTGCATTTCGTTGTTCAATTCTTTCACCTGTTTGTTTGTATTTTCCTATAACTCTTTGAGTAAAGCCTCAGGCCTCAATCTGTTTAACTATATCTTCCTTATTTCTTTAAGGATTTTATTCATTTCCTCCATTATAATCTTCGTAAGCATAGATTTAAGGTCATTGTCTTTTGTTTCATTTGTTTTAGAGTATCTAGGGTTGCTTGCCACGTGATAAATGGGTTCTGGAGACACCATATTGCTCTGGCTTTTGTTGATTGTGTTTTTTCACACTGGCCTTTAGCCATCTTGTTGTCTCTGGTGTTAGCTAGTAGATCCTAGTGCCTGCTGGAGTTCTCAGGAATATGAGAAGAGTCATGGCAGGAAGCTGGATGTTCCTGCAGAAGCCCTCCTCAAATTGGTGGGTATGGTCTCTGACTCATGAGTGGGTCTCAGGATATTGCCTGTAGCTCTCCTCAGATGTATGATCCTAAGAACTTACTGGACTCAGGAGCATGGGGACCCTCCTCTGACTCCAGGACAGGAGAAGTCTTGGATTCAGCCACCCAACTATTGGCTTTCTTCCTCAGAAGTTAATGAGCTATAGCTGCCCAGACACTGTGCTCAGATATTGTGCTCCATGGGCACAGCTATTTTGGAGAACCTGTGAGCTCAGAGGTATAGCCAGTGTCCTTCAGGAGGTGGACTAAGCTTTGAAGTAGCAGCTGAGGCTGTTTCCTTGGATCCCAGGCCTCAAGAGGCCCAAGGTTGAAGCTGAGCACCCTGGAAGGTATTCACTGACCAGTGAGAGCAGGCGGGTGGCCAAAGGCTGAAACAGCACTAGTGGGAAACTGGTAACTTTTCCCAGGATTAGCCAGGTGACCTGATGTTTGATCTGCTCATTTTTCTCACTGTGGGCTCTCCATTCACCTCGGAAACACAGATACTGGCCTTTTGGGGTCCACAGCAGAGCCTGTCGCTCACTCTGCAATCCTGCTGTTCAGATACCATGTCTGATCAGTGCCAGCATCTTGGATCTCTGTTCGTGAGGGCTGTTCTTCACCTCATTAGTCTCTCACTTGTTCTTATCCATGAGTTTATGAGTATTTATGTCCATGACCTGAACACACCTCCAGAACACTAGGGGCACACAGCTCTAGACTCTGGTCATCAGATTCCTCCTACTCCCCAGAGGTCAGCGTAGCCTCTGAACACTAGGGACGCGATCCCCGTCCTCTAGCTCTCAATTCTACCCACATCTCTGTGGGGACCAACTGGACAATAGGAGCCTACAGAATATGGTCCCAATATGGAGGCTAAATGAACCTGCTGTAATTATTCCACATACCTGGAGTCTTGATTGCTCATTATAAGAAGTAGTTATTGCTTTTTTTTTTTCTTTCCTTAACTCTGGTTTGGTTTCTGGTGACCCTGACCCATTTAATGTGGAAAAAAAAATGATTACATAGCCATCCCAATTTTAACAGGACCAGTTATTTAACTTCCCAATTTTATTTCTTAGATGAGGATCTTGGCAACATAAGACCTCTGGTTTTGAACATATTTTCTCTTATAATTCAGCCACCATGCTGACCGAAGCCCAAGCCACTTTAATATTCCAGCCAGTATCCAGGATGAAATGCCAGTTCTGAGTGACAAAGCTTGTGTGTACTACCTGGCTGAACCCACATGTGACTGTAAGTCCATCCAGCCTCATGTGGAGCTAAAGAGCTATCTAAATAATTCCAAGAAAAAGAGAAAGGTTGCCATGATCTATAGGTATTTATTACAAAATAGTAGCAAATTTTAAACCTATAACCTATCATCCCTGTGCTGGGTACTATAAAGAACGCCAAGTGAGCATGAAAAGATCAGCATAAAAGAATATTCACTGGAAAGGAGAGGGAAAACATTTATACAAATATTTTCCCATAAGTTGATGGGCACCACAAAGAGTCAGTGAGATCTCAGAGACTGTAGAGGAAGGAAGTGTTCAAAGAAAACTTAGGAAGAAGGTGTTAAGCTGGTAAGTTGATGGATCATGGCGCTAAGTTAAATTTAACTGTGGGAAGTGAAGTGGGTATTGCTGGAGTAAGCCGAGATGGAAGTAGCAGTGCTGGTACCTGCTCATCTAATAGAAGAGACATGGCTTGCCCCAAGCAGGCCTGTATGAAGAAAGGGGAAAGCCACAGAGGAGTCCTGGAACCAGGTCAGGAATCTATGCTGCAGCTGCCTCCCTTCAAAGTCACAACTAAATCAGAAGCTCTTTAACACTCAATGTGTTTGCCACACTCATTATCAACTTTGCTTAAGCAGCATGAGTGGATGTTCGTGGTTATAAGTTGGAAGTGAAGTCATTCCCTAGTCCCCTTTCCAGAGACCCTCGCTGTCAAAACTTTCTCCTCCTAGTTCTCGGCGGGATATGTACAACACACCCATACTTCTACTCATTCGTTCACTAGCATTGTTTTTGTGGTTTTCCACCTACTGTGGAAGAGTCTGGGAAGATAGACTTTTAGTATTTACACAGGATTTATCATATAAAAGTATCATTTCTTTGGTAGACATCTTAGTGGGAAATTATTACATTGGTTTCCAATTTGGCAACAGCTCTTGCGTAAATGAAAAGCAAATGTGCATTTAACTGGCTCACTTGGTATAGTGTCGTTGCCTATTATATGAGACGTGTGTGTGTGTGTGTGTGTGTGTGTGTGTGTGTGTGTGTGTAGGACTAAGGGAGGGGAGTTGTTTTGATGCATTCTGTTGTTTTGGATTCTGTTGAAGAGAGTGCAGCATGGTAGCAGTGTGGGATGGGGCAAACAAATTATACCGTAAGCCAGGAAACAATGATACTGAAATTTACCAATTCCCTTTGAGACTACAACTCACATAACCCCTATGGCCTCACATTCTAAGGTTCCAAAGTATCTTTTGAGTATCCTTCTGGGGAACCAATCCTGTATCACACAGACATTTTTAGACACCCGTGTAAACAACAGAAACTACACTGAAGAAATGTGTAAAGAGTCAAGAAATATTTCTATAGTTTGCCATGGATTCAGTTGAGGCTGCTCTCAATGATGCTGCTTAGCTCATATTTCTGAGTAGAATCTATTCTTGATATAAAGAGGAAAATATTGTTTTGATGTTCTCATGGTCATGTAAAACTATAAATTATACAGGAGTCTCTTTTGGCTTCAAGAAGTTGAAATCTTTCAGGCAAAAATGTGGTTCTTTTTCTGTGTCCCAACTTCTTGATTTATTTAATATGCAATTATAGCATTCCAACTTTATAAATACAACTGATCCTTTTTGGAACAAGGACAACAATTTTTATAAAAGTCAATGAAAAGATGAGTTAAACAGACATTATTTCAGCCACTTAAGAATAGCTCTATAAACAGGGCTAGGAGTGGTGGTCCACACCAGCAATCCTAGCACTTGTGAGGAGGAGGAAGGCGGCTCAGGAGTCCAGCAGCAGCAGCAGCAGCCTGGATTATATGAGATCCTATCTCACCAAGTAAAAGTGTGAATAAAGAATAATTCTAAAACATAGTATAGGGGCTAGAAAGATGACTTAGTAGGTAAAAGCAGTTTTCACCAAGTCTAATCCCCAGGACCCACATGGGAGAATGAGAGAACTGGCTCTTGCAAGTCATCCTCTGACTTTTCACATGCGCACCACTTACAGACATGAATGTACACACACACACACACACACACACACACACACACTCATACACACATACACACACACGCTAATGTGAAAAAATTTAATTTAAAAATGAAAACAAAATAGCAGTAACGAAGAACTAAATACCACAAAACAATTGAAACAGACTCTTATTTTTCTTCACGAATATATGCACATGATAGAATAATTAATATTGTAAAAGTTACATATTTACTCAAGAATGAATCCAAAAATGACATACTTACTTTTCCATGACATTCAGAGAAGTAAATGGGATTCCGAGGGCTCCTTGAACAGAGAAGCAATGATTGATGACTTGAGGAAGGAGAGTGACCTGCGGAGTGCTGGTGGGAGGAGACTGGAAGGAGGGAGAGTGACAACTGAACAGAGCTCCACGAATGTTCATGTTAAATGAAACAGATGATAACTTCACAACTTGGACTCTTTCAAAGACGTGGTGGGCCTCAGAGAAGGATGAATAATACAGTGACACTTTTTCATGCTTCTGAAAATAGCACCACGCAGCTCCCTGAAACCCAAACCAAAGTTTTCTTTGAAAACATTAGCAACTACTCTTTAAGAGGGTAGGTCAGTTACCTCGGTGTTTCTAGTCATCTTTCTGTGTAGAGCTGAAGACATTTTCAGCGCTAAGTGACTAATGGCAGAGTGAAGATATTTTGGCAAGATCTGCTTCAATGGTTTTAGTCAGTGAGAGTTACATGCAAAAGCTGTTTGTAAATCTTCTAAAGAGCAAAAGGGAAGGGAAGCTGTTAGAGGAGTAGAGTTCTTCACGTTTTGAGGACACACACACACACACACACACACAAATGCCACACATTTTCTGGTAGACAAGATATTCAATTCTGGAAAACCCTCAGGTCTTAAACTAGTGATAAGCAGAAACACTGAAGGCTTATTTACAAGAGTAAATGCATCTAAAATTTAGGAAACAGCAAAAAGGAGAGAGTTTGTATATGTTGAGTATATTTTTCCATAAGATCCATGTGAAACAGAGCTGAGAACACAGCTTTAAGAACTAGATTCTCCATTTCAGTCCTTACCTCACAGGTCCAAGAGAAGTATGAAGCTAGCTGATATGTACACATCCTCCCCTCACCCCCACAACACATAAGTGAGAAACTAGAAAGCTTGTTCTCTTCAGACACTATAAAGCACATATCTTTATCAGAATCCAGACACAGGTCATTCCCAGCCTCTTAGATTTATAATTGCCTTATTTGCCTTGGGCCGGGCAGATATTTCACCTATGCTCGCTCAATAGTTTCACCATCCATTTCCAAGCCCCCGTACACTGCCACTGTCCTTAATCCTCCTCGTCTGGTCTACCTTCCATCTGTAATCCCATGGTACTTGCTTGTCCTTTTCACCTCAGCCTTTCCACGCCATTATTGGAGTCTTTCCTCTCGGCCCACATGTTTTGTTCTCAACAGTAACACATAACTCTTCCTTCCTCCTCTCTTGATGTTCCTGTCTCCAGTCCTCTCCAAGCCCAGGAACCTTAGCCATGCTTACCCTATTCTGCCCTGCCCAGGTATAGGACATTTACTCAACCAATCAGGTATGTCTTAGGCAGTTTTACCAAACAAGATAGATGTAATGAGATCTTGAGGGCCAGTAACACTCATCAGACCAAACTCCAACATAAGAGTTGCCATGGTCATAGTGTTTCTTCAAAGCAGTAGAAGTAAGACATGAACTAAGACAATGGGAGATAAAGAGCAAAGATAACAAGTCATTTTTAAAGAGATGGAAAATAAATCAGGTGAAAGGTCTACAGTACACAAAAGAAGAAAATACTGTTTCCGTTCTATAGGAACTAAACTGCTGAAATCTTCACTCAGGCCTTGGAAGCTAAATGCCAGGTCATCTATACAGCAACAAGCGCATCCGAAGAAAAGAGAAAAAAATAATAATATTTAAAAAAAAAAAAAAGGTTATTAGGTCCTGAAATTCTAGAATTCACAGAGGAAATGTTCCCCTTTGGTTACTTTGAAAGTAAGACATTATTAAACAACTTGACTAAATAAGACTGAAACCAATTTACAACCAAGGCATCAATTTGGTCACCATCTAGCTCAACACTTGAGGGTTTTGGAAATATTTTTAGACTGTCATTATGTTTCCTCAATGTTTAATGTGATGGGTTATCTAAGAGTTGGTCTTAGGCAAGGCCTGCAACTGTTGCTTGTAAAAGTGTAATATCTTCCATCATTAGCAGAAGAAAATAGTGACCTCATCCATCAGATTGCATTGCAGTCATGTCTACAGTAAAAGGTAATTTAATACAGATAATATCACTAATTAAAAGGCTGGAGCACACATTTTTGGCTCTAATAACTTCCTAGAATAACTTTACGAGCAAGATAAAGAGCAGTGATATTCTGATGCTCTGAAAGTACAATAAGCTTTTCTCTCTGCTAAGGGAGAGAGACTAATAATGGCTTAGCTTCACATTTGCATGAAATAAAGGAGAATTTTCATTTTAGTTTCATAGAATTGATCAATGCCATGAAGAGAAATAATTTTTTATTTAACAAATGTTAACTTCATCATGTTTGGTAATACTTCTCCCATAGAAAACATCTATAAAAACTGTAAAGGTGATAAAAATCTGCTGCACTTCTTAGTCATCATTTTTTGGCCTAGGAAAACAATTGAAATTATTCTAATTAAATGCTCTAATAAAAAAAATAAAAAAGAGCTTTAAAATTATTAATTTTTATTACCATCCTTTAGGAAATTAAAAATATTTCTAAAATATTTAGACACTCCATTTTTTTAAAAAAGTTGTCAGACCTAGAAAAATCTTTTAGTTGTTTTAGTTTTGTTTTGAGGCTCTGTCTCACTCTGCAGCATAGGCTAGCTTCAGTCTCATGATTTAACTCAGGCTCGCCTTGAATTTATGGCAATGCCTTGCATTAGATTCCCAGAGTGCTGGGACTTCAGGCAAGCACCATGATGTTAGGCTGGCAAAATTATTTCTATAAGACTTTATAGAAGACCTATTATCAGAGTTTTCTCCTTCTCTCCGTAAGGCACTAAGCATTAAAAAAAAGCAAAGTTTAATCATTTATGTAGGACCATTTAAAGGAGTATATATTCACTGAAAGTATACATAATAAAAGCTCTTTAATTCATAAGTGAAATGTGATCATTGCCTTCAAAACTACTTCTTGAAAATCTCGAGTAGCTAAAAAATGAATTCATAGATCTCAGTATCCATTATTCATTCATAGTATAGTTAAGGTGAGAAAGTTGCTATACCAAATAGAGGAGATGCAAGTCATTTGGACTTGAGAACATTGCTGCACTTTGTGGCTGATTGCAACCTAGTATAGTTATGAATTTATGGTTCCAAGAATGGTATTACATTTTCTAAGCTCATGACACACAGAAAATAAGCATACACACAGAGAGACCCACATACACATGCACAAACAAACCCATAAAAAAACAAACCAAAAATGCTAATATACAATTAAAAAAAAAACAGTAAAAAAAAAAAAAAAAAGCCCAGCTGAGTTGAGTGTTGCATGCCTATAATCCCAGCACTCATCAGGCAGAGGCAGGCAGCTCCCCGTGAGTTCAAGGCCAGCCTTGTCTACAAAGTGCATTGAGACAGCCAAGGCTACACAGAGAAACCTTGTTTCAAAAATTAAAAAAAAAAAAATCTCCAAAAACACCATTGACTTTGTTCTGCATTAGACATCTACTGCTAAACATGAGGCCTGCATTTAAGTGTGGTTTGTATGCCTAGTGACACTCCATTTGAAAAAACAGTTTCTTCTTCACAAGCAGTTGTCAATTAGAGATAGATTCTCAGGTATTGATGGGATCTGCTGGCTACTTACCCCATGCAGTACGGGAACTCCATCTGGCTTGTTCAGGCCATGTGCATGCTGTCACATTCTCTGTGAGTTCATACGTGAGTCAGTCTTGCTCTACTTGGAAGACAGTTTCCTTGGTGTCATCCATTGCCTCTAGTTATATTTCTGCCTCCAATTCCTCTATTTTTTCTGGGCTCTGTGGAGGAAAGATTTGATGGAGACACCCTGTTTGGGCTGAGGTCCAAGGTCTCTCACTTTCTGCATACTGTTCAAGTATGACTCTATGTATTAGATCCCATCTACTTTAGAAGTTATTTTCACTGACAGTGTCTGAGAAAGACACTGATCTGTGAATACAGCAGAACTTCAATAGGAGTCCTTGTATTGCTGCATTGCTTTTGCAGAATAGTATTATTTGTTTTTCCTCTAAGCTCTCTAGCCTCACTGTCTTGGTCACCAGCATCAGGCATGAGTTCTACCTTATGGGGTCAGTATTAAATCCAGTTAGATAGTGCTTGGTTAGTCCTACAACTTTAGTGCCACGACTGTACCAATGTTTCTTGCAGGCACATAGCCATTGTAAATAAAAGGGTTTGTAGCTGGCTTGGAGTTTACCTTTTCCCTATGGTCCATTTCAGCGTAGTTTACAGTACCATGAATACAAGTTAGAAGTAGCTGTAAAGGCTATTGAGTTATTTAAGTATAGTTTTCACCAACAGAGTCTTACCAACAGTTTTTGGAGAGCAGCCATAGCACTATTTGGGGATTTTTTATGGGACCCCTTTGGACAACAACTCAACTGATGTAACCCATTTCTGGCACTAAAGTATTCATCTGGTGGTGAGAGATGTCTAGCTAAGGCATTGTTGCTATCATTTGGAGACCCAATTTAGTGTTCTTTAATATATGCATATATTTAGAGAAGCTTCTACTGTTGTAGAATTCTATGTGACTTTCATGCGACCCTGAATGTCATCCATCCCTTCTTATATTCCTTTTCTTATGCCTCTCTTCCATCACCCTCTCCTTTAATCCTTCCATTCCTGTCTATGCTGTGTCAGTCCACAACTGCATTTTCTATTTCTCCTTCATTGTGACGCCCCCTCCCAGTGCTGTATGCCTAAAGCCTTTGGTTATATAAAGTGTGACATGCTTATTGTGAGGCTAACGTCACATGTAAGAGAATACATATCATATTTGTCTTTTTGAAACTGGGTTACCTCACTTAGGATTATTTTTAAGCTCCATACACTTACCTGCATATTTTATGAATTCGTTAACAGCTGGATCATATCCTCTTATTATCCACTCATATCTTGGTGGATACCTAGGCTATTTCCAATTTCTGGTAATTGTGAATAGAGCTGTAAGGAACATGGATAAAAAAGTGTCTTTGTACTCTAGTATAGAGTCCTTTGGGCATATTCCCAGGATTGGTATAGCTGGATCTTGAAGTAAATATATTCCCAGCTTGTCGAGGAGCCACACATTGATTTCCAAACTCACTGTAGAAATTTATACTCTCACCAGCAATGGGTAAGTGTTCCTCTTACTCCACATCCTTGCCAACATAAGCCATTGTTTTATTGATCTTGGCCTTTCTGATGTGTATAAGATGAAAACAAACTATTTTTTATTTGCATTTCCCTGGTAACTAAAAATGTTGAACATTTCTTTAACTGTTTCTCAGCCATTTGTGTTTTATCTTTTGTGAACACTCTGTTTAGATCTGTACACATTTTTTAAATTCTGTTATTTGTCTTCTTGATGCCCAGTGTTTTGGGATTTTTGTTTGTGTATATGTGTGTGTGTGTTTTTAGTTTTGTATTTTTGAGAAATTAATCCTCTGATATGTGATTAGTAAAGATATTTTCCCATTGTGTGGCCTGTAGCTTTGTCAAATAATTGTGTCTATGGTCATATAAACGTTTTTGGGTTTCATGAGGTCCCATTTATTAATTGTTGTTCTCAGTGCTGATGTCATCTGTGTCCTGTTAAGAAAGTCTTTTCATGTGTCAAAGAGTTCAACACTATTGCTCCACTTTCTCTTCTTTTAGATTTAGGGTATTTAGTGTTTTGTTGAGCTCCTTGATCCATTTGGAGTTAAGTTTTGAGCAGGGTGATAAGTATGTATCTCTTTGCATTCTTCTACATGGAGGCATCTTTAAACCAGAAAAAAAATTGTTGAAGAAGCTACCATGTATTACAGTGTGTATTTCTGACTTCTTTATGTCAGAACAGATGTGTAAAAGTGTGTGGAATTGTGGCTAGGTCTTCAATTATACTCCATTGTTTAACATGTCTATTTTTATGACTATGCCATGCTGTATGCAGGTTGTTACCAGTCTGAGGAAGAATATAGTGAAATGTTAATGGAGGGCAGGAAGAATAGTGTGAACCACCTACCTGAGTCCAAGCTGGTATGGTCATTGGCTGTCCTCAATAGTGTTTCTAGGTGTCTGCATCTGATACAAGAGAATGCAAATGTGCTAGAAGAGGGGCTATTATCCCTATGAATGGAGGTAAGATGGAAGGAGAGGTCTCTGGAAGCAGCATACAACTGGTCTGAGGATGACACTGGAGAGAGTGTAATGAAGGACAGGAATGGGAGTGATGATTGCCTACCTGGTATGGCTATAGGAATCCCAGGTAGAAAGTGTTTTGAGGTCCTGGCCATAAACCACCTTCTTGAGAGCCAACCTGGCATGGCCATTGGGAATCCTAGGTAGAAAATGTTTCTAGGTAATGACCATGGAAATCTGCTAGAAGGAGATGCTGAGATGGTCTGCAAGAAGGGGGAAATGCACTACAAGGTTCCATACCGTCCCCAGGGAATAGAGGTACTTTAGTCCCTCTTTGCTGACATGCACAAACACTCCTGTTTTACAACACCATTGCATCTGGTAGGCATCTTTTCACCCACCAACCATCTCAGGGTCTGGAGAGGTCATCATCTCTTTCCCAGATCATTCATCCACGAGTCTGTAGTAGCTGGCTGGTTATTTTGGTCTGGTAACCCCACAATTAAATCCTGCAGATATTTGGGGGTTCCAACTTACTCCACAATCTTATCTTTACCTCAGATAGTTTTGCGATGATGAAAAGTTTTGACATCTGGGGAGATGGTCATCCCACATAGTACTATTTTAATTTCTGATGCTTCTTAACTCCATCCCTTAAAACGTCCATGCTTAAGACACTCATTCCTTACACCCACAAATGTTACCATGGTATGTCCTTCCACTTGGTGTCTTCCATTCACACAACCACTCACCCAGCACCACTTCCTCTGTTTTTCATGGTTGTGGTGTCAATATGTCCTCTTTTGTCACAGAGAAGGTTTCTTTTTTTCTTCCTTCCAACTTATCGAGTCATTTGATCCACAGTTCATTCCAAACCCCACATAGCCTCTTTTTCCTTCCAACTTCATCATTCATAGTTAATTTATTCTTACAAAACACTTCTTTTGGGTGGAGCTTTTCAGAGGAAACTCTATGGTAGGCTCCCATCCTGTTCCTTCTCTTCCACCTCTTCTGATGTTTCATTCTGAATGAGATTTAAGCATCATCCCTAGGGTCTTCCTCATTGTTTAGCTTCTTTGGGTCTATAGATTTTAATATGGTTATCCTATATTGTGTGGCAAATATTCACTTATAAGTGAGTATATACCATGTATGCCTTTCTGGTTCTGGATAACCTCATTCAGGATGATCTTTTTTAGTTCCATCCATTTGCCTTGAAATTTCATGAGTTCCCTGTTTGTAATAGCTGAATAATATTTCATTGTGTAAAAGTGCCACAATTTCTGTATCCATTCCTCCATTGAGGGACATCTAGGTTGTTACCAGATTCTGGCTTTTACAAATAAAGCTACTATGAACATAGTTGTATAAGCATACTAAAATCCACAGACTTTTATTTGTTGAATGGTGGAGCATGTTTCAGATATGCCCAGAAGTGGTATAGCTGGATCTTGAGGTAGTGCTATTTCCAATTTTCTGAGAAAGCACGGATTGATTTACAAAGTAGTTGTACAAGTTTGCACTCCCACCTGCAATGGAGGAGGGTTTGTCTTTCTCCACATCCTCTCTAGCATGTGCTATCACTTGATTTGCATTTCCCTGATGACTAAGGACTTTGAGCATTTCTTTGAATGTTTCTCTGTCATAAAGTACCACCTTTTCCAACATACTCATCAGTGTTAGTCATCAGTTGTGTTCTTAATTTTAGCCATTCTGGCTGAAGTAAGATGAAACATCACTGTTCTAAAACATATTTATCAGATTCCTAGAGATGTTGAATCCAGCTGAGGCTCTGTTCACAACAGCTAGGCAGTGAGAACAACCTAAATATCTTGTACTCAATGAGTGGATAATGAAAGTATGATGCAAACACAACAGAATTCTATCTCGTTGTAAATGAAGTCATGAAATCTGCAGGTAAAAAGATGGACATAGAAACATTATATTGAGTTAGATAATCCAGCCCCCCAAAGACCAATGCCGCCTGCTCTTTTATTTGTGTGTCTTAAGTCCAAATTTTTAGATGGGAATATATCACCTGGAACAACCACAGAAACCATAAAAGTAAAAACAAGCCATGTCAGGAAAGCTCTAGAGAGAGGAAAAGTAGGACTATGGAGAGGAAAATTGAAAATGTTGGGGTGGCTATTTCTGAGGCAACTGAGAGAAAAGAAGGAAAGCGAGATAAAGAACACCAAGTATGCTTGAAAAAGTCACAGGGAAACACATTTTATGTTTATTTCAAAATAAACATAATATATGCATATTTAAGTGCATTTGTCTACATATAAAATTAATTTTAATGAATTTATGCCACTTAGAGTAATAATGTTTCCTCTAAAGGTCATAGACTATCAGAAGCAGGTACAGAAAGGCTCCTTTACAGTTGTTGGTCATGGGAGTCAAAGAGAATCCCCAAACAATTTAGGCTGTTGCCATTGCCCTTGGTTGCCTCCTAGAACTTGAAGGAATGACACAATTGCTAAAGACACTTTACATTTCTAACACAGGATTTAAAGAAATAGAGCTGGAACTGACCTAAAAGTCTCCTTCTTGAAGACTAGCTCTCCTAACAGATGAAGGAGCATGGGAAGATTGCCAGAGAGAAAAACAATCAATAGTTCTATCCAGCAATAAAGCATACAAATCGAAACAATGACTATCATGACAAGACTTCCCTTAATGATAGCATAGTAGCAGATATAGCTAGGGGACAACCAACAGCCACCTAATTGTTTTTAAGACCCACTCATTGAGAAGGATTAATTCATACATGGTACTGTAAACTTAGCTGGTGGCTTGTGAGGTCATGGACCCTACTGTTGCCTAATTCCTAAACCAGTATAATACCAACTGTGTTCTAAGTACCTATCTTTATATCCACAAGTAAGTGTATCTCACCCATTATCAAAGAAGCTACTTTAAGCAGATAAAGACCATCTCATAAACCCACACTGGTTAATATGCACAGAATACCTGGCCATGGGCTATACAATGCCAACTGATATATCTGCAACACAGTCCATATATCTAAGGTTCAGAGAAAAGGGAACACAAAGATTATAAGAACCAGATAACCAGCACATCTCCTATGAGATAATGTCTTTTATATATCCCATGGGATCTCAAAAATATACTGGCCTGAACAAGACCCACACAATTACAACATGTGTTGACACTCCAAAATGGGTGAAGAAATGCCATGGAGCCCCAATCCTAGATGAAGAGTTATAGGCAATTAATGTCTATGAGAAAAGCTTATCCAATTCTACATTGTCAATCTTAAACATGTATATGTATGAGCAACACTAAATAGATTCAGTAAATTATGTAACACACACACACACACAAAAACAATTATTAAAGAGGTCATATATTTAAGAGAAATGAGATAGGCGCTAAAGGAATTTGTGGCAGTTTGCATAAGGATAGCCACATAAGCTCTTATATTTGAAAGCTTGGACACCAAGGAATGGCACTCTTTGAAAGGATTAGAAGAATTAGGAGGTGTGGCCTTTTTAGAAGTATGTCACTTGGCGTGACATTTGGGCTTTCAAAAGACCAGTCTCTCTGTCTCTATCGCTGTCTCTATTGCTGTCGCTTTCTCTGTCTCTATGCTTGAGGATCAGGATATAGCTTTCAGCTACAGTGCCATGCACCTTGACATAACAGTAATGGATCTAAACTCAGAAACTGTAGGCAAATCCCCAATTAAATAATTTCTTTTAAAAAAATTCCTTGCTTATGGTGCCCCTTCAGAGCTATAGACAGTAATTAAGAAAGAAGTTGGAACTGGGGAATGGGATATTGCTGTGACATGCCTGACCATGCTGTTTATTGGAGGAATATGGAAGACTTTGGAACTTTAGACTAGAAAAGCTGTTGGATGCTTTAAGTGGGGCTTTATGGACCATTCTAGTAAGAACATGGAAGACAGTGGTTCTCAGAGCAATGTGAATCGTGTGAGCCTGGCTCAAGAAGTTTCAGAAAGGAAGAATAATAAGTGACTGAGAGACTATTCTTGTGATATATTCACACATACACACACACACACACACACACACACACACAGAGAGAGAGAGAGAGAGAGAGAGAGAGAGAGAGAGGCTGTTTTTTGCCCTTGCACTAAAATTTTGCCCCTACACTAAATGGAAGACTTGGGTTAATAGCATTGGCCAAGGAGATCTTTAAAATCCTTGTATTGACTGTGTTGTATGGTTACTAGTGGAGACTTACACAGTTCTATAATAAAAAAGAAAAACTGAGAAAGGAAAAACTCAGAATATAGACTTAAGGAGCACCAGGAAATGTACTGTTGGAGCCAAGTCCAGTGCTCAAGGAGATAAAACATCTTTAAATAAAAGCCTAATGTTAAGTAAAGAGAGTGATGCACTCAAGGAAGACTACACCAGCTGAGCTTTCCACTTGTGGAAAGAAAAAGAAAGCTTAAGCAGTGAAGAAAACTATCAACAGAATGCTTATACAAATGTGATTGATAGAGGGGGCCAACCACAGGCCCCAACGAGCAGCAAAGCTTGGCAGTTCTATGGCCACATGGTTCTGGGTTTCCCTCCATGGCTAACGAAAGCCACAGAAGCCAGTGGTGTGTCAGGAGTGAACCCTACATGGAGGCTCCAGAGAATCAACTGTGTGAAGCTGTGAAGGTGAAACCTGGGTTGTGTTGGAGACTCCAAGATGTTGGAGATGCCAGAGTCAAGGAAAACTGCTAACAGGATGTTGAGCCAGTCCAAGGGAGGAAAGTATGGTGCAGCCAACAAAGCTGAAAGACATTGAAGATCTGAAGAACACTTTAACATCAGATATGGAGATGCAGGATTTGAAGTTTGTCCAGCTGTGTTTGAGTCTTTCTTTGGTCCAGTATTTTCTCACTATGCTCCTTTTCCTTTCTTTTGCAGAGGCAAGGTATATCCTGTGCCAGTGTGTGTTGAAAGGGTGTAATCTGCTTTTTAATGTTGATTTTACCAGGGGATTACAGTTAAGAGATTGCCATGAGTCTCGAAGGAGACATTCAGCTTTGGACTTTTAAACATCATTGGGACTCTAACAGACTACAAGGAATTTTGAAGTCAGGCTGAGTGTGTTTGGGGATTATATGAGTATAAGCCTATGAGGGTCAGGGAGTAAAATATAGTGGATTGAGTAAGAATGGCCTCTCATGGGCTCATATACTTAAATACTTAGTCACCAGGGAGTGGCACTATTTGAAAGGATTAGAAAGATTCAGGTGTGTGGCCTTGTTAGAGGAAATGTGTAACTAAAAGCAGCTTTTGCAGTTTCAAAAGCCCGTGCCACCCCCCCCCCAACCTCTCTGCTGGCAGATCAGGATACAGCTCTCAGTTCCAGCACTATGTTCCCTGCCATGATGATAATGGACTTTGCCTCTGTAACTATAAGCAACTCCCCAGTTACATGTTTTCCTTTGGTGTTTCTTAACAGTACTAGAACAGGACTAGGATAAAATTGGAGGAGAGAATAGAAATAATATAGATACAGCACTATTTCATGTAATTATGAAAAAAATTAAGATAGGTGAAATTGCCATTCACAAGCCACCATCTGATTAAGGAAGCAAGAAGTATAAGATAAAGTTTTATAATCTCTTCAGCAAATAAAGGGTGTAGAAATGGTTGAAGAAAGGGAACAGGATCAAAGAAGGACTGTGAAGGGAAATGGGAGTGGGAATCGGGTGTGGGAAGAGTAGGAGAGGGAGGACAGAGGGCTTGCAAAGAGAAGAGAAACCATGGGCAGGAAAATCTACAATAGGGTTGGCTCCTGGGGAAATATGGGGGTGACTCTAGCTGAGACTCCTAGTGGTGGGGCTCTTGGAAACTGACGAGGCCACTCTAACCAGACAGGACTCCTAGTGGAGGGAGGGGAACACGAACCCACCCACAAAAATTTTGACCCAAAATTTACCATGCCTCCAAGATGTGCAGGGATAAAGACAGAGCAGAGATTGAGGGAATGTCCAACCAATGCCTGGCTCAACCTGAGACCCATCCTCATGGGAGAGAGTCAACTCCTAGCACTATTAATGACACTCTGCTATGCCCGCAGATGGGAGCCTAACACAGCTGTCCTCTAAGAGGCTCCACTCGCTAATGGATCAAAACAGATGCTGAGACTCATAGCCAAGCATTAGGTAGAGTGGGGGGAGCCCTGTGGAAGAGTGGTGGGGAATAGAAAAACCCAAAGGGGACAGGAGCTCCACAAAAAAGACCAAGAGAGTCAACTAACCTGGGTCCCGGGATGGGGGGGTGCAGAGACTGAAGCACCAACCAAGGACCAGGCATGGACTAGACCTAGACTCTCTACCCATATGTACCTGATGGAGTGATTGGTCTTCATACGGGAACCCCTAATAAGGGGAGTGGAAGTTGTCTCTCACATAGACTCTGTTGCCTGTTTTTCAATCAGTGCCAGGCCACTGTGAAAGAAGAGTTGCTCAGTCTTCATGCAATTTGATGTGCTGGAGTGGAAACGGAGAAAGGGAGTTCTCCTCTTTTCTAAGGGGTAGGAGAGATAAAATGAAGAGGGAGGGAGGGCAGGACCAGGAGGAGAGGAGGGAGGTGGCTAAGATTCTGATATAAACTGAATGAATAAATAAATAAATGTTTAAAAAGTATATAATTCAGTATTTAAAATGTTTAATATTCAAGTGGGAGATCTGATATGAAAATACATTAACATTATGTATTTCAAACATTATGTATTTTCTATTATTATTATTATTATTATTATTTACACTTTATTTACTTTGTATCCCCCCATAAGCCCCTCCCTCCTCCCCTCCCAGTCCCACCCTTCCTACCCCTTCTTCACACATGCCCCTCCCCAAGTCCACTGATAGGGGAGGTCCTCCTCTCCTTCCTTCTGATCTTAATCTATCAGATCACATCCGGAGTGGCTGCATTATCATCTTCTGTGGCCTGGTAAGGCTGCTCTCCCCTCAGGGGGAGGTGATCAAAGAGCAGGCCTATCAGATTGTGTCGAAGGCAGTCCCTCTTCCCATTACTTTGTAACCCACTTAGACACTAAACTGCCATGAATTGCATCTGCACAGGGGTTCTAGGTTATCTCCATGCCTGGTACTTGGTTGGAGTATGGGTCTCTGGGAAGACCCCTGTGTTCAAATCTTCTAGTTCTGTTGCTCTCCTTGTGGGGTTCCTGTCCTCTCCATAACCTACTATTTCCCACTTCTTACATAAGATTCCATGCACTCTGCCCAACAGTTGGTCATAAGTCTCAGCGTCTGCTTTGATTGTCTGCAGGGCAGAGCCTTTCAGAGGCCCGCTGTGGCAGGTTCCTAGGTTGTTTCCTGCTTTCTTCTTCTTCTGATGTCCATCCTCTTTGCCTTTCAGGATGGGATTAAGATTTTTTATTCTAATTCTAGAACCTGTGACTTTTACTTTCATATGGCAAACCGATGTGTTTCATTCAAGCTTCTTGAGAAGAGGAACCTAATTTACCTTATAACGGGAGCCCCTAAGTGCAGTTTTATAAATGCTTGAAGAGAAAAGTGATAGAGTTAGATGCAAACCACATGGGAGAAAGCCATGTGAAAATGGAAGCAGAGGTTGGAGTGATGTGACTGTAGGCCAAGAAAGTGTAGTCATGCTGATAGGCATTAAGGGTTCAGTAGTAATGTGAACAGGAGTTGTCTCTGACAGGAACTAATTAGCCTGCTCTTTGATCATCTCTGCCTGAGAAGGGGAGCAGCCTTACCAGGCCACAGAGGAAGACAATGCAGCCAGTCCTGATGAGACCTGATAGGCTAGGATCAAATGGAAGGGGAGGAGGACCTCCCTTATCAGTGGACTTGGGGAGGGGCAGGGATGGGGAAGAGGGACTGAAGGGAGGAGGGAGGGAGCTACAGGGGCAATACAAAGTGAATAAACTGTAATTAATAAAATAAAAAAGTAAAAGGAAAAATAAAATAATTTAAAAAAGAAATTAAAAAAAAAATAAAGTGGAAATGACGTGGAAAAAGTGTCAGTCCCTTTCCTGAGTCTCTGGAGAGCAGGCCTGAAGATAATCCTTTGATTTCAGATTCCCCAAAAAAATTTCTACCCTTTTAACAGCCAACTTTAGTTCTTAGATGTATTGAAGCAAGTCTTTAAAAAAGAGGAAGCTGTTTTTCTCTGTGTTTCATTTGCTGGAGTAAGATTATTGGTGTACATTACCCAGGCATTCTTAGCTTCCAGTGTTGCCCAGAGAAACAATAGAGAAAAATTTTTAAACTTAGCAAAGACAGGATTCTATACTGGAAACAAAGATTGAAGTAATGGAAATGCAGGACACATATCTAAGAAGTTCGTGGGGAGCCCATTAGGTCATTAGGTAATTTAATATTGTTGTTCTGAAGGAGTATTGAGGTTTTCAGAAAGAGAAAGTGGATGCTGGGGAGATGGCTCTGAAGGAAGAGCACTTGCTGTATAAAGCTTATGACTTGGGTTGAAACTCTCAGCACCCACAGAAGGAGACAGGCAGGGTTGTGTGGTTAGAACTCCTTTGCAAAGGACACAGGAGGATGGCTAGGGCTTGCTGCCTACCACTCCAGGTTCCATGATTAAAAGTCTCTGACATGAACTCAGTGGCTAGCTCTTTGATCACCTCCCCCTGAGGGGGGGAGCAGCCTTTCCAAGAAACAGAGGAAGACAATGCAGCCAGTCCTGATGAGACCTGATAAGCCAGGGTCAGAGGGAAGGGGAAAAGGACCTCCCCTATCAGTGGACTAGCAGAGAGGCATGGGAGGAGAAGAGGGACTGAGGGTGGGATTGGGAGGGTACAAGGAAGGGGGCTACAGCTAGGATACAAAGGGAATAAATTGTAATAAACTAAAAAAAATAAATTAATTTTTTTTAAAGTGGAATGTGGTGTGTCATCCATGACATCCAGGAATCCAAAACTAAAAACAGGACAGTAAGCCCAGAGAATAGTAGCTCAGGTGACATGTAAATGAAATAGAAATCAAGCTACAAAGTAGTAAACTACAAAGCCATGCAGTGGTTGTTAGATAAGTGGACATTGGGAACAGGTTTTAGGAAGACACAAGCATGCACTGACTTCTGCGATAGAAGATAACTTTGAAGCATTTATGTGGAAATTCACTTAAGAGGAAGAATTTCTCCCCCTAATATTCTTGGTATGAGCTTTTGAAAAAGGATGTGTTTCCTCATTTATTTGGCTCCAATAGCTGGCAACGAATTTGCATTTGTTTTGTTAATCCAGTGGCAAGCATCTATGCTTAAATCCAACCACTAGACAGGTCACTAAAATTTCTTTAGTTGGCCAGAATTTTCATTACCTTTGATGCTGAAAAGAGTAGGTAGACTCAAACAAAAAACCTCAGTTCATTCCATAAAGTTTATTTAAGAGTAACCAAATGGGTTTTGAAAAAGAATCTAGAAAATTATCTGCCAAAAAGAAAAAAAAATTCACACATTAACATTTTCCCTTTCTCAGATCTGAGTGAGAGTGTACTGAGACTATTTAGAGTATAAAAAAATCATTATGGCCTCATTGGTTAAAAAAAAAAAAAAAAAACTCAATTAAGTCTATGATTTAATCTTCCAAATTTTTTTTAAACTCTTAATAAAAAGAACTTTGGAAGGCCTCATAAATACCATAAAGTATATAGAAAGTGACATTAGGAAGTTTCTTCTGGGAAGGCATTTCTAAGTTGAACCAACAACTACCTTGCAGCCTTCGCTTTAGAAAAACCAGTAAAAGCACTTCCTAAAGTATCTGCAAGCGCTTAACTAGAAGCTGAAGATAACATAGAAATGCCACACCAGATACATACTGTGAAAGTCTCCACTCATCCACCTTGAAGGTATATATTAATTAAAGATCCCTTAACACTTTTCAATGTGCAAGCCAAATGTTGATGACAGAGCAAGCGCTGATAAATCAACAGTCTTGTATTTGCTTGCAGAGTTAGCATCACCATCTACAAAACTATGATCTAAAAATTTCTATTTCAAAGATAAACATTTCATTTTCAAGGATTAATTCACACAATCGATCTCTGCTTCACATTTATCTTTGATCAATGTCACCTAAAAGAACTGTCTGAAAATATGAATAACAAGCAGAGTCAAGCAAGCCATTTAGCCTCACATGGAAACTCTAGAGCAGTGCTTCTTAACCCGTGGACCTCAATCCCTAAGGAGATTGAACAACCCTTTCATAGGTCTCACCTAAGACCATCAGAAAGCACATATATTTACAGCATGAGTCATAACAGTAGCAAAATTACAGTTATGAAGTAGCTACAAAAATAACATTATGTCTGGGGCCATCACAGCATGAGGAACTTTATTAAAAGTTTGTAGCATTAGAAAGTTTGAGAAGCAAGGGGTGGAGACATGTGCCTGTAATCCCAGCACTTGGGAGGCAGAGGTAGGTGGATCTCTGTGAGTTCTTGAGTCCAGCCTGGTCTACAAACCAAGTCTAGGATAGCCAAGTTTACACAAGGGACTGTCTGGAGAACCAGAGGCCTAGAGTTACCAGTTAATTGCTACTGTTGCATTTCATTTGGATTTGTTCATTTTAAAATTTGGATTTTTGTCATTTAATTACTGAGTGTGCATAATTGGAAGTTCAATGAATGAACAAGAAGATGAAATAGCTGTTGATGAATTTATCACTGTATTTCTTTTTTTTTTTTTTTTTTTACCAGTGATAAATCTATTTGCAAAGCTCACAGCTCCCAATGGATGGATGAATGGAAAAAAATAATGATGCTTGAAAAGCAATAAATATCTACTGCCCTGCACACTGTAGGCTTGGCATGAGTCAGGGGAAAAATCTGTTCTCCAATGTCAATAAATTCAATTTTACAGCTGAATCAAAATTTTATAGCCAAAAGGAAAAATTTTGATACAATACTAATTCTTCAATTAAAAACAATGGTGAGGGTGTTGATAGATGTAATCAGAAACAGGATGTGAGATTCAAATACAGTCTGACATCCCCGCCCTTTCTCAGTAAAGGTCCAAATATTGCAAAGGACTAGTTGATTCGAATATTGGTCAAGCTTCATAGTTCATATAATGATGCTAATAATTCTTCTGAAATTTAATTACTCCTTGCAATGCTTAGCATGTACTAAGCATGTAGAAGATACTGAGTAAGCATGTTAAGAATAGTAGCCATGGGGATGTCTTCAGAAACCTTAGCTGAGACTGCAGTTGGATATAGCTCCTATAGTGGAGAAGGAACATGAATGGAAGAAACAGTGGTTATAGAGAGGAAGAAAGTTGGCTTAAGTGAGTGTCTGCTAGATTTTAGCTATTTCCTCAACTAACATGAGTATTTATGAGTTCAGGGTAATATTACAAGGTTACTAAATCCACACATAGATACAAGGTGGAAAAATCCTCAAGACCAATAGTTCTGCAATAAGTACTTAAGGGAATACTACATTAAAGGCTTCAACAGAAAGTATCCAATTCTGCACTGGTTAGATAAGGAAAAAAAAGAATAGAAAGGTGTAAGGTGAAATCTCAGGGTTGTTTTGATTTGCATTTCCCTAATGGCTAATGAAGTTGAGCATTTCTCTGCCATTTGATATTCCTCTACAGAGAATTCTCTGTTTAGCTCTGTTCCCCATTTTTTAAGTGGATTATTTGGTTTGCTGCTTTTCAGTTTCTTTAGTTCTTTATATATACTGGATATTAGCCCTCTGTCAGAAAAAGGGTTGGTGAAGATCCTTTCCCAATCTGTAGGCAGTCACTTTGTTTTGATGACGGTGTCCTTTGCTTTACAGAAGCTTTTCAGTTTCATGAGGTCCCATTTATTGATTGTTGCTTTTAGAGCCTGTGCTGTTGGTGTTCTGTTCAGGAAGTTTTCTCCTGTACCAATGAGTTCTAGGGTTTTCCCTACTTTTTCTTCTAACCGATTCAATGTGTCTGGTTTTATGTTGAGGTCTTTGATCCACTTGGACTTCAGTTTTGTGCAGGGTGATAAGTATGGATCTATTTTCATTTTTCTACATGTAGACATCCAGTTGGACCAGCCCCATTTGTTGAAGATGCTATCTTTTTTCCATTGTATGGTTTTGGCATCTTTGTCAAAGATCAGGTGTCCATAAGTGTGTGGGTTTATTTCTGGGTCTTCTATTCGGTTCCATTGATCCACCATTCTGCTTCTATGCCAGCACCATGCAGTTTCTATAACTGTTGCTCTCTAGTACAGCTTAAGATCAGGGATGGAGATACCTCCAGAAGATCTTTTATTGTAGAGATTGTTTTAGCAATTCTGGGTTTTTTGTTTTTCTATATAAAACTGAGAATTGTTCTTTCCAGGTCTGTAAAGAATTGTGTTGGCAATTTGATGGGAATTGCATTGAATCTGTAGATTGCTTTTGGTAAGATGGCCATTTTTACTATGTTAATCCTGCCAAGCCATGAGCATGGGAGATCTTTCCATCTTCTGATATCTTCTTCTAATTCTTTCTTCAGAGACTTGAAATTTTTTTCATACAAGTCTTTGACTTGCTTGGCTAGGGTTACACCAAGGTATTTTATGTCCTTTGTGGCTATTGTGAAGGGTGTTGTTTCCCTAATTTCTTTCTCAGCCCTGTTGTCTTTTGTATACAGGAGGGATACTGATTTTTTTGAGTTAATTTTGTATCTGGCCACTTTGTTGAAGGTGTTTATCAGCTGTAGGAGTTCCCTGGTAGAGTTTTTGGGGTCACTCACCAGAATGGCCAAGAGGAAAAACACAAGTGACAACACAAGCTAGAGAGGTTGTGGAGAAAGGGGAACCCTCCTCTACTGTTGGTGGGAAGGTAAACTTGTACAACCACTCTGGAAATCAATCTGGCGCTTTCTCAGACAACTAGGAATAGCTCTTCCTCAAGATCCAGCCATACCACTCCTAGTCATATATCCAAAAGAGGCTCAAGTACACAATAAAGACATTGTTCAACCATGTTTGTAGCAGCTTTATTTGTAATAACCAGAAGCTGGAAACAGCCCAGATGCACCTCAACTGAAGAATGGATGCAGAAACTGTGGTACATCTATACAATGGGGTATTACTCTGCAATGAAAAATAAGGAAATCATGAAATTTGCAGGTAAATGGTGGGACCTGGAAAGGATCATCCTGAGTGAGCTGTCCCAGAAGCAGAATGACACACACGGTATATACTCAATCATATAGACATATAACATAGGATAAACCTACTAAAACCTGTACATCTAAAGAAACTAATCAGGAGAGAGGACCCTGACCAAAACGCTCAATCCCCATCCCGAAAGGCAAAGAGGATGGACATCAGAAGAAGAAGAAAGCAGGAAACAACCTAGGAACCTGACACAGAGGGCCTCTGAAAGGCTCTGTCCTGCAGAGTATCAAAACAGACGCTGAGACTTATGGCCAATGGTTGGGCAGAGTGCATGGAATCTTATGTAAGATGTGGGATATAGTAAGATCTGGAGAGGACAAGAACCCCACAAGGAGAGTAACAGAACCAGAAATTTGAACACAGGGGTCTTCCCAGAGACTCATACTCCAACCAAGTGCCATGCATGAAGATAACCTAGAACCCCTGCACAGATGTAGTCCATGGCAGTTTAGTGTTCAAGTAGGTTACAAAGTAATGGGAAGAGGACTGCCTCTGACATAATCTGATTGGCCTGCTCGTTGATCACTTCCCCCTGAGGGGGGAGCAGCCTTACCAGGCCACAGTAGATGACAGTGTAACCACTCCTGATGTAAGCTGATAGACTAAGATCAGAAGGAAGGAGAGGAGGTCCTCCCTTATCAGTGGACTTATGGCCAACTGTCAGGCAGAGTGATTGGAATTTTATGTAAGAAGTGGGAAATAGTAAGAGCTGGAGAGGACAGGAACTCTGCAAGGAGAACAACAGAACCAGAAATTTGAACACAGGGGTCTTCCCAGAGACTCATACTCCAACCAAGTGCCATGCATGAAGATAACCTAGAACCCCTGAACAGATGTAGCCCATGGCAGTTTAGTGTTCAAGTGGGTTACAAAGTAATGGGAAGAGGGACTGCCTCTGACATAAACGGATTTGCCTGCTCTTTGATCACCTCCCCCTGAGGGGGGAGCAGCCTTACCAGGCCACAGAAGAGGACAATGCAGCCACTTTTGATGAGAACTGATAGACTAAGATCAGAAAGGAGAGGAGAACCTCCCTTACCAGTGGACTTGGGGAGTGGCATGCATGCAGAAAGGGGAGGGAGGGTGGGACCAGGAGGGGAGGAGGGAGGGGCTTAGGGGGGATACAAAATGAATAAAGTGTAATTAGTAAAATAAAATAAAATTTAAAAAAAAGAATAGAAAGAAATTGAACTGTTTTGTCAAAATTGAGTGAACATTTTCCAGAAAAATGAAGAGTAGATATCCTAGATGGAAGAAAATACATTTTCAGAGAAACAGGGGCTTGGAGAAATAATTAAAAAGTATAGAATAAAGGGAGACTCTGCGATTGCATAGTCTTGGTTTCTACACTGTCTTTTTTCCATGGATAATTGGTCACGTTCTCCAAATCTACCCTTACTTCTTTCTTTCCTTCATTCCTTTCTTTCTTCCTTCCTTCCTACCTAACTTCCTTCCTTCTTTCTTATCCCCCTCTCCCTCCCTCTTTCCTTGGGTTTGAGTTTTATTTACTTTATTGACCGTGTTTTTCCACATACATGGGTTGACCTACTAAGGAAAGACACTCACACTGGATAAAAACACAGCCTCTGATCAGAAGCTGGTAACATGATCCCTACCTGGAAGAGAAGAAACAAGTGAGTGGATCCAGTAGGGAAATAATTGGGAGAAGCAGGAAAATGAAAGGGGGGGGGGAACAATAGTATTCATCTCATGAGAAGCAGAAGTAGGATCTTTAGGCAAAATTTATAGTGATGGACATGGGAATCAGAAAGCACCCAGGCATGGATATTCACTCATTTCTCAACTACGAAACTGAGCATTTCTCTGACTTCTCATATTTCCCCCATGGACATCGTCCTAGGCCTACTATTGCTGTGATGAAACACCATGGCCAAAAGTAATTTGGGAAAGAAAGGGTTTATTTCACTCACATTTCCATATAAGAATTTATCATCAAGAGCAGTGAGAGCAGGATTTCAGTCAGAGCAGGAGCTGACTTGCTTCCCATGGCTTGCTCAGCCTGATTTCTTGCAGAGAATCCAGAACCACCAGACCATGGGTGGTTCCACCCACCATGGGCTTTGTCCCCTCCCCCCAACACTCATTAATTAAGAAAGTACCCATAGGCTTGCTTATCATTCAATCTCATGAAGGCATTTTTCTCAGTTGAGGCTCTCTGATGAATCTAGCTTGTGTCATGTTGACATAAAACTAACCAGCACAATTTCCTTACATTCTGACTCCACCCATCTCATCACAGAACTGCATAATGGGTGTGGCTCAACTAAAAATTACAAGTAAACTAGCAAACATGTTGTGGCCTACTATCTCCTTCAAAGCAACAGTCTTCTCTCCATGGGGGTTCCATTTTTTTTAAGCCATTTTATATTTTTTAGCACTTTTTAAAAAATATTTTTATTTAGTATGTGCACAATTGTGTGCCTACACACCAGAAGAGAACCCCGATCTCATTATAGATTGTTGGGAGCCACCATGTGGTTGCTGGGAATTGAACTCAGGACCTCTGGAAGAGCAGTCAGTATTCTTAACCTCTGAGCCATCTCTCCGGCCCTGGGAGAGGGGTTTCCATTTCTTAAGTTTCATTCATGGGTATTCACCCATGATGAGTTTCATTTTGTTCCTGGATATTTTTCTGGACTCCTCCTGGGACTGTGTGCCCCCTGATTCCCCCTGCGCAATGTATAGTTATGACACTTAGCCTTGAAGAATTCAGCTTTGCTTTCCTATCATGCTTCCTTCCTGTGTCTCAATGCACCATGCTGTATCAAACCATCAGATCTGAAAACTATCCAAAAATGGATTTGAATCATTTTCATAAATTATTAAGTAATGGCTTTATAAAGATTTCACAATCACTGGTTCAAAGTTCCTTCCCATACAAATAGGAAAGGCAAGTGCTGTTCATAAATGAAATAACAGAATGTCTCCTGAGAATACAAAACATATGTGTACAGAAAAAAAAAAAAAAGTGAATTTTCCTCGTCCACCACTATGAAAAAGCTTTAGGATAAAGAGTGCATGTCTTCTTGAAAGGAGACGGTCCTGGCATGAACTCCAGCCTTCATAAGTGCTGATTTTATCCTTTTGGGATCCAGACGCTGATCTTCTGTTTTCTATTAATAAAACAGAGATAGTAAAATCAGCCTCTGATAGTTTTGTGGATTAGACACGTGCCTCTCCCATTGTATGTCAGCAGCCACTTCACTTCCCTCGACATTCTCTCTACACCTATGAGAATGTGCTGTCAGTGGTGTTTAACCCTCACATCCAACCAGGAACAATCCCTTCACCGTGGGCAACTGCATCACATCTTCAAGTCAGGCTCAACACTCTACATGCCTGTGAAGACACTCGCAATTCCTAAGTCTTACTATCTTAGCGGTTGTTAACACTCAACAATGTTCCGAAAAACGAGTTATAAATAGAAAAATGAGGCATATGATGAGTCCATTAGTTGCATATAAATAACCAGGTTGCAACTATTGGGAATTAAAAGCACCTCACACACCTAACATAATCCATATCACATAGTTATAACAACCTTGGCTATTAGGTATAAGCATATTCTTAAAAAAATATTTTTATGTTTATAAATGTTTTGCTTGTGCGTATACAAGGGCACCACGTATGTGCAGTAAGCACAGAGGCTAAAAGAGGCCAACAGACCCCCTGGATCTAGAATTACAAATGGTTGTGAGCCACCACATGGATGCTGGGAATTGAACTCAGATCTGTGGCAAAAGTAGCCAGTTCACCGAACCACTGAGCCCTCCCTCCAGCCCCAAGCATACCCATTTTAAATAAATGTAACTTTGTCTTACAGTACCCAGCTTATCCAACATTATCAAAAGATAGAGGTAGAGTCACCTTTAAACAATTTCTGTGCTTACCACAGTGTAGTGTCATACCTGTAATCTGTAATGCCAGTCCTCAGGAAGCAGAGGTAAAAGACTGGACATTCTAGGTGAGCCTCGCCTACATAGAGTGTATGAGAACAGTCTGTGTTACACTAAACCTTCTCTCAAAAGACACACACTCATGCGGAAGAAGGCAGGGCTGCCAGTGGCCAATTCTTTCCTATATGAGAACATCATACACTTTGCTAAAAGCTTTATTAAACTGCCTCTAGCTTTGAGAATTTGTCACACTTCTCTGAAAGAAAGAAAAGTTTACCGAATGTCCTGGCTTAGCAACAGTCAAGCTACTTGAGGCCTGGGAGATGGCTCAGTGTGTAAAAGGGCTACTAGACACGCAAGCCTGACAGCCTGAATTTGATTCCCGGAGCCCAAGTAAGAAGTCGGATGCAGTGGCCTGTGCTTGTAATCCCAGCACTCATACAGAGAGGTGAGGGGTGGGGATTTAAGATATAAGAATTGGCTGCCAAGTCATAGACCAGCTAGGCTCTGCAGTGGCAGAAACAAGAGACAGTGCCACAGCAAGGCAGAGGGCAAGACCCCATGCCCAGAGGTTGGCCTTTGACTTCTACATGTGTGCAAATATTAGGTATGCACTTGCGCACGCACGTGCGCACACACACACTCACTCTTTAAAAAAAAAAAAAAAAGAAAGAAAGAAAGAAAGAAAGTCAGGCTAATCCAGAGGAGAGAGCAGTGTTCCTGGCTCCTAAAGTCATTTTGGAAGTATTTTCAACAAAGTATTTCATAGTGGTCAGAGTAGCCTTTGAAGCAATTTTCAAGCCCATATAATGGAATCAGAGTTTGTTGCAGACCTGACTCCATCTTGTCATTAATGTGTCCAAATTTAGTAAACAGTAATAATTCTGAGACTTTAATAAGCCAAGGAACCTTTTAGAAACTGTGTGGCAATACTCGAAGAATTTACTTACAGACAAGATGCATGTTTTAATGTTATATCTGAACAAAAATCAATGTATGAGCAAACATACAAACAACAAAGGTCTAAGATGGCGTACTCAAACATTAAGAAATCTAGTACTGTTATTAACACTGAAGTTTAGATAGAAAATTATATGTTTCATGACCACACTATAATTATTGATAAGGAGAATATTACAAAATTGTATTTAAAACATGAAAAATTTATAGAGGTGCTATCACTGAGGACATGACTAGTCATAAATCTATTTCTGGGAAGTGAGTAATTTAAAAAAATCATGAACTAAGTAAAAGTATACTCCTCCGTTTCCTTTTTTTCCCCCTATGTAAGGTTCAAAAATGATCCCAGTCACTTGGAAGATCTTTTTGAGCTTTACCTTTGCAAGTCTGATTAGAGAATTTTCAACATTCCCACAAAAGAACAACAAAAGTGAAATCCATTGAATAACAGAATCCTTTCTCCAAATTATTTTTCCGAATCCTCTGCCAGAGCAAACACATGGTCTGTGTTAGTCAGCTGTGTCCGCAGCAATGTGTCAGCTGCATGAACTGCTCAGAGTCCTTTGCCAAATCTATTACGCTAAATCCCACTGTTTTTAAACCTAACTCCAAACATCCTTTTAAGTTCACAGGACACTCTAAATGCAGCGTAAATGTACAACATTCTAAACCATCTCCATTTTGAGGACATTTGAGACCATTCCTCTTGAATAAATCTCACTCTGTACTTCTTTCAGTACCTGCTGATGGAGAAGAACATCAGCCATTGCCTTTTGGCCCTAAGGAGACAGAAAGGAGAAAGCTCATTTTCTTTTTTGTCAATGTAGTTTTCAAGGCAGTGGGAGATATTAAAATAATTCGACAAGAACCGTTATCAGATGCTTGGAATGTGTGCTTTGAAAGCACAGGAATGTAGCTCATGTTTTCTTCCTCAGCCGTGTCACCAAGGAAGGCCCTGGTGCTGTCACAGAGCACCCATCCTTGTCCACCCCACGATGCTTTGACATTCACGCAAACAATAGTACGTGTGGTAGAGTGTCTTGTTTTCAAACATGCAGTTGACGGTGATTAAAAAAAAAATCTTTTTATTTTTGAGAAATAAAAGGAAAGGAGAAAATATTTTCTCCCATGTATCAGCATAACTTTTACTCTAATAATAACAATGAAACTACTTAAGCATGATGTCAACCTGCTACAAACTTCTAAAGGGTTATTACTTCATATGATGCCATATTCTAGGTGTCAACTGAACAAGACTAAATGTCCATGGTTTCCGACCTACTTTAAATATTTACAGTTCCACATAGCCATGCATAAACGTTTTACTTTCAGTGCTGGAGAAAATCAGAAGAAAACATCCAGAAACACTCAAGTATTGCATGCGTGCGCACACACACACACAATGCACACACACATGCACATGCATGCTTCCCACCTACTATGATTGACCTTGGGATAAAACAGAAATTCTGTTCACGCATTGAGCCCAGCAAGTCCACCTTCACTGCTGAAATGCCTCTAATCTTACCTGTTCTCTGAAATACCTGAGCACTGTCTCCCCCAACATCATTTTCCCCCTAATTCTCCAAGGTCATTCCCTTCATCAACAATTATAGTTCCATCATAAAACATAATTTGCTATGTAAACTTCAGTGTCAATGGCAGTACCAGTATTTCAGTAATGTTTAAGTATGCCATCATAGGCCTTTGTTGTTTATATGTTTAGTCATACATTTATTTTTATTCAGATATAACATCAAAGTTTGCATCTTGTCTGTACGTAAATTATTTAAATATTGCCACAGTTTTTAGAGGGTTCCTTATAAAAGTCTCAGAATTATGACTTTTATGATGGTAGAGGTGGCTCAGGGGATGAGAATGTGCAGAATGGGCATTGTTCTTGCAGAGGACCTGAGTTTCATTCTCACCACACATATCAAACAGCTCACAACCTTGGTGCCTGGACTACACATAGAGAGACAGAAACAGAGACAGAGAAAGAATTAAAACGCAGTCTTTCGAAAATGCCTGTTGTGACTTGTCTCCTGTTTACCCTCAGTCACTCTGGCCTCCTTGGTGCGCCCTTCAGGCAACCTTCCACCTGAATACCTGTGTACTTAGCTTCTTCCTCCTAGAAAGCTCATTCCCTCACTAGCCATGACAAATTATCTTTGGGCCCTTCAAGTTTTAACTCAACACGTTGCTGTCTCAGAATTAATTCTCTGAACACCTCTCCTAAAATCACATCCCACCCCCTCAATCTAGTTTATTCCCACACATTGCTTTGCCTCTGACAACGGACTACACGAAGTGCTTTACTAACTTAATTTTCCCACCTGCAGTCTCTGATAGGGTGTGATGCTTTGTGTGGTTTCTTTTAGTGTCTTCTTTTATTTAATATTTTTGTATTTGTTTATTTACTTTTATGTATATGAGTGTTCTCTCTGCATATACACCTGTGAGCCAGAAGAGGGCATCAGATCTCATTAGAGTTGGTTTTGAGCCACCATGTGGTTGCTGGGAATTGGACTCAGGACCTCTGGAAGAACAGACAGTGCTCTTAACCACTGAGCCATCTCTCCAGCCCAGAACTAGTATCTTCAATTTCTAGGAGTGTTGTAAGAAGCATTTGTGAGAAGCGAAGTCTCATGATCATCAACAGCACAATGTTAGAATGGGGAAATCCTGACTGTTAAGCCCTGGCTCTTTCTCTTACTGATAAAGGAATTTTCCTTGGATAATTAATTTCTCTCTCTTATAAAGTGGGTGCCTAACTCTGAAAATGCTTTCTTATAAAACTGAATGAAAATAATACAATATAAAGAACATAACACAAAAGCATTATATTTACAGTGATTCATATTCAACATTAGCAAAAATTATTAAGCTAAGACTCTCCAAATAGATATAGTAAAGCTTAATTTGGCAACTAAGTTAATTACTTGATTCAATTTTAATAAAAATGATTTTTCATTAAACAGTGCCATTTGATACTAATCAAAAGACAATTAAGAAAATCACAGTAGGAGTTCCTAACTGGTTTTTAATTACATAAAATCAAATTTTCTGAATAAAATCTTGTTAAATAGATGCACTTTTCATAAGGAATTCTGCATTTAATTTTCACATATAATTACAGCACTCAACAAGGGCATTGTAAACAATAAACTTCATCTTTACATTAAATATTTTAATGTAAAGTAAGTATTTTAATGATGAGTAAAAAATGTGTGACCTTTTAAGAAGTAATCTTTGCTTCATCTGATAATTTCCAACAATTGATCTGTTATCAGAAAATGTAAAATTTTACTTTTTAATTATGTTACTCCTTTAATTAACCACTTCTACAGCCCAGGCAAAAAGATTACTGTGTACAAAGCCCAATGCTGTCTCTGCATGCAAACATAGATTCCATTATCCACAATCCACTGTCTTCTAGCTTTCAGCATCCATCATGATTATCAGCACCTCAAATGTCAAGGAAAGAAAGAAGAATCCTTTAACAGAGACAAGGCCAGTGTCTCTTCTCTAGTTCACCCTTCTAGACCTAACATACAGTTTACAAATGTTTCCAACATTCTGTGTGTCAATGAATATTGATTACTTTCACTATTCATAGATTTAAGTTATTGGCTTAGAAAAAATGGAGAAAACATAAATACACTTGTTATTAACTTCTTTAATTATGATGCATAAATAAATGAGACATCCAATAGTTTATGCTATTAATTTTTATTAACAATTCTTAAATTTACAAAATCTCCTATATTTGCCAACTACTATTTGGGATAACATTATGTTTTTGTCAGGTTCTAAAAATAGAATAGAATGTGAATTTGATGAGAAGTCTAACTTTAAAGCTCTTTCTGCTAATGGAGTTAACATGATTGATTGCATGCTTTTTATATAAAAAGCCTTAAATGAAAATTATTTTCATTGTTTCTGGATAGTGTGTGTTCAGAAGCACACATTTCATGTTTTGATGTCTCTCTTCTATTTGTGCTGCCCACTGATTAATTCCAGAGATCATCTATAAATGAACCAACTGCAAGATCTGGGGTGCCAATTATGACGGGTGTTGTTATTTATTTGAAAGTAGTGACTTTAAAAATACAATTGTAACTTTTTCTCTTCTAAAAACGTAAAAATATCTTTGCTAGCTACTTACATCCTAGCAAACCAGCTTGCTGGTGACTAATGCTGTCAGTTTTGTACCCCATTAATCAACTGTCGGGGGAACTTTATTCTTAGGTTAGTGGCCATTGCAAAGTGGCCTTCTGCCTTAAGGTACAGCACTGCTGACCCAGGAACTGAACACTGACTAAAGTGGGTCTCCATTAAAAAGGAAGGCTGGAACACAGAAGTGATTAACAGGGTGTTATAAACTTGTAGGTGTACTTCATGTTTTTTTTCTTTTGGTTTCGTGATGCTAGATTCCATTTAAAGAAGAGATAAATATGTAAATGAATAGACTTAATAAACATTATAAACGCAACAGAGAACAGTAAACAAATTTCACTGAAATTATGTAATCTATCAGTCAGTTATCTAAAGGATTTGAAGGGATCTAATGAGAAGTGTAAAACTTGCCTTTTCGTCCTCTCTCTTATAACTCAGCAAGATAGAGAGAGGTAAGAAGGCCAAAGAAGATGAATGTGGTCTCTGTCCCTGGTGTCATGAAGAAGCAAGAGGACAAAAAGTATTAATACTCTGTTTGAGAAAAGAGCTAAGAACCCTAGTATTCGAGAGGCCATTCTGCTCAAAGGAGACCTAGTTTCTTCATCAAAAAACTCTGCTACAGCTGGTTGCAGGAGCCCAGGACTATCCTTTATACCTGGTAGAAAGTGTCTGGTGTAACTGACCAGCTCATCAGGCCCTGGACCATCAAACATCTACCCAGCATGTCGACAAACAAACACAGGCCACAGACAAAGCAGGAGAAGAAATAGAGGCTATTGGCATGTGCTGAGAAGAAAGCTGATGGCAAAAGAGACAACCTTACTGAGAAACAACCTATCCTTAAGCAGGTGCCAACACAGTGACTACCTTGGTGGAGACCAGAAAGGCTCAGTTGGTGGTGATTGCCCATGACATAGATGCCATCAAGCTTGTGGTCTTCCTGCCTTCTGAGATTGCAAGATCGGAGTCTCATACTGCATCATCAAGAGGAAGGCTGAGCTATGGCAACCAGTCCACAAAAAGAAACACATCAATACTGTCTTCACAAGATGACAAAGACACATTGGCTGAGCAGGTAGTAGATAGCAGAACCAAATACAATATCAGACATGAGAAGATCCACCCTCACTATGGAGATTAAATTCCTGGCTCCAAAATATGTGTCTGGCATTGTCAGAATACCAAAGGCGAAAGATAGAGTACTTGCCACCACCTCGGATTAAATGTACATAAGTATAATTTAGACATCACCCTTCAAAAAGAAAGGTATAAAGTTGAAGTTGGCTTTAGTGTATTTAGTTCACCAAATAAGTATAAAACAAGACATTTGGGTTTTGTCCTATTATGCATATGGAAAATTTTGCTGTATTCCCACAGAAAAATACAGATAGAAAGTACAGATAGAAAAATACGAAAAAAACAGACTTTAATTTTAGAATAAAAAAATATCTTGTCACTTAGTGCAGGATGCATTTAAGGGAACAGAAATTGAAATGCTTATTGAAAATATGTATGACCTAGAGTAAGACAAATCCCTCGTTAAAAAAAAATGGATATTAATCACTGTAGTGAGGTACAGATGTAGAGGACCAACATGTACAGAATAAATTTACATATTCAAATTATCAGAATTACACTGATTAAAGGTGTAGTGCAAATGGAAACTGGGGAAGACATGAGTGATTTTCAAATGAAATGAATGATAAGTGATGCTCTACACACTGAAAAATCATCATAGGAAACTGTAGGTGCTCAGCAATGCCAAATACCATAGATGGATTACATAGGACAACATCTGGAAATGTGCCTCTGGGTTTCCCACATCATAGCAGACCTGCCTGGAAAAGACTTTGTTACAAAAATTGCCATCTTCCCTTTCACTCTTGAACTGCAAAGAGGACAGTTTCCTTACAATACCTGACTCTACATCCTTAGTCAATCTTTATTCTTTTATTCATCACAGTGGTTACTGTTTTTCTTTAAACTTTTCCTCCATGCTCCAATACCTAAATCAACAATACAACACAGAGAGAATGCTAGAAAGTCATCACAAAAACCTATGTGTAGATTCTCTCCTTCCTACTAATCTATAGTATGACATTACTTGTTAGTTTATTTTCTCCCTTATTCATGGATCTTTCAGATTTTAGCAATCTGTAATTGCTAAGCTAAATGTTGCTGCCACTCACAAGAGCTGGATGCTGGGTGGGATTTAGTCAGGGATACAGATAATTAGGATGAAGAGAATGATGATCCTGAGTTAAGAATAAATTTACCCAAGGGAAAAAAATCTCAACGTTTTTATGTAAAACTAACTTTGCTTTCTCTCTTTATATTTTAAATGGGAAAAGAAGAGTATGAACTAAACATGTAAATCGTCTTTTAATATTTTTGAAATATATTATGGTCTACCATAAGAACAGTATTCAAATGTAAAACAATAAACAAAACTTTAGAATTTTTTATCTAAATATAAATAAGTTTAAATAATCATTATTGTCTATTATATAAATTTGTATTGCAATCCCCTACTGTACATAAACAAAGAAAAAAGCACGTATGACATGTTACAACTGCATATACAATAAATGCATATAGGAAAGTCAAAAATTTTATTTAAAATCATATGTAAAACATCAAAGACTTCTTCCTTTCAGATATAAATGTTTTTTTTTCTATGTGGAAGTCCAGGTTAAGTAAATTATATATTTCTATTTATAACTTTGCAGTTAACAACATAAGAATATGTGTGTGTAGACACTATCAATAAATGTAAAAGGCAGAGCATTCCCATTAAAAACAAAACAAAAAAACCTAATGGGGGACATCTTGACAGAAGCAAACAAGCATCTTTTAAGCACCTTATTTGATAATGATGGATATTGTCTGAGTTCCCAAGGGTCTCTGTGGAAGCAGAGCACAGTTTTTGCTTAATTGATTGATTGTTTATATTTTCACATGGCCCAAATTACAGGATTTTCATCTACTTTGTACAGTACACACCTAACACATCAACAAAATATGCACCGAGGACAGAAAAAAAACTCAGTAGTCATTCCATGTCAATAAATTTGGCTAATCTATTGGACGTTGACTAGTACTTTGTTCTTGGAGATAATTAAAGAAGAACAAATGTCTCATAATAAAATTGTATCAGCAAGCTTCTACATCAGAACAAAAAATCAACCATTTTAGAAAATGCTCCTATTGGCCTTAATAAGCTATTATTTCTATTCTGAAAGAGGGGCTAGTGCCTTGCTAATGTACAATGATTTGATAATGTGTGCTGGTGACAAATTCTATGCCATTCTGTACATTTTTTCTCCTCCATGATGATTTTCTCTGACTATTCAATCTTTATAAGCTATAGGGTTTTTTTTTAATCATTGTTGCCTGTCCTAAATTTCATAGTTGGCATAAAACTTCCCCACCACTCCGCACACATCCATAACGACTCCAAGGCTATCACATATTTATTATGTTGCAGTGCACAAGATTAAAATGGAAAAACAGTCAAAAAACCTTTTATCACCATCAGAGCTCTATTTAGCAGAATAAATTACATTCTGCGTCTTGCTATCAGAACTCTATTTTGTCACATTTCTTTAAACTCAATTCATGAGCCCTTCAGCAACTTTAGGGAAGAGGCAGAATTTAAATAAACACGCATTTTAAAAGATCATTCCAAACAGATAATCTGGAGAATAGTAAAGAGGCTTCTTTATACACATGTAAGAGAAATAAAAGGAAAAAATTTCCCAGTTTTTCGGAGAAAAGTAAAAACCTCAAAATAATATCTTGGGTGGTTAATACCAGGTCAGATGTTGATGAACAAAACTGTTTTCAAAAGTCATGTGGAACTATAAGAGCATCGCTGCATACACACAAGCATGCACACACACATGCACAATCGTTGCTTTTTATTAACAGAAAATAATTCATTGTAAGCAGTAACAATTGATACATATTTATTATATTATTATATGTAGGGAATTTTCATTGGTTTGAGTGGTCACTTTCCATAGATATCAAAGGTTGCTGGTAGACTGTCAGACAAAGCATTGCAGCAGACTTTTTGAATTTTTCTCTTTAGTTGTAGATTTTCACTGAGTTGACAACAACCCTTTTTCTTGCACTGTTAAAGTAACTTTTATTTCCCTGATGTAATAATCATCACCTCGGAGGTGAATAATCATCACCTTGCTGCTGAATAAGCTCACCCTTTCTAGTTCTTTCTGAACTCTGGCTGGCTGGTTCAACTCAGCTGTTCTAGCCCAAACTCCTCTCCAAGCTAACAGATTCGATCTGATTGCTCTCAGTTTCTCACTGAATTGTTCTGCTTGGCCGTAAACTCAATCTAGCAATGTATTCTTATCTTCTGGTCCCTTCTCATTCTTTTACTGGTTCTGTCTTCCCCTGTTTTTGGCTTGTTATCTCTGCAACCTGTGTCTGTGAAACTGTCCTGGCAGAAACTGCCTCTGAATTCCAGGAACTGAACTGCCAGGAGCTTAACTCCACTGCACTGCCTCTCGACTTAACTCACTGACTCAACAAACTCAGCACATTTCAGCACATTATATAGATGGTGTGTGCATAGGACAGAACCAGACAGAAGAGCCGGAGAGAGGGTGTTTGTGGTAACAGAGACTATTTGTTATCTGTCAGGAGGGAACTGCAAGGTGCTTAGAACAGTGGTTTTCAACACGTGCTTTTTTGTAAGTGCTCTACATAATCATCTTCTCCCCAAAGTCTTTAAATAAATAAATATGAAACTTAAACTTATCTTGCTAGCCCTTGCACGCTTCCTGACATTAAAGTTTTTACAGAAACATAATGTGTTTTTGTAAGCAAATTAATACCACAGAATCTATTAACCCACCCTTAATTTACTATGAAAATATGATATTAATAAAACATGGTAAAAAAAGTTAGCACTTTTTTCTTCCATATGAATCCAAAAAATTGTGTTTAATTTATATAGAAAGTTTTAAAATTATACTTGTAAGACAAAGAAAGAAAATTACATTGCTTTCTGCCTAGTATAAAATTAATTCATTGAGGCAGATGTGGAAATATTAGATGGTACCACTCTCTCCAGCAAATGATTATCTAAGAGACAGCTGTGTCTGAAATGTGCTTATGGTGCTGATAAAAATGTTTAATTATAAAGTTCATGTTAACAAACAGTATTTAAGTCTTAATTCATGGTTTTTCTACAAGCTTGCTTTTGTTTGTACATTGAGCGTAATATTCAGATCTGCTTCAGTAAAAATGATGAGTATGTTGAATTGATTTCTTGGGTTTTTTTTTTTCCCCATTGAAAGTGGACAACATCTTAAAATAGTGACAAATTTTCATGGTGTGAGTTCTAATGACATATTCAACTTTTTACTATTGAAAGGAAAGTCAATTTTCTGATTTCTTATTTTCAAGTGTTCTTAGTAATTCACAGCTTAATTTACAATAAAAGGTTATCCCTGGGAAAAATAATGAAAATTAATTTAAAGAATAAATATACCTGTCTTCTAGATACAAAAATATCTATGAAATAGAAACTCTGTGATATATTTATATACAGGGAGATATCATCACGCATACATATATGCATACGTGACTATATATAACATATATTATAAATGACTATATAGTATATATAGTCACAAATGGAAACCACAAACTGTATTCACTTAGTAGAAATTGATGCAGGTAAATGACAAAAGAGTATCAAAAGATTAGTACTTTAAGATCAATTTGCTAGTCTTATATTTCTCAGTATCTATTCTGTAGGTGTTTTCAATGATCCTTCACATAGTAAATTGATTCATCTGATTAGTCCTTTCTACAAGTGAGAACTTCAGGGCATTGAATGTACTCACTCAGATTTGAAAAATAAATCTAAGGATTATTTTAAATATTTGGTAAGAAAAAAATATTTTTTAAATATTTGTATCTACGAATATTCTTTTGCTTAAATAAGAATATATTAAACTATGTACTTTATTTTATTTAAAAATGTAAAAAAAAAATCTAACACCATTGAATAAACAAGAGAAAAATCTTAGCTACGTCTCCAAAAACATTCATATTTGGGTTCTACCAAAAAATAATTCACTTTGATATGTGTGTGTCTTTTGTGGCCTAGAAGACATTAAGGATTTTGAAAATGTGAATGATTAAAGAAAGCTAAAATGTGTACTTCTTAAATTATTTGAGAATAAGCATTCCAAGGGGATCAAATTTCTCTAATATGCCAAGTGTATATGAAATAAAACAATGAACACATGAAACCCATATTGAGGTCGTCCAAATGTTTTTAAGACACTCTGAAATTTCCAATCTAAGTCTAATCGGCCAGCTACACAGGAAGGCACATTTGCAGTCACCACTGAGAAAGTCCTTCAGACTGTTTGTGGAGTCAAATCAAAGAGACAATCTCTACCAAGTGGTAGGATTTCCTTGAGAAAACTAAAACAGCGTAACCATTGTGCTCTTTTAGTGATCTATCTGCCACCCCAGAAAACTCAAAAAGCAAAACTCCTTCCCAGTAATAATGTAACAGGGACAGGGGTGATGGTTTGAAGAGCCAGGAGAACTGTTTTAAATCAAAAAAGAAGGAAAAAAAAGACTTGATGGTTTTATGATGCATTCATTGGTTTTGTGAGCCACTGGACATGAATTTCTTGAACATAAAATGGAACTGGAGCAGAAAGTGCTTAGCAAGCCAAACCAGAGCCACTGAAAAGATTCCCACAAATGTCTCTTAATATCTGTTACAGACAAAAAAAAAAAAAAAAAAAAAAAAATGGAGAGGCCTCTTCCTACTTCCTGGGAAATAAAACATACTAAGTTCTGTATGAAACTAGTTAAAAAAAAAAAAAAACAGACAGAATCTAGACATAATCCCCACCCTTGAGCATCCGGCAGTGATGTAGGGAAAATGAAATTTAGTGTTTACTCTACACACAAAAACACTCAGTGACATACAAGAAGTCCAGTTAACTGAGCTAACCTTTCATATGGACAGTACTTCCTGTTTTACTAGGAAAAAGTCAAAGCTTAAAAATCAAGCTCCTATAATTTTTACAAGATTTTATAAGAAACTGACATGTTCTAAAAATAGGTAGAGGCTTAAAAACAAGGAAGGGCTTGAGTCATGTCAGTTGCTCAAAAAATGTTAAAATATATTTTGGGCAAGGAGTTTGTTCCCACTTTTGCTTAAGGTTATCCTTTCTTCTGAAAGTTAAGAGCTCACTTTTAATATTTATTTTATCATAAAATGTAAGACTATAGATTGTTGTGGATATAAAAATGTTTTCATTTTGGTCCCAGGTGTGGGATGCAGGATGGTCCACATTAGTAGACTATTCGCCTCATATGTGCTCTGAGAGTAGCTCTTTGCCAGCTGTAAATACTTTAAATCTGAGGACTCTGGAGAGCAAATAAATGCCAGAGCACAGAAAGTGTGGAGCTCCAAGAAAGAACAAGGCTGCTCCTACTTCTCGGTTGCTGCTCTTGGTTGCTGTTGTGAGAAAAGAAATTGAAGATCTCCTGAAACAAGGACTGGGCTGGCTCCGACGAACTCTATGACCCTAACCTCCAGGAAGCAGCTAAGAGAACTGTGTCCCCTTCCCCACTAACCCCTTCTTTCTTTTATCTGGTGTCCAGGTGTTGGAAGGAATTGGGGTGGCATAGGGAGAAAAAACATAAAAGAATGTAAATAAAAGGGATTTTTAAAAAGGAGGACAATGCAGCCAGTCCTGATGAGACCTGATAAGCTAGGGTCAGATGGAAGGCAAGGAGGACCTCTGCTATCAGTGGACTTGGAGAGGTGCATGGGATGAGATGAAGGAGGGAGGGTGAGATTGGAAGGGAATGAGGAAGGGGGATACAGCTGGGATACAAAGTGAATAAGCTGTAATTAATAAAAAAAATTAAAATAGAAAGAAAGAAAGAAAGAAAGAAAGAAAGAAAGAAAGAAAGAAAGAAAGAAAGAAAGTGCACCAACAATAGAACCTATAGCTTGAAACACAAGGCTAGAAAAACTCACTGGCTGTATTGACTTAAATAGTAACAAAGAGTATATACCGTGTTTGTCTTTCTCCTTCTGGGATACTTCACTCAAAATGATCTTTTCTAGATCCCACCATTTGCCTGCAAATTTCATGATTTCCTCCTTTTTAATTGCTTAGTAGTATTCCATTCTGTAAAAATACTACAATTTCTGTATCCATTCCTCCGTTGAGGGACATCTGGGTTGTTTCAAGGTTCTGGCTATTACAAATAAAGCTGCTATAAACATGGTTGAATAAATGTCCTTGTTGTGTACCTGAGCAAATTTTGGGTATATACCTAGCAGTGGTATAGCTGGGTCTTGAGGAAGCACTATTCCTAATTGTCTGAGAAAGCGCCAGATAGACTTTCAAAGTGGTTGTACCAGTTTAAATTCCCACCAGCAGTGGAGGAGGGTTCCCCTTTCTCCACAACCTCTCCAGCATGTGTTGTCAATTGAGTTTTTCATCTTGGCCATTCTGATGGGTGTAAGGTGATATCTCAGGGTCATTTTGATTTGCATTTCCAAATACGGTATATACTCGCTTATATAGACCTATAAGATATGATAAACATAATGAAATCTATACACCTAAAAAAGACAATCAAGAAAGCAGACACGGGGTAAGATGATCAATCCTCATTTAGAAAGACAAATGGGATGTGCATTGAACATATGACAGGAGTCTACCACAGAAGGCATCTGAAAGACTCTACCTAGCAGTGTTTCAAAGGAGATACTAAGACTCATAACCAAGCCTTCGAAAGAGTACAGTGAATCAAATGAAAGAAGGGGGAGTTAGTATGATGTAGAAAGGATAGGAGCTCCACAAGGACCAAATATATCTGGGCACAGGGTCTTTTCTGAGACTGACACTCAACCAAGGACCATGTATGGATATAATCTAGAACCTCTGCTCAGATGTAGCCTGTGGTAGCTCAGTAACCAATTGTTTTCCCATAGTAAGGGGAACAACAACTATTTCTAACAGGAACTCAATGGCTGGCTCTTTGACCTCCCTACCTCCCCCTCCCAAGGGAGGAGCAGTCCTGTTAGTCCACAGAGGAGGACTTTGCAGCCAGTCCTGAAGATACCTGATAAAACATGGTCAGAAGAAAGGGGAGGAGGTCCTCCCCTATCAGTGGACTTGGAAAGGGGCAGGGAGGAGATGAGGGAGGGAGGGTGGGGTTGGGAGGGAATAAGGGCGAAGGATACAGCTGGATACAGAGTTAACAAAATGTAACTAATAAGAAAAATAAAAAAAATTTAAAAAATGAACAATGCATCAATAGCATTAAGATGCAATTGCTAAACCACAGAGGAGGACATTGCAGCCAATCCTGAAGATACCTGATAAGCTAGGGTCAGATGGAAGGGGAGGAGGATCTCCCCTATCAGTGGACTTGGAAAGGGGCAGGGAGGAGATGAGGGAGGGAGGGTGGGAATGGGAAGGAATGAGGGAGGAGGCTACAGCTGGAATACAAAGTAAGTAACCTGTGATTAATATTAAAAAAAATAAAAATTAAAAAAATAGTAACAAAGAAAAATACTGGTCAATACATTGAAGCGTTCTTTTGGTAATAATTATGTCTGGCTCCTGAAGTCTCCACCATGGTGTTTTTCTAGTCATGTAGTAATTTTTACTTTATTCTACTGATTTCAACTCTCTCCCTTTTCCTCTAGTCTCATTTTAATGTCTGCAAGTGATTACGTGGCCTGCCTACCAAAGCTTCAGCCAAAAGGTAGACCACTGTCTCAACTGGATCCACCTACCCTCACCTAAACAGAAAACTAGCAAGGATTCTCCATTCTCTAACTCTCTGCTCCTCCTCCCACCCCCACCTCCTTCCTAGACACCTCTCCTTTATCCTCCCTTTGCTCTCTTCTCTACAGGTGTGGAGAAGTCTCAGGTCTTCTCTGCGTGACCTACCCTCAGGGCCACACTGATCCCCAAGCTACTCTCCTTCATCTCCTACATCTCCTTCATCCCTTTCACAGCAAATCTCCCCTGTGACGTTTCTCACACTGCTTCGTTCTTCTTCATCATCTCCTCTACCTTTTGCCACAGCCCTCTGAGCCTACCCCTTTCTCTGCAGTCTTCATAACGCGCCTGAGTGAGAGATCAGGCAACCCCATTTGGCTTCTCTCATCCTTGATATTTCCACAGGGCAAAATCAAATATCTACGCTTATTCTTGAAACTTTTTTTTTTTTGCTTGCTTCGTTAACTCTTGGGTACTAACAGTTTCCCATATTTTGTGTTTTGGAGTTCTCTTTGGCCAAGTCATTCTTTTCTGCCCAGGCTTTCAGTGTTAGATTGAACAACACAAGGCCAAATGCCTTAATCCTTTTCTTCCTTAAATCACATTAGTTTAAGCTTCTAACATTAATGAATTTCTTAACATCAGGTGGGCTAAAGGAACTGATTTCTTATACCCAAAATTATTAATTAATTAATTAATTAAAATAAAAAGAGGCTCTTAGTTGCCCACTTCATGATTTGCTGGTTCTAATTGATAATCAGAAGGAAGTGTGTATATTTAGCCCCATCCACTTCTGCTCCGTTCTTGATATTTGTTGTTTGCAGAAATCAAACACTGAGCTGCTTCTTTGTGTTGTAAAATGTAAATACCTAGATTTGACACAGAAAGCACCTCATTTTGTAGCTGTCCTTGGACTGGGTAACTGTGAAGGAGGGTGGAGTCTGAGGGCACAAGTTTAAGAGATGTAGCTATTAATTGTTTCTGTTTGATGTTTCTAGTCATTTTTTTCAATTGACTAGAAAAACAGATTGGGAAAATTATCTTCATTCATTAATTTCTAGAGTGCTTGGACTAATACCGTACAAATCCACAGATAGGACTATACTTTTAAAGGTCTTGATGATTGATAAAACAAAAATAATTAAATTTATGTAGCTAATTTTAAAAATCTCACTCTTAAACTCTAAAGCTATCAACTGGGCAGATATTTGATATTTCATACATTACAAAGGACAGTGCTTATTGATGGGTTATTGACCAAATAAGAACCATGAGTCCACATGGTCAGCCAGGGCACTCATAGATAAGCAGGAGGCTAAAGGGAATGTTCAGACTTCATAGAAAATGTCAACTCAGGGCTGGAGAGATGGCTCAGAGGTTAAGAGCACTGACTGCCCTTCCAGAGGTCCTCAGCTCAATTTCCAGCAACTACATGGTGGCTCACAGACCATCTGTAATGTTATCTGATACCCTCTTCTAGCATGCAGGCATGCATGCATATAGAGCACTCATACATAAAATAGATAAATAAATCTTTAAAAATGTCAACTAATCATAGGAGGAAAAATGGTGCTACTAAAAAAAAATCACCATTTCTCAAATAACAGAGAAAACATTTCTTTAGACAAAAATTATGTATGAATAATAAGTACAGAGATGACTGATGAATGGATGATCCTGGTGGGAAATGAGCAAACCGCTCACCCTTTGGTTTCCTAGCTAACAGGGCAGTGGAGAGCACAGCAAGTATGTTCTGATGATGGCTCTTATTGATTCTAATCCTCACGGGATCTAGAAATGTCTAGGAGAAGAGCTTCTAGACATGACTGAGGGAGGGGACAGAGTTCTAGGCAGAGTTAAAGAACAAGATCCATCTTAACTTGGGGCGCACCATTCTGTGAGCTCAAGCCCCAGACTGAATCCCACACTCTCTGTGTTCCTACAATTGAAACAATCTTATTAGCTGCTTGTGCCTCTCGCTGTGTCTCCACCGCCATGATACTGTACCCTGGACTATAGGCCAAAATCAACTCTCGTATCCTTAAGTTGCTTTCATAAGGTATTTAGTCACTGTACTGAGAAAAGTAACAAATAAACACAGTAGTCTCCCAGTGCCTGTTTTTCATACTCATGAGGCTAACTCATGAGTAGATACAAATTTAGGTAAAAATGATTTAAAAAATCATTGTAAATACAAATATCTCTTCAAAGAGTGTGAAATATTAATATTCACATGAAACTAGATCAAAAATGGGTTTAACAGAAAAAAAAATGTGTCTTAAAAAAATACCAAGGTGCTGAAGAGATGGCTCAGTGGTTAAAAGCACTGGCTTCAGGGGGTCCTGCAGAGATGATGCACCAACAGAGGACCAGGCATGGAGAAGACCTAGACCCCCTGCTCAGATGGGACCGATTGGCAGCTCAGTTACCATGTGGGTCCCCTAGTAAGAGAAGCAGGGGCTGCCCCTATCATGTACTCAGTTGACTGTTCTCTGATCACTCACCGCTGATGATGCAGCCTTGCCAGGCCATGGAGGAAGAGAATCCAAACAGTCCTGATGAGACTTAACAAGCTATTGGCAGATGACAATAGTGGAGAACTCCCCCTTTCAGTGGCCTAGGGGAAGGGGATGGAGGAAAAGAGGGAGGGAGAGAGGGAGGGCGGGACTAGGGAAGTTGAGGGAGGGGGCTTCAGTTGGGCTATATAATGAATACATTATGAATAAAAAAATAAAAGTTCAAAAAAAAGCACTGGCTTATCTTCCAGAGGACCCATGTTCAATTCCCAGCACCTATATGGCACCTAATAACTTTCTGCAAATCTTGTTCTAGGAGATCTTACACTCTCACACAGACATAAAAGCAGGCAAAAACATTAATGCACATAGCATAAAAACAAAAATAAATAAACAAAAAAACATTAAAAAAAGTAGCCTGTGTCACCATCATATAATAGCCACAATTCTGTAAATTACAAACATAAATAACAGAACTAGGAACTTATTCTCATCATACTCACATAGTCAAAGAAATACAATATCAGTTTCTAGAGCTAATTTAACCTTTCTGCTGGGATTGTTAATTAACAAAATGTTATCATTTTCTACTACAAATGGTTCCCTTCAGATCAAACATTTGGTCTTTCTAAGGCATAACTTTGTGTTGAGACCCACTTAGGTAGCTCTCTTGGATGACCCAGTCTTCCTAAGAAACCTGTCGGGCAGAGTGAATGGAATTTTATGTAAGAAGTGGGAAATAGTAAGAGCTGGAGAGGACAGGAGCTCCACAAGGAGAGCAACAGAACAAGAAAATTTGAACACAGGGAACTTCCCAGAGACTCATACTCCAACCAAGGACTATTCATGGAGATAACCTAGAACCCCTTCACAGATGTAGCCCATGGCAGTTCAGTGTCCAAGTGGGTTACCTAGTAATGGGAAGAGGGACTGCCTCTGACATAATCTGATTGGCCTGCTCTTTGATCACCTCCCCCTGAGAGGGGAGCAGCCTTACCAGGCCATGGTAGAGGACAATGCAGCCACTTTTGATGAGAACTGATAGACTAAGATCAGAAAGGAAAGGAGAACCTCTCCTATCAGTGGACTTGGAGAGGGGCATGCATGCAGAAACAGGAGGGAGGGTGGGATCGGGAGGTGAGGAGAGAGGGGCTTATGGGGGGATACAAAATGAATAAAGTGTAATTAATAAAAAATTTAAAAAGTTAAAAAAAAGAAACCTTTACCTTCTTGTCGTCTGGTGCCGTGTGAGCGGGCGAGGGAATGTGGTGTATCTCACAGTGATCTCAGTAAGCATCTCTATAGTGGGAAAGTCTCTACCGCCTGCCTTGGGGCTCTTCTATAGGACAGGAGCTGTTCAGGGGAAAGGATCACTCTGCCACTTGTCTCAGAACTCCGTGTCTGTCTAAACGTGGCTACAATTCCGCAATGCTCTTTGCCCTAGTCAGGGTTCTCTAAGGGAACAGAAAATGATAGAGTAAGCATATATGTAATATACACATGAATGGGTTTTTGTTAGAGTAGCTTACAGGGAATGTGCAGGTGGTCCACCATAGCTCTCTCACACTGAAGAGGCTGATAATCCAGAAGTTGTTCAGTCCACGGGGCTGGGTGTCTCTATAGTCCCAGTCCAGCAATGAACTGGAGGATTCGTGGAAAGCTGCTGATCTTCAGTGTACAGAGGAGTCCTGGAGACATTGGTTCTAACATTAGTGATGGAGTGCTGCAGCTGGGGTTAAGAAGAGATGATCAGTGATCACTCAAACAGGCAAACCTGATGGATATAGAAAGAGGGAGAAAGCAGAGAACAGGATAGGAGCCTACCACAGAGGGACTCTGAAAGACTACCCAGCAAGGCATCGAAGCAGATGTTGAGACTCATAGCCAAACTTTGGGCAGAGTGCAAGGAATCTTATGAAAGAAGAGGGAGATAGAAAGACCTGGAGGAGACTGGAGCTCCACAAGGAGAATAACAGAAACAAAAAAATCTGGAGTCTTTCTGAGACTGATACTCCAACCAAAGACCATGAATGAAGATAATCTAGAACCCCTGCTCAGATTTAGCCCATAGCAGCTCAGTCTCCAAGAGGGCTCCCTAGTAATGAGAACAGGGCTTGTCTCTGACATGAACTCAGTGGCTGGCTCTTTGATCACCTCCACCTGAGGAGAGGCAGCCTTATTGGGCCACAGAGGAAAACAATGCAGCCAGTCCTGATGAGACCTGATAGGCTAGGGTTAGATGGAAGAGGAGGAGGACCTCCCCTATCAGTGGACTTGGGGAAGGGAATGTGAGGACATGAGGGGGGAGGGGGATTGGGAGGGTATGAGGGAGGGGGCTACATCTGGGGTACAAAGTGAATAAACTGTAGTTAATAAAAATATATTTTTTTAAAAAAAGGACTATTGTCATCTTATGCCACTAGCAGTTCTGACTCTTTCCTGAGCTATCCACTGTAACAGAAAGAGGTAGACAACTATTATTCTCATGTCTCCTTTGTGATTGTGTGCCTGTGTGTGTGCGTGTGCGTGCACACTCATATGAGCCTTTTCTAAGTATGTTCAGAAATGAGTAAAATGCATTCTGCCAGTGCTATTCTCAGAAGCTAAACACGAGGATGTACCTCAGCAACTGTTTTCTAAGAACTAGAGTTGTCAGAGTTGTAATGCTTTTGCCAGCAAGAAGCAAAATATCTCAATAAAGTAACTAAAACACCCAAGGGCCAATTTGTTAACACATGTAACAGCTAAGACACAAGTAAGATCTCTAAAGTACATATGAAAACTACAGTTAATAATGTCACAGAAAATGTCTTAAGAGTAAGTTGTATGAATATGACCTCTTCTGACAGCAGAGTGAGTGGATATGTTAGTCAGGTTGACTACTATAAACCATCTCAAAATGCATAACATATTCAACATTATATTAGATACTTCTAAAATAACTTGTTTACCCTGCCTGCATTTAAAACCAAAAGAGAGGAACTTTCAGTTTTCTCATGAGTATTTGACTTTGTTTTTGTCACACCTCTTAACAGTCAAAGGCATTTAAGCTCAGTCAAAGTTCAATGAAATCTAACAGCAATCATCAGAAACACACAGAGAGAAACCAGTCCCCAACTTCATCTCCATTTTGGATCATGTATGACCGGAACATGCACGAGGGATAGCCTTCCTATCACCACCCAGGATAAGGAAGCTCAGTTGTACCAACCATCGTTGACACAAGTGAGTTCTACTTAAACCTACAGCTTTTGTGCATTATTTTCTACAAGTTCTCCTCTTCAGTGTCTGCACTTTGTTTAAATATATGTTCATAAAAATTTTACCAATTCCATAATTAAAAGCTAAAAAAATTCCTTTAATGTGAAGTGAGAGGATTAGTAAGTATGAATCCAGATCAAGCTTAGACTAAGACCTAAGACACTAGGTGCAGTCCCTTCCTCCTATCTCTTTAGGACCTGTGATCCCTCTGCTTCAGTCTTCTGGACACACATCAGAGAACTCCTGGCCAAGGAGACTTGTTTCATAAGAAACTTAGTGCAGCTTTTCAGAATACAGAAAAATGCAAAACATAACAAAGTCAAATGTAATATCATGAAATCAAATCATTCTAATTTGGGGGGACTTAGAAAAGTTCTGGAAGCAAGCAATGGCACTGCATGGGTGAAAGGCAATAAAAGTGTGCGTTCTTTCAACCTTGTATCTTAACATAATCTCTGACTTACCACACAGAATCCTCGGTATTTATCTAATTAAAAATCTTCAGTATGCAGTTTTAAAAAGAACCGTAACCTTTGAATGGGAAAGTATGCTTCTTAAGTTCTGGGTGTGCTGGGGGTAAAAAGCCATGCTGTGTTCATACTTAATCATAAAAGGCAACCACATTTCAGGGGTGAGTAGGCTCTACAAAGTCACTAAATTTAATGTCTGTTCTCAGCATTCTACTTTTTTGTTTTCCCTGGAGGGACAGATTTACAAGGTATTTCAAAAGAAAGCTTATGCTGACGTATCCTGTTTAAATTAAGATAGCTGTATAATGCAAATCAATATTCTGAGTCTGGGCCTTTGTAAAAAAAAAAAAAAATACCATACTTTTGCAACTTAAGAAGAAGAATTTTTTTTTCAGGTCTATCTAAGAGGGTAAGGGTTTTCTTCATTGCTTCTAGATGGAAATCTTTTCACTGTGTTCTCATACGGCAAAGTAGGTCCTTTTATTTTTATTTTCAGTGTTTTCATTAATTCTTTGAAAATTTCAAAAGGTGTATTTTGACCTCACTTAGTAGGTTTCTTCCAGACCTACTCCCATGTCCCCCCACCCACCACCACTCCTCAGACTTCATGTCCTCCTTTTTTCTGTTGTTTTGTTTTAAGATTTATTTACTTATTATGCATACAGCATTCTGCCTGCATGTATGTCTGCACACCAGAAGAGGACATCAGATCTCACGATAGGTGATTGTGAGCCACCATGTGGTTGCTGGGAATTGAACTCAGGACCTTTGGAAGAACAGTCAGTGCTCTTAACCTCTGAGAGACCTCTCCAGCCTGTCCTCCATTTTTGTAATAATTCTTGGACTCCAATTCATGTTGCCTCAAGCACTCCTTGGGTAAGGCCATCCACTGGAGTGTAATCAACCTACCAGGAGACACAGCCTTAAGGAATACTGACTCTCTTTCCTTCAGAACCCATGAACTATCCATAGTGCTTCAGTTAGTGGTAGGAATTCACAAACTTGTTTTCACTCTGTGTTTACATGTTGACTGGCTTGGTATCATGTTCAAAAGACATTGGTTAGCTCTTTCTCCACACCTCTGGATCTAACAGCTTTTCTAGCCCCTTTTCTTCAAGTGTTCCTGAGCCCTGGAAAGGGGCTGATTTGACCTGGGTAGCCCATGCGTGTCTCAGCAATCCATTAGCACACACATTCTCTACACTTTTCACCAGTTGTGAATTTTTATGTTAACTGACATCCACTACATGAAGAAGCTTCACTTACAACGTCTGAGAACTTCCCTAATCAGCGAGTACAAACATACAAACTTAGAAAGTTTAATATGGCATCAGTTTAGCAGAAGTAGGTTCAGCCCTAGAGTCTGAAAGGTCCCCAACCATGGGGATTTGGCCAGATTTACAGTACAAGGTATGAGTTTCCTCTTGTGGAGTGGACCTTGACCACAGAGAAGCTAAGTGTGGTAGCACATGCCTCCCATCGCAGCATGCAGGAAGGAGTCTGAGACGGGAGCGTTGGTATTGGAAGCCAGTCAGCCTGAGCTACATAATGTGACCTTATCTCAAAAACAAAACTTACATGTATCACTGTGGTGCTCTATACTACAACCTTATTTAACCTTAATTTGTAAATGCCTTATCTTTACATGAGGCCTTTCTGGTGGGTAAAACTTTAACAAAGAATTTTGTGAAAAGGCAGAGCAGGTAAAACATTTGCTGCACAAGTGTGCTGTCCTGAGTTTGGATTCCCAGAGTCCACATAAAATCCATATTTTTTTTGCATGCATTTGTAACACTAGAACTCATACTGTAGATTGATTTCCCCAGAATTTCTGGGCCAGAAAATTTAATGTTTGCATTTAAAAGCAACATAGAGATTCTGTCTCAAATGAGGCAGAAAACAAAGACCAATAAGTAAACCCATGTATGTTGTCTTCTGGCTTCCTTCCACATACACTCCGTGGCAAGTGTGCACCTCTACTCACACACAGGAACATGCATAAACATACACATATCATATAACACACAAAGACTTTAAAAAATGATTTTGGGTACAACCATTTTGGAAATCAGTCTGGCACTTTCTCAGACAATTAGGAATAGTGCTTCCTCAAGATCTGGCTATACCACTCATAGGCATGTATCCAAAAGATGCTCACGTACACAATAAGGACATTTGCTCAACCATGTTCTTAGCAGCTTTATTCATACTAGCTAGAATATAGAAACAACTCAGATGTCCCTCAATGAAGGAATGGATAAAGAAATTGTGGTACTTTTACACAATGAATACTACTCAGCAATTAAAAACAAGGTAATCATGAAATTTGCAGGCAAATGGTGGGTTCTAGAAAGATCATCCTGAGTGAGGTATCCCAGAAGCAGAGAGATACAGATGGTATACACTACTTATAAGTGGATATTAGACAGATAATACAGGATAATCATACTAAAATCTGTATATTTAAAGAAGCTAAGCAAGAAGGAGGACCCTGGGGTAAGATGTTCAATCCTCATTCAGAAAGACAAATGGGATGGACATCAGAAGAGGGAGAAAAGAGGGAATAGGACAGGAGCCTACTACAGAAGGACTCTGAAAGACTCTACCCTGCAGGGTATCAAAGCAGATGCTAAGACTCACAGCCGAATTTTGGGCAGAGTGCAGGGATTCTTATGAAAGAAGGGGGAGATAGAAAGACCTGGAGGGGACAGGAGCTCCACAAGGAGAGCAACATAACCAAAAATCTGGGCCCAGGGTCTTTTCTGAGACTGATACTCCAAACATGGATCATTCATGGAGATAACTTAGAACCCCTGCACAGATGTAGCCCATGGCAGCTCAGTGTCCAAGTGAGTTCCCTAGTGATGGGACCAGGGACTGTCTGTGATGTGAACCTAGTGGCTGGCACTTTGATCACCTCCCTCTGAGGGGGGTGCAGCTTTATCAGGCCACAGAGGAAGACAATGCAGCCACTCCTGATGACACATGATAGACTAGGACCAGATGGAAGGGGAGGAGGGCCTCCCATATCAGTGGACTGGGGGAGGGGCATGGGTAAAGAAGAGGGAGGAAAGATGGAGTTGGGAGGGGATAAGGGATAGAGCTACAATTGGGACACAAGGTGAATGAACTGTAATTAATAAAAAAAATTGGAAGACATAACATATAATTCCATCTACACTATTGGTCAGACATATGAATAAAAATGATATTTAGATAAAATAAAATAATTAGTTTAATCTATTCATGATACCACATGATTCAAGTATCAAAAACTGGTAATATTAGAAATATGTGGCCTTACTGTTGACCCCAGGGTTGGGAAACAAGTGTTATTAATTTTCCAACTTAGAAGGATAAGTTCACAAATGTTTGGGGTCATTGTAGTTAGGTATGAAGTCATTGATAGGATATTTATGTGGTCTTCACAACTGAAAATTTAATGTCAAAATATTTTTCTTCCTCCACTGTATTTTTTAATCCAAAGTTAAAATCGCTGTGAATTACCAAAACGTCTATTTAGTTTCTCTTGACATTTTATCTTGACAGCAGTTAGTTTTCCCCACCATAAAGTCCACTGGGTTCATTGAGTGCCAGCCATCATTATCCCACAGTCACATAGTGGCAAAATCATGTCAGGAAGTTGTCTAGTCAAGTTCACTAGGAAAACGAGCAATAAAGGAATCTATATTTCATTTCTCCCTTATTCTTACTATGATTTTTTTAATTTTTAATTATACTTTATTTACTTTGTATCCCCCCTCTAGTTCCCTCCCTCCTCCCCTCCCAACCCCTCCCTTCCTCCCCCTTCTCCACACACTCCCCTCCTCAAGTCCACTGGTAGGGGAGGGTTTCTTTTTCTTCCTTCTGATCCTAGTCTATTAGGTCTCATCAGGAGTGGCTGCATTGTCTTCCTCTGTGGCCTGGTAAGGCTGCTCCCCCCTCAGGGGAAGGTGATCAAAGAGCAGGCTTACTATGAATTTTATAATCTCCTTTGAGTCTTAACATCCTAGACTAAATAAATTTAGATTAGACTTTCAGGACTTACATATTGTACCTGTTAGATACTAATCCTTTGTCAGATGTATAGCTTTGTAAGATTTTTTTCCCTTTGTGTAGGTTTTTTTTTTTAACTCAAATGATGGTATCCTTTACCATAAGAAGTGTTTTACTTCCATGAAGTCTTATTTATTGTTAGCCTTTTCTTTTTTTGTATTATCATTTATTTTAATTTATTCAATTTGTATCCTGGCTGTGGCCTCCTCCCTAGTCTCTTCCCAATCCCACCCTCCCTCCCTCCTCTGCTCCTATTGCCTCTCCCCTAGTCAACTGATACTGGTTGTCCAAATAGAAGGGAGGTCCTTCTATTTGACCCTAGCCTATCAGGTCTCATCAGGAGTGGTTGCACTGTCTTCCTCTGTGGCCTAGTAAGGTTGCACCCACCAGGGGGATGGTTATCAGAGAGCCTGCCACTGAGTTCCTGCCAGAGAAAGTCCCTGCTCCCCTTACTAGGGTCTTCCTTGTTTTTTAGCTTCTTTAGTAGTATACATTTTACTGTGTTAATCCTATATTATGTGGCTAATAGCCACTTATGAGTGAGTATATACCGTGTATGTCTTCCTGCTTCTGGGATACCTCATCAAGATGATCTTTTCTAGTCTCCACCATTTGCCTGCAACTTTCATGATTTCCTTTCAGCTATTTCCTTAATAGCTGAATAATATTTCATTGTGTAAATGTATCACAATTTCTGTAATATCTGTATCCATTGCTCCATTGAGGGACATCTAGGTTGTTTCCAGATTCTGGCTATTATGAATAGAACTGCTACAAACATGGTTGAGCAAATGTTCTTGTTGTATAGTTGAGCATATTTTAGATATATGCCTAAGAGTGGTAGCTGAATTTTGAGGTAGCACTATTCCTGATTTTCTGAGAAAGCACCAGATTGATTTCCAAAGTGGTTATACAAGTTTACACTCCCATCGGCAATGGAGGAGAGTTCCTCTTTCTCCACATCCTCTCCAGCATGTGTTTAATGCCCACAGTACTGGTGTCCTGTTCACTGGTTAACTCTGACAGAAAAAAAATTATGCTGACTGGAATTAAACTATTTTAAATGCCCAAATATTTAAATAAAGGTTGACTTTAAAGTACTATTAAATTATTTTCCAATAATAAGGCATGTCAAGCCATGACTTACTAATTTACAGTCAAGTGAGTCATAAGACTTGCTACATAATTGGTAATTTAATATTAAGTCCATTTGGAAGTTAAAAATGACCTATAAATTGTGATTGGAAAATTTAATTGGTATTTGTTCTTAATAGCCAAATGCATGCATGCTTCACATGTCTTAGAATTTATTAAATAACTACCTTAAAGTTAAGTAGCTTTTCTCCCTTTCACTCTTATAAAACTTAGATACTAATATATATAGTAAAAATGATTATTCAAAAATATTATAAAATTTTATACAGGTTTATTTTCCAAAGGAAGTGACTAACTTGCATGTCCAGTTGCCTAGACAACATTTAGTCTACACTGGTTTTCCCATAAAAAGATATCATAATTAGAAAGTATAATATTTTCATGTATAAAAAATCACACCAGTGCGCCTTCATTTATTGACATTCCAACTGCAGGCCACTTTTAAAGAAAATATGTTCCTGCGAATGAGAAATTCACTTTTCATTTTTGCAGATTTCTAATAACTGGCCTGCTGTTTCAAAGCAAATCTTTGGGGCATTTCTGTGGCAATTAAATAAATGCATATTCTTTGTTTACACAGAGATTGTTTACATGTCAAATTCATTGATAGTATTACACATCTTCGTTGGTAGTTTCTCTTAGAAAAAAATGTAGTTTCTTTCTTTTTATTAGTTCTTTGAGAAGTTCATACAGCATATTTTGAACATATTCATCTAATTCTAACCCAACACCTCTCCAAACTGCATCTCCAGCACTTCACTGATTCCCCTTTCTCTGGGCCACTGAATGCCCAGTTGGAGCAAGGTTATATTCCTAGGAAGATCCAAAGTTAAAATTTAAAGTTGGGTCGTCTTCTCTCTAAAGATCATATCAATATTTATCACCTTTGGGAAAGTATTTTATGTACAGATAAAATCTTCATTGGACGTTTTAATAAAGTATCCCCATATTTTCCCCTACCTTTTAAGAATCACTGTTGCAAGTAAAATTTCCTGCAATACTAAATGACATAGTCCATCCAGTGCTTAGGTGATTTCTATCTTCCCTTTTAGCATTTCTTTTGTACAGATTCAAATCTAAAAGAAGATGGAAGAGCATAAGTTGCTACAATATTGTTTTATCTCACTCACACATAAAAAAAAATCCTTGTAACAGAAAAGCTTTAATGAATTTCAGTGAAATCTGTATATATTTGTGGATGTATTTCCCTCCTACGAATTTAATGAACCAAATCTTTGTGGTGATTCAAGTTAAAAATAGTAGCTCAATTTGCTGTTTTTCCAGTGAACATTTAGACTTAAGAGAACTTCCAAAGATACCGATGACTAATCTCCAATTAGCAGTGTTATAATGGAGTTATATAATAGAGTTATAATGTAGTGTTTGTGTGCGAGTGTGTTCAACACTAAGTGTGATGGCATAAGTGTATAAGGCATACTTTTCAAAGTTATAGATAGTAATATTTGCTGTTCAGCTTAAAAACAGCAGCGTCTTTGAAACTGACAACTTAAAGGAATGTATCTCAAATAACCTGCTAACCCTGGCATTATTTGTGAAACATTTGTCAGAAAGGAGCAACAGGAGTTTTTAAAGACAACTACAAACAAATGTGCTTCAGCAACTGTTTAAATGCTCATGAGTTGAGCTAGCCAACAAAAAAAATTTACTTTGGTTGCATTATGTTTTTCTGTGCTCTCTATGACCACACTGCAATTAAAATAAGCTGCAGCTGGCTGAGTTTTTATTTCTTCAATTCATATGTTGGAAAACATATATCTTCTTTTACTTAAATAAGTTGAGGACACTACTAGAAAAAGCTGCTTGTTTACAAAATAAACATAATATAATCACATAACATTTTGTGAAGAATGAGAAAATATTAGTTGACTGCACAAATAGGCAAACCTCCTCCTGATAAAACATAATTATAGGAAACAAGATGCTACTGTAACTATTTTTTGGTGCCCACAGGGTACTTAATAGATAGTGAGTCCCAAAGCTGGTCATATCTTTATGTCATGATCTCCTTAAAGCTTCCCAATAACCTGGAAGAAATTTGTATCCTTTTCTTCTTTCTCAGTGATGACTAAATTGTATCAGCAATAAATCTAAGAATCTCAAAAATGTGCACAATCATTGTAGAGATAGTAACAGTTGGTCTAAGATATTTAAAATGTATGGCTTTGAATATACACAAAAAGAATGGGATGGTGTTTTCCCTTTTAAAATAAAATCCAGAAATGTCCTGAAAGTATGCAAAGGTCCTGTGAGGAGTAAGGATGCCAGTTCTGACCCTCACAAGCCCCACAGTTTGTCAGCCTCACTAGAAATGGCTAATGGGAGTAGCATTAAATCATATGGTACCTGTGGGGCATTCCTCCGCCTAAGCATGGTAGCAGGTACCATTCTAAATGCTAGAAACTGTGAATTTAGAAATTATGATAAGCAGATGATGAGGCAGAGAGAGCTGGCAGCTTCTATTAGATGAGATGTGAAAAATCTCCCACAGAGGTGATACTTGAAGTGTAAATAAATAGAAAACCTCCTCCTGAAGATCACGAGGCAGAAGGGTACAGATACAAGAAATAGGCATTTACTAACTACATGTAATGGTTAAATGATCCTTAATTACATAGTAGCTAATCTATCAAAGACATATAAGCAACAATGATCCAGTGCTTGTCTATTGGTGGTCCCTATAATACACTTAATGCCTATGTGCAATCTTTGAACGTAAAAATAAGAACATTGCACATTCACAATGCTCATCTTTTTAGATAGATTATTAAGGAATGTGCTATGTTGTATTAATACCAACCTTAAAATGGTGGCTTTGAACATACAATATATGGGTAAAATTCCAGATGACTTAAAATAGAAAGAATAAACAGATAAAGAAAAAATATTGGGACCTATTCATCCCTGGAATCCATGAAAAGAGAACAGACTACACACAGTTGTCCTCTGGCCTTTACACACACACTGCGGAGCATGCACATACATGATAGACTGAGCACACATAGATAGATAGATAGATAGATAGATAGATAGATAGATAGATAGATAGATAGATAGATAGATAGATAGACCAAGAAAGGCAACGAGTATGTAAACACTCATATTTTTAGCATACTCTGACTTATCCCTCTTTATACTGAAGCTATATGCATGATTACATAACACTTGAGCTTGTATGACGTTAACTCAAACTTCCAGCACGTGAACCTGAAATTTTCAGGATGAGCTGCTCTTCTTTTTCCATAGAATATCAATTGCTCATGATTCTGACATCAGAAAAACCAGAGTTCTCCTTGAAACTAAAATTGGAATTTAAGGCTCATACAAACACTTCAATTGATCATCAGTGTTATCAGTCAGGCTAGTGAAGGTTGAGAACACTTGGCTGGAAACTGCAGTCCAAAGCCGTGGATTCAGTTTCTTGGAAGATATAGAAAGAATGATACACTCACTAGAGCAGGCCTGGAAAAAGGCCTTCAGAAAAAAATCTGAAGAGTTATCTAAACTAATCAAGTTTTGACCAAACCAAATATCCAGTCCTTTCATGTGTACTAGCTACTAATCAAAAATCTAGTAATAATTCAGACAATTTTTAATCACCATGTAATGTAATGAGTAAAATCAAGCTTAAATTTTGTCTGAGAGATGTTCAGATACAAAGACTGTCTCAGAAATGGCAGCGGGCATTCAAGAAACTAAGAGATCTTTAATTACTTGGCATTTTATGCTTATAACTACCCCTGTTAGTTTTTAAGGTTAGGAAAGTCAACGTTCATGGTAACTGAATGATTAATAATTATCGGGAATGTTAATAACCTTGCAATTACTGTTTCACACTACTGAAATTGCAAAGTGAAATCCTTAAGATTTTCCAACAATGGAATAAAGGTCTTAATTACTTAAGCTTGCTATGCCCTATAGGATTTAAGTAGACAAATATTTAAAGTAGAATTAACACTTTTACTTTGATGTTAATGTATTTTTTAATCTCCTCTGAAAATAAAAATATAGCAACTCTGATAGTAATCTATAATTATAATACAAACTACTTCTGTGGATAATTTTCTTTAAATGGTTCTTTTAAATTTTCAACTAAATGATAAAATCATTACATTTCCCTCTTCAAATACTTTATTAATTTAATTGGATGTAAGATAATTACCACAAAATTCTGTTGTTGACATTTTTCCACTTTTAATCAACTAATTTCGTTTAAAAAAATAACAAAATTAATGGAAATGTCAAACTGGAAAAATATTGGGTTTTTTGGGGGGGAAATCTAGTCTTACTGAGATACTTTTTTTTTTTTTCCTTCAAAGGCACACTGTGTAAAAATGAAAGAGAACCAGTGTGTGTGTGTGTGTGTGTGTGTGTGTGTGTGTGTGTGTGTTTATGTGTATGTGTGTATATGTGTGCACTTATGTATATGCATGTATGCATGTCTACTTTTGTGTATGCTTGTAATGTATGTGTGTGTGTGTGTGTGTGTGTGTGTGTGTGTGTGTGTGTGTGTGTAGCAAGGTCTGACCTTAGAAGTAAGTGCTACAACTTTTCTAGGTTTCCAAAAGTGTTTCTGCTATTCTGGCCCTTGACAGCTTCTTTGGGATTTCTAGTGCAGAAAACCATGTATTTACATGCCCCTTCACCGAACAACATCCTGGTATTTGGGAGGAGCTACTCAGCCAACTTCTGCTGAGGAGGCAGCTTCAAGAATACACACGGAGCACTGAGGGAGGAAGGAGAAACTGAGCTAGCCAGCCAAGTCAACTGAATGAGCCTTGTCAAGCAGCAGATGTCACAGCCAGACGAACTTCTCATTCCACTATGGCTACTGACAAATGAGCTTAAAGTCAGCTCATCAGTTTGAGGAGGGAAGGAGTTGGGATTTTGAGGGAAACATCATCGACTTAATAGATAAATTTGAGTATTTTGCCATTTTAATAATATGAAATCTGTCCCATGAACTTAGAATGTCATTTTGTTTACATTTGATAAAAACTCTCTTAGTTTTCTTCAATGATCCTTTGACGTTCCCAGTTTACAGTACTTGGCATTTTGTTAAATTTATTCCTAAATGGTGGACAGTGTTAGAGTAGGATTCTTGATATCTTCCTCTGGCCTCCATACATATAAAGCTTACATACCAGAACACACATGTGAGTATACACCATACAGACATACACCAGTGCACTTAGGGCTAAAGAGACGATTCTGCAGCCAAGATCACTTGCTCTTGTAGAGGACTAGAGTTCAGTTCGCAGCACTAACAAGGTGGCTCACATCTATCACTCCAGTTACAGGGAACCTGAAACCTGGCTTCCATGAGTAGCAGACATGCATATGATACACATACATATATGTAAACAAAACACTCACGTGAAATCTAAATAAATATATTTAAAATACTTGATTTTATTGTTATTAATTACAATGTATTCACTTTGTAGACCAGCTGTAGCCCCCTCCCTCATCTCCTCTCGGCCCTCTTTTCCCCCATATCCCTCCCCTAGTCCACTGTTGGGGAGGTCCTCCTCCCCTACTGTCTGCCGCTAGCCTATCAGATCTCATCAGGACTGTCTGCGTCCTCTTTCCCTGTGGCCTAGTAAGGCCACTTCGCCAGGAGGAGGTGATCAAAAAAGTTCATGCCAGTGACTGCCCCTGCTCCCCTTACTAGGCCACCCCCATGGAGACTGAGCTGCCCAAATGCTTGCTTTTAAACTAGTTTCTTCATGATCAATGGGTTGTTGTTTGTTCTGAGACAGCTTGCCTTCCTAGATAGTTGAAGCTATCCTCAAACTCATGATCTGCCTGCTTCTGCTTCCCAAATCAGGGGATTACAGATGTGCCCCTTTACATCCAGACTAGCAGATTTTTTTTTTGAAGAAACATACTTATTTATTTTACAAAAATTATAAAAATGCATTGGGGACAACAAAAGCTGTAAGACATAAATAACACATTTTAGAAAGTGGATTTTTACAAAAAGCAGAAAGGTAAACAAACCTAGTAAAATGTCTCAAAAGAATTTCAACATTGTTGAAATTACCTGCAAATATAAATAATTTTTTGTTTTCTTTTTGCTTGCTTTTTAAATTTTTTTTCTTATTACAATTTATTAACTTTGTATTCCAGCTGTACGCCCCTTCCTCATCCTCTCTCAACCCCGCCCTTCCTCTCTCTTCTCCTCCCATGTCCCTTCCCTAGTCCACTGATAGGGGAGGTCCTCCTCCCCTTCCATCTGACCCTAGCCTATCAGGTCCCACCAGGACTGTCTGCATTGTCTTCCTCTGTGGCCTGGTTAGGCTGTGTCCCCCTCAGGGAGAGGTGATCAAAGAGCCAGACACTGAGTTCATGTCAAAGAAAGCTCCTATTTCCCTTAGTAAGGAGCCCATTTAGAGACTGAGCTGCAACGAGCTACATCTGAGCATGGGTTCTAGGTTATCTCTCTGAATGGTCCTTGGCCCCTGGGCCCAAATTTTTTGGTTCTATTGCTCTCCAACCCCATCCAGGTCTTTCTATCTCTCCCTTCTTTCATAAAATTCCCTGCACTCTGCCCAAAATTTGGCTATGAGTCTCAGCATCTGCTTTAATACCTTGCCAGGTAGAGTCTTTCAGAGGCCCTCTGTGGTAGGCTCCTGTCAGATTCCCTGTTTTCACCCTGTTCTGATGTTTTGGGAAAGGAGTGTCACTAACCCTATATCTGACATAGAGCTAATATCCAGAATATATAAAGAACTCAAGAAGTTAAACAGCAACAAATCAAGTCATGCAATTAAAAAATGGGGTACAGAGCCAGAGAATTCTCAGTAGAGGAATATCGAATGTCAGAGAAACACTTAAAGAAATGCTCAACATCCTTAGCCATCAGGGAAATGCAAACCAAAATGACCCTGAAATTTCACCTTACACCAATCAGAATGGCTAAGATCAAAAACACAAGTGACAATACATGCTGGAGAGGATGTGGAAAAAGGGGAATCCTCCTCCATTGCTGGTGGGAATGTAAACTTGTACAACCACTTTGGAAATCAATCTGGCATTTTCTCAGACAATTAGGAACAGTTCTTCCTCAAGATCCAGCTATACCACTCCTAGGTATATATCCAAAAGATGCTGAAGTACACAGCAAGGACATTTGCTCAACCATGTTCATGGCAGTTTTATTCGTAATAGGCAGAATCTGGAAACAATCCAGATGTTCCTCAATTGAGGAATGAATACAGAAATTGTGGTACATTTACAAGATGAAATACTACTCAGCAATTAAAAACAAGAAAATCATAAAGTTTTCAGGCAAATGGTGGGATCTAGAAAAGATCATCCTGAGTGAGGTATCCCAGAAGCAGAAAGACACACATGGTATATATTCACTTGTAAGTAAATATTAGGCATATAAAATAGGATACTAAAATCTGTACACTTAAAGAAGCTAAGCAAGAAGGAGGACCCTGGGAAAGATGATCAATCTTCATTCAGAAAGGCAAATGGGACAGATTTTTTTCAACTGGCAATCTTAAAATTAGGTAGAGCAGAACTTCCACTTCCCTGCCTCATTTTAAAATTCGATTCATAACAATATTTCTGATCATCCCCAAAGCTGGTGAATGCCAACTCTTATTTCATAAATGCATATTGTAGAAGTCATGTATTATGAGGCATATAAATACAAATATACTTTTTTCAGTTAATTCTGTCTTGGTAATCCTTTTCCATTTGAATGGGAAAAAATGATTTTTCTAGGATTGTACTAAGCAAATCACATTGTAGAAAATTCGTTTTTGTTTTGTTTTTTTCCCAACTGTTCCACAATTTTACCTAATTCCTGTTTTGGCTTATTCTCAGTACCACAGGATTAAACTCTAATGTTGATAGTCCTTTCATTTATTTTATTTCTCTAGCCTGCCCATAATCCCTTCTAATTATTTCAGCTTTGGCGGTTATACCCACTGTGATAATGCCTGCTTTCGCAGTTGCAGCTTTGAGTGTGTGGTTATATTATGCCACTTGCTTGGCACATTTCTCTCATTTTATCAGACCTTCTCAGTGGATGTTCTTTTATCCTGGTAGTCCTTAGCTTAGAGCGCCCTTTGCTTTAAAATATTGTCCTTATGCACTCTGTTATAGTCCTCTGATTCTATGCATTATCTCCTTTTTGTCAGGGAGAAAATCTCCAACATGAACAAAGCGCACATTAATTTTTCTTTGACTTTCAACAGTATTAAAAAAGAATGCCTAGCCCTGGTTCCATAATAATACTTATTATAAATAAATTACTGTATAGATACCCTAGACTGAATTCAAGACATGCATGATGAATTGATATGGGAAAGCTCTTGTAAAAGAATACCAGTCCACCAATCAAACCACAGGCTTAAGACAGTATCCTGGATTCAAGGTAGGAAGAACAGGGTTGTTTTTTTAATCAGCATAATAATAATAATAGTAATAATAATAATAAACATAAACATTCGATGTACTCAAGATACTAATAGCAAATACTGTTCAAAACTGGCTTTCAATTTCAGGAAATATATATTTATATATATATTTTTTTTTCTTTAATATATCCAGAATTTTCTGTTTCAAAACACTGCATGAATGAACTGGCATGCTGGTTGCTGCAGAGAAATTGCAAGGTGATCCTGGAGAACGTGACTTGCAGAAATGGCTGTCTCTTGGTTTCCAGGTTGCTCTCTTCACTCCCTTGACAAGAGACCCAAAGCAGCATCTATTTGGGACTAGCACCCATGTGCTGTTCTTACTGTGAACAAACCCAGTACATCCAATGTCCTCTTTGCTAACACATCTCTGACACCCCTCCCAGGGAGCACCAGGAGCTCTAAAGAAAGAGGACATTCTAAAGCAGTACAACTGAAATATTTTTTAGAGGCTGCTGGACAAATGAATTAAGCATGACGGAGGTGATAACTCAGTAGTTTTTAAAACTATGACACGTCCAAGATTGCAATCCCTGATAAGATGGTGGTGAATTAGGATGCTTCTGGTACCTTCTCAGAAAATCACTTCTTGTAGAAGTAAGAGCTGGTAATAAATGATCAATAGTAACTCTTCAGCCCTTTATTTTAGTCTGCCTCCGTTCTTCTGTTTTTATATGAGAAAATTACAGGACCAAAGTGAATTTTCACGTTTGAACAGTTAATCAAGCTTTAACAAAGGCCATTGCCACTTAGATGACAGAACCCATAAGCCCTTTAGGACCAGCTAGAACATAGCATCCTTTGATCTCCGGTGAGGCACTCCTCCACTCCAGCCTCATTTGATTCCTGAAGCTTGAAAACCACAGAGATCTGTTGGAGTTCATCCTTGTAACTTAAATTATGTTTTCTGTTTCATCTTTAAGATGTGAAGAACTCTCCCTTGGCCTTCAGAGTTCAGTGTCAGTGCTCAGGAAGGTTGTGAAAGAACTCCAGCTCAGGGAAGTGAACGCCTAGTTGGGAAACCTGCTTTAGGTTTTCATGATTCACCCTCTTTCTGTGGATCCCTTTAATTATTTCTTTCCAAACAGCCTGGCTAACCTCTAGAAGGCATCCATTAAAGTACGTCTTCTTCTGGTTTTAGGAACTGATTGTCGGCCCATATAATTTTTTTCAGTGATGATGGCATATGGAGGGGATGTGTCTGTGACCCATCATGTGGTCAAGGAATGGTGGTGACCCCTGGAAACAAGTCAAAGCCTGGGTGCTGGCTGTGGCTTCTCCCCTGACCAAGGGACCTCAGTCTCTCACTGCTCCTGCTCCATCACAGCAGTTGAAAAAAAGCACAAAAATCATGTGAAGGAACAAACACTCGCTTTTAATTCCTTACTCAGAAGATGCAATCGTTTCACAATAGAAAGGTATGAATGACTCATTGGAAGGGATAAAGCAGTATCTACATGTGGGACTTGTTATGAGATTTTTTTTTTCTGTTTTCTTGGTGTTCTTTCATTTGAAACAACAACCAAAAAAAAAAAAAAAAACTTAGAAAACAAGTACTAAAAAAGTCCTTTTAACCAAGCCTGCACTATATGTTCTAGGTAAATCAAAAATGCTTTTGAAAATCACGTTTAGGGCTCAGCTTTGTATCGTGCAAATTGAAAACCTGTAGGAGACTAGGAAAGGATCTTCACCAACCCTATATCTGACAGAGGGCTGATATCCAGCATATACCAATGGGAGGTGCATTAGACATAGGATAAAACAAGTAACAGGACAGGAGTCTACTGCAGAGACACTCTACCTAGCAGTGTATCAAAGCAGATACTAAGACTCATAACCAAACCTTCGGCAGAGTACAGGGAATCATATGAAAGAAGGGGGAGTTTGTATGATGTGGAAAGGATAGGAGCTCCACAAGGACCAAATATATCTGGGCACAGGGGTCTTTTCTGAGACTGATACTCCACCAAGGACCATGTATGGATATAACCTAGAACCTCTGCACGGATGAAGCTCATGGTAGCTCAGTAACCAACTGGTTTCCCATAGTGAGGGGAACAGGGACTATTTCTGACAGAAACTCAAAGGCAGGCTCTTTGACCTCCTTACCCCCCAAGGGAGGAGCAGTCCTGCTAGGCCACAGAGAAGGACTTTGTAGCCAGTTCTGAAGATACCTGATAAAATAGGATCAGATGAAAGTGGAGGAGGTCCTCCCCTATCAGTGGACTTGCAGTGATAACGATGATTGCAGATGCATAGTTGAAAAAAATGGGACAAGAAAGACTTCAATGGACAAGCCCTACCCAAACCCCAACCCCTAGACTTTCCCCAAAACGAGCAGTCTAAACAGAAACCTACCTAAGAACACTCCTAAAAAAGTGTGAGAATGATGCTGAAGTGTAACTCTCCAGAACTGATGGCTTCTAGCAGGGAGGCAGGAGGGAAAGGACTCGGTTCTATTTAAGGAACAGGGCACTGAGAGTTTGGTCACATACCAATAAGTATATGGATAAACCAAACTATTTAATTTTTATCTATCTATCTATCTATCTATCTATCTATCTATCTATTTAATTTTAATGTGAGGAAGTCACAAAGGTAGAGGGCAAACACGAACAGCCTGATAAATGAGGGTGATCTGGGTGCATGATGTGAAATTCCCAAAGAGCCAATAAAAATATGTTGAAGAAAAAAAATCAGAAATAAAATCTTCCAAAAAATATTACCGGTTATCTGCCCCATAGTAGACATGCATTAATTAGGTTTGATCTAAATTACAGAGAATACTTACAAACTTGTTTCCACATAAGCCTTTTGGGCTGCCTAAGTGGAAAACCTGTTCAAATAAGTGCCTTATAACACTTCTAAAAATACCAGGGGCAGTGGGGAAAGAATAAAGTAGCACAGATTTGCTCACGTGTTTGGGTGCTAACTGTGAACTCTGTAGGAGAAATAGCACAGAACATCCCAGGAATAATGCAGCTCTGCGGTCTACTTGGTACAGCGTGAGACAACACCAAGCATAGAAGACCGCGTCACCAGGGCCAGAAACACAGGAAAGTTTATCTCCCAGACAGTCATGCATAAAACCAGTAAAACATTGTCCTCACCTTTTCCCTATTCAGTCCCGCTTACCCTTCTGTTATCATCCAGGCTTTGTAGCTTATTTCCATTGAGGAATAGATACAGAAATTGTGGTACAGTTACACAAAGGAATACTACTCAGCAATCAAAAACAAGGAAATCATTAAATTTGCAGGCAAATGGTAGGAACTAGAAAACGTCATCCTGAGTGAGGTATCCCACAAGCAGAAAGACACATATGATATATACTCACTTATAAGTGGATATTAGACATATAATATAGGATAAACATACTAAAATCTGAACACCTAAAGAAGCTAAGCAAGAAGGAGGACCCTGGGAAAGATGATCAATCCTCATTCAGAAAGGCAAATCGGATAGACATCAGAAAAGAAAGAAAAGAGGGGACAGGACAGGAGCCTACCACAGAGGGCCTCTAATAGCTTATTTTGAAATCACACAGTATGGTAATTCCAGGTTTGTTTTTGTTTAGTATTTCTTTGACTATGTTTTTCTGTTATGAGATATGTCATGGAAATTTTAATAGAGACTGTCTGAAGTCAATTTTTGATAGTAAAGACACTATGACAGTGTGTGTTCAGAGCAAGGTCATGGGACATGCTGTAACTCACTGTTTGTATCTTCAAAACAAAACAAAAAGTTTAAACAAAATTTCATTCTTTCACTGTGCAGATATTTATTCAATTTGCTAGATATTTCCATATTTTATTTCATAGTTCTTATAAATAAGATTGTTTCTGTGAATTCTTTCTCAGAGAGTTCTTTGATAGTAATTACAAACACTACTGACATTGTCTTTAATTAGTATTACTTTACTGGGTTTAGTAATTAGTTCTTAGAGAGGTTTTGTTAATGGAGTTAGAATTTAACATCCACCTGTTGAAGCATGATACTCAACCTGTATTCTACACAATATTCAAAAAATCAATTTAAAGTGGGTTATGGACTTAAAATAAGACGTGAAACTTTGAAATTCATAAATAAAAGCATGGGTGAAGCTCTATGACATTGTACCGGAAAATGATGTACTAAAATATTTATTATCTCCAAATACAGCCACAGAAATAAAAATAAAGATTACTACTTTCAAAAACATCTGCATAACTAAGAAAATAATCAGTGGACTAAAAGACCAACTGTGGAGCTGAAAAAATATTGACCAACCATACATCTGACACACGAAAATATTAATATGTAACATTCATGAGGAACTCAATAGCAATTAAACAAATAACTGGGCTTAAGAACATGTGAGGGACAGCGAACACGCCTTTCTTAAAAGAGTGCCTCCAAATAGCCAACAGTCACGAGTACTGGTTGCTCTTCTAGAGGCCCTGTGTTCCATTCCCAGCACCTACAAGGCAGTTGACAACTGTCTCAACTCCAATTCAAGGGATCCCACATCCTCCTCTGGCCTCGGTAGGAAGTAGGTATGCATGTGGGGCAGACATATGCAGGCAGAACACACATACACATAAAATATATCTTTTAACAAATATGTGTGATTGGCATATGATATATCAATGCCGTTATGCAACCAAAGAAAATGAAAGCAACATGTTAAAAGGAAGTATGCATGACCATGGTCATTGAAGGATTATTCACAAATCATAATAGACACAGTATGGAATCAGCCAACATATCTATAAAGAATAAATGGAGAAATAAATTAGTGTATGTACTCATTTGGGGTGTGTCTGTGTACTTGTGTGTGACACCGTGTATGTGTGTATGTGTACAAAAAGTAATCTTATTAAAAAATAAGTTGAGCACAATAGCTCATACCTAACACTTTGGGAAAAGGCACAGGAGAATCAGTAATTTGAGATCAACCTTTGCTACATAGTGAATTCAAGGCCAGCCTGGGCAGCAAGAAACTTTGTCTCGAAACAACAACAGCAAATTAGATAAAAAAGAAATATAGAGGAAGAGTCATTTTGTCTTTTGAAACAGTATGAATAAGCCTAGAAGAAACTGTTACACAAAATAAGCCAGTCTTAAAAGAATAAACACCACGCAACAACACTTATATATAATTAGAATCTAAAACGATTGAATTCACAGAAGGTAGAATGATAATGGTTAGGGTGTGTGATAGAGTAGAAAGACTGAAAATATAATGAATAATTGACACAAGATTTCAATTAGACCTGAAAAATAAATTCAAGTGTCCTGCTTTGAACGCAATGATGATAGTCAAGTAATTGTTCTTTCATAGAACATGATGCCCATGGTCAAGTATTCTGTCCTTGAACACAATGATCGTTGTCAACTCTCCTATCATAGAACATGATGATGATAGTCAAATGGTTTATTGTAGAATGTGATGATGAGGTCACCTTCTTAAAACTTAATATAATAATATATTGAGGTATTCTCACGATGAAAAGGGCACATGAAGCAAATCTATGCTAATTAACAACAGCCCTTTCACAAATGTATACATGTTTCAAGACATCACAATGTATACCATTCATGTATCACTTTATTCACTAGTTGTACAAAATAAAAATTAAATTATAATTAAAACCAATATTATATGTCTACATGAGTGAGTATATACCGTGTGCATCTTTCTGCTTCTGGGATAGCTCATTCAGGATGATCTTTTCCAGATCCCAGCATTTACATGCAAATTTCATGATTTCCTTGTTTTTTTATTGCTGAGTAATATTCCATTGTGTAGATATACCACAATTTGTGCATCCATTCCTCCACTGAGGGGCATCTAGGCTGTTTCCAGCTTCTGGCTATTACAAATAAGGCTGCTACAAACATGGTTGAGCAAATGTCCTTATTGTGTACTTGAGAATCTTTTGGATATATGCCTAGGAGTAGTATAGCTGGATCTCGAGGAAGCGCTATTCCTAGTTGTCTGAGAAAGCGCCAGATTGCTTTCCAGAGTGGTTGTACAAGTTTACATTCCCACCAGCAGTGGAGGAGGGTTCCTCTTTCTCTACAACCTCTCCAGCATGTGTTGTCTCTTGAGTTTTTGATCTTAGCCATTCTGATGGGTGTAAGGTGAAATCTTAGAGTCTTTTTGATTTGCATTTCCCTGATGGTTAATGAGGTTGAGCATTTCTTTAAGTGTTTCTCTGCTATTCGATATTCCTCTGCAGATAATTCTCTGTTTAGCTCTGTACCCCATTTTTTAATTGGATTACTTGATTTTTTGCTGTTTAACTTCTTTAGTTCTTTATATATACTGGATATTAGCCCTCTATCAGATATAGGATTGGTGAAGATCTTTTCCCAATCTGTAGGCTAAGCAGAAAGATGCACCCGGTATATACTCACTCATATAGACATATAATGTAGGATAAACCTACTAAAATCTGTACACCTAAAGAAACTAATTAGGAGGAAGGACTCTTGCTAAAATGCTCAATTCCTATCCAGAAAGGCAAAGAGGCTGGACATCGGAAGAAGGAGAAAATAGGGAACAAGTCAGGAGCCTGACACAGAGGACCTCTGAAAAGCTCTGCCCTGCAGACTATCAATGTAGATGCTGAGACTTATGGGCAACCTCTGAGCAGAGTGCAGGGAATCTTAGGAAAGAAATGGAAAACAGTAAGATCTGGAGAGGACAGGAACTCCACAAGGAGAGCAACAGAACCAAAAAATCTGAGCACAGGGGTCTTTCCTGAGACTGATATTCCAACCAAGGACTATGCATGGAGATAACCTAAGACCCCTGCACAGATGTATCCCATGGCAGTTCAGTAGCCAAGTGGGTTCCATTGTGATAGGAACAGGGACTATCTCTGACATGAACTGATTGGCCTGCTCTTTAATTACCTCCCCCTGAGGGGGAAGCAGCATTACCAGGCTACAGAAGAAGACAATGCAGCCACTCCTGATGAGACCTAATTGACTAGGATCAGAAGGAAGGAAAAGAAGTCCTCCCCTATCAGTGGACTTGGGGAGGGGCATGCATGCAGAGGGTGGAGGAAGGGAGGGATTGGGACCGGAGGAGGGAGGGAACCACGGGGGGGGGGAGAGATACAAAGTGAATAAAGTGTAATTAATAAAGAAAAAAAAAGAAAAGAAAATCAAATATTTACAAAAAAAATAATTAAAACCAAGTTATTCTTTCTTTCAGGTGCAGAATTTTTGTTTTATCTAAGACTCCTACATGCAGTTTCTGAAGCAATATGCTATGTTATTCCATAAAATAATTTCACCTAGGAGACACACAGCAGCCCTCTGGAAATAACATTCCATTTTCTCAGTAAAACAAAGCTCATCTGTTTAATAGAAATCAAAGGAAAAAATTAGGCCCAAACACAAAGAATTTATTTTAAAAACCATCCCATCTCAACTGAGTGATTATCTCCACACACTTTATTTGAAGCCAGCAGGCTTTTTCAGCAGTCACCACCCCTTTCCGTCAGAATTCTTATTTTTGGATGTGTGATCAATTGCTTCATGCTGTTTTTCCTCAGGAAGCTATAGGTTCACCCCAGCTGCAAAAATGTTCTGAACTCTAAGCAAAGCCTCCATAGGCAAAGTCAGGATGTGATCCTTCAAGTGCCAACAGGGAGACTCTGTAGGAGTCTACTTAGGAATTTGAGGAAAGGATTGAGTGACTGAGGGAAAGTGGGTCGTTTTCATCACTGTTTCTAAATCTAATCCAAAAAGTGATTAAATGTAAATTAACTATCAGAAGAGCCCTTCAATATATCATTTATCTAATCCAGTAATCTTTCTTCTAGACTAAATACATTTTATTAGCTACGGCACAATTGAAGCAATGTCAGAAGCTTGGAGCAAGTCACCCAGGGTGTATGTTCCTGCCAAACTGTGTAGAGTTTCTAGGCTTCTAAGCCAAAGTAAGTAGCACTGAGCATCACTATAGACAAGAACTGACTCTAGATTTCTCCTCATGGATGGAGTTTCTTCCTGGTCATCTCCAGAAAGTTGGAGATTAATACCTGGGGATTTAAGCAGACCAGAAAATATCATCCTATCATAGAACTCCGATGAGAATAAACACAAATGTTATTTATTTTATCATTTTTAATTACTCCAAATGGTTGACCAGCTGTTCCCCAAACTACAAGAACCAAGATAATTCAGGTGGAAAGTTTCTGAATATCACTCAAAAGGTCTCTAAGCCAAGAAGACATAAGCCACAGGACTGACTTCAACATTTTACCTTTATAGCTATCAGGCTACAAGGCAAAGGATTCTAACTTTTTCCCACAAATGACTCCTTTGCCCTCATCCTGAAGCCCCTCCTTTAATCAATTAAGCCAGCAGTTCTCAACTTGTGTATCCCTTACATTAGAATTTATAACAGCCGCAAAATTACAGTTATGAAGTACCAACAAGAACTATTTCATGGCTGGGAGTCACCACAACATGAGGAACTGCACTGAAGCGTGGCACCCTTAGGAAGGTTGAGAACCACTGTTAAGCTATCATAGGATGCCTTATATTATAAAATTCAGCAGACACAGGTACCTACCTGCAGGAACACACTTCATCTCCTGGTTTCATCTTCTCTCCATCTGTTTTATATGATTTGTTTTTATTGCTTTTCATTTATGTAGGTGTGTATATGTGCACATAGGTGCAGATGTCTATGAAAGCTAAGGCTAGCAAAGCCCAGAAGCTGGAATCCTAGGTGGTGGTAAGCTGCCTGATTTGTGTGCTGGGAACACAACTGAGGGCCTCTGGATGAACAGCAAGCATTGCTAAGTCCTGATCCATCTCTCCTGCCCTTTGATTTCGTTCATTAGGCGTAGTCATGTCCATGTTAGTCATTCACTAGAAAGTACAGTTTCTATCGTTGCATGAAGCTCTGTGTGTTGGTGTGACTGATATTTTGCTAAGGTGTTTGAGGAAGAATAACACATGCAACTTTGGTATTTGCTCTTCAAAAGAAAATTAATCATTTGATTTCTAATTTTTCATAACTCAATTTAGAAAGCACTCATGGCAGTGAGCCAGTGCCTACCTAGCCATGGGAGACAATCTTAGAAAGAAGCAGAGCGACAATAAAGGAGGATCTGGGCTCCTGGATGAGTCAACCATGTCTCCCAGGTTTGTTACATTAATCATATACATTAAACCACTAGGTTGTGGGGTTGTCTATGTCCTAGTGTCTTCTCCATACCCCAAGAATACAAATGAATGTTCTAACTGGAACTTTCTCCAGCTCATCCCTACTGAAGGATTGCTGCTCAGTTTTATCTACATGTGTAACAAATAGCTATTTATTGAATCAATGTTTCTCCTGTTTTTGAACCACTGGGATGAATCCACCTTTCAGTACTCAAAGTGTCTTATCTTAGCTGTTTGAAATTGTTTTTCACTGTTTCATTTTTTCCTCCAATACTATTAATATTGTCTGTGTTCTCATACTGAATCTTATTTCAGCCTTTTAAATTGTAGTGTTTTTCAGTCATTTCTTCAAGGAAAAACTAAATGATTTAGTTGGAGGAAACTATCCACAGAACACCCATGAAAATAACTGCTTCTATCTAGTCTCTGCATATGTCTGACTGAAAGCATTGAAACAAGCAGATTATTTCACTGATACTCACCAGATTTCCTTATGTTATAATGACCTTCTGAAGCTTTGTCATTGAAATTATGCTTCGAATACAAGGCCCACAGAGACAGAGTAACTAGAGGTGCTGGCCACAGGCATTGCAGTTCTAACATGCACACGTTTCTGTCATTGGTGTAAATTTCCCTGATGAAGGTTATACAGCCTGTATTTATTACAAACAAAGAAACCACCTCTTCTCTTTTGGCCTCTATTTCAACAACAACAACAACAATAACGTTCAATTGAATATCTGACAATTTAAAGGGGAGGTAGAGGAAGACCGGTTGTATAACAAACGCCAAAACACAGTTATTAAAAGAATAAGTTCTGGTGCTCTGCAGCAGAGGACTAGCCATATTTCACAACAGAGTGTTGTATATTTTATGAAGATCTAGAGAAGAGCTCAAAGGCTCCCAACATAAGGAAATAATAAACACAAGAAAATGCTGATTACCCTAATTTGTTCAGTATGCATTTCTTACCCATGCTGGAGTATCACACTGAGTACATGAAGCTGACACAAACTAGAGTCATTTGGAAAGGGAGGATATCAGCCGAGAAAAGGCCTCTGTAAGATTTGGCTGTAGGCAGGTCTGTTGTGCATGTTTCTGATTCATGGTTGCTTAATGTGGGTTGCCCAGCACAGTGTGGGCAGTCCTATTCCTGAGTACGTGGCCCTGTATGGTATGAGAGTAAGTCACAGGGGGAACAAGCCAATAAGCAATTCTTCTCTGTGGCCTCTGCTTCAGTTCCTGCCTCCAGGGTCCTGCCTTACATTTCTGCCCTGATTGATGATAGAAGGTAATCTGTGAATAAGGTGAAATCAATCTTCCACATGTGCTTATCCTAATTAACACAGACATTGTCGCCAAGAAGTGGTCATTACTATGACAAACCTGACCGTGTTGTTATGGAAGGATAGTGAAGGATTTGGGAACTTTGGGATGAAAAAGGCCATTGAATGTTCTGTGCTTGAGGAGGTATTGTGGAAAAGGTAATGCTTACAGAAGTGCAAAAGATGGAGGCCTGGTTGTGGGGTTTCAGGGGGAAATTTGAAGTCCCTCAAAGAATCTATCAGGGCTATTTATGTGGTATTAAAAAATCTGTACTTTCTGGTCTGCAGATGCCAAAGAATCGTCTGTGATTAGGAAGAGACCAGCAAAATTAAAGTAAAAACTTTGCTTTACTGGGACGATTGATGTTGGTTGTATGCCTCCGGGGGGCGGGGGAAGAGCAGTGATTAAGAAGAACAATTGTTACTGGGGATCATGAGTCTGGAGGTGTCTCAAGCTGTGTTCCAGAGGAGACCAAGGATACTTCTCATGCTGGCAGCCAGACTTGGTAGTGTGAGAGTTGTGCAGGTGGTACTGGTTTTGAAGGCGTAGAAATCACAGAGAGCAGCTGAGGCTTGTCCCTGTGTGGCAAGGATGGAGTCCCTAAAGGGAAGTCACACAGGCTGTTGGTAAAGATGCAGCACTGTTTTCGGTGGAGCCCCAGGACTGCAGAGAATATGAAGAACAGCTGATGCTTGGCACTCTATGGTGGTATCAGTCCATGAAAGGAGCCTAGGAGAAGCTATTGGTGGAAGTGAAACCCAGTTTCTGGAAAGACCTCTGCATTTTGAAGATGCCATTACCATGGCGTGGGCACCAAGAGCAGCAGCAGATGTGGCATGGAGCAGGCGTGAGCCCACCCGATAAGCTTCCCATGCTTCAGATGACAAAGCCAGAGAAGACAAAGACTGCACAAGACCTTTGAATCCCAGATCATGATTGGATCCCAGATGTTCTTTGAGCTCTTTACTCTATTAGACTTTAGTTTTGATTTTGTGTTGATTTGGTCATGACTATCATGTGTTTATTCCCTTTTGACACAAGAAAGTCTATTTTTTATTTTTTAAAATTTGTTTTCAAGATTATAATATAATTTCAAAAATTCTCCTTTTTCTCTCCTACTCCAAACCTTTCCATATGGCCCTACCCACTTTCCTTCAAACTCTTGGCCTCTTTTTTTTATGTGTAGTTACTGAATGCATATATGTATATATCTATATTCCTAAATATAACCTGTTCGGTCCATATAATGTTACTTTTATGTATGTTTTCCGGGATGACCATTAAACACTGGGGAAGACCACGTCCCCTGCTCTCTGCTTTCTTCAGTTGTCTATGGTTCTTTGTATAGGGTTGAGGTCTGTGGGCCTTTCCCCATCCACTTTAGCATGTCCACTGGTGTCACTTTTATTTATTTTGGGGCAGTAGGGTTGCTGAGAGTTTATGGATATAGTTGCTAATCTTTCTTAAGCCAGAGAAAAACGTGATGTCCTTTTTAATCTTCAATTTCCCAGACAAGAGCATTGACAAAGAAAAAAGAGTATTTTAAAGATGATCGTCTGCAGCAGTTCCTCAGCTGTTTGTTGTTGTTCTGCTGTTTTGTTTCGGTGCTCTATATTTTGGAGCAGCACCTTAGTGTGTGCTAGTAGTAGGATGGCACAGAGAAGCCGGATGGGAAGAATATGAATCTTCCTCCTCAACCACTTTCTTTCACCTTTCTTTTACTGGGTTAGGGTTTAATTTAATGTTTTGTTTTAAAAAATGTCTCCTAATAAATCTTTTAAAAGACTTGATCTAGGACAAACTGCATGAAATAACTGAGCATGGGGAATAAATCTACAATGAAACTATTATAGTTCGTGAAGCTATAATGAGATACTGCTTTTTTGCCTCCTGGTCCAGAATTTTTACACCCAAGCTACAGACACCATTGAAACAATGCGTGCCCCTATCTACTCAAAAATACAATAGATAAGCTGCTCTGAGGATAGCTTGGCTCTAGGAGCCTCAGCTCAGCTTAAAATTCTCTAATTTCCATTCCTCTCATATTTCAAAATAGTGTTTGAAATTGTAACATCAAATTTCTGTGTCCAACAATTGTTACAAAACTTAATATTTTCCTACTTTTCAAAGAAAGAAAGATGGAAGGAAGGAAAGAAGAAAGGACAGAAGTAATTAAAGCATAAGGCAACTATTATGCAGAAAATCAAGATTGCAAATTAGGAAATATTTTAAATGCTGCTCTGCAGCTAAGCATATAACTCTGTGTCCTACTCCACCCAACTCCTCACGGTTACAGATTTCTAGCTTTTTTAGATGTGCTTCTGTGTGTGTATGTATGTGTGTTTCAATAGGTGGGCCATAAGTAATTTTATATTCTGATCCGTCTCATGGGCTTCAAGTTGCTTAGCATTTAATAAATTTATCTAAACAATTTAGAAGATTTATTTAGATCCAAAAGTGGGATACTCTACTTTCCATGAGATTCTGTCCACATTGAAGAACAGAGTGCATAACTATTCAGTGTATATTTCTGTATGCCATTTATTATGTGTTAGTATTTGCATACTAATCCATGATATCTCCAGGCCTCTCATTTTATGATTCTATATTTCCCCACTTGAATGCTTGTATTGCATATTATTTATTTATTCTTTCAGCCTGTGAGTGTGGGCATACATGCTAGAGCATGGTGTGGAGGGTGGAAGACAATCTGTGGGAGTTGGTTCTCTGCTTGCAGCATTTAAGTCCCTGAGATCAAACTCTGGTCATTAGGCTTGACAGCATATGTCTTTAAATACAGAGCCATCTTGCTGCCCCACTTCCCAACTTTTTACAATTACACACACAGATCGAGAGAGAGAGAGAGAGAGAGAGAGAGAGAAACAGAGAGAGAGGTAGGGGAAGGAGAGAGACAGAGAGATTGAGAGAGAAGAGTGATAAGAGAGGAAGAGAAAAAGATGGAGACAAAAACAGAGACAGAGACAGAAAGACACACAGGAAACATCTCTTTTTTAAATTATTTTTTTAATTACACTTTATTCACTTTGTATCCCCCCTGTACCTCCCTCCCTCCTCTCCTCCCAATCTCATTCCTCCCCTTTCTCTACACATGCCCTTCCCTAAGTCCACTGGTAGGGGAGGACTTCTTTTTCTTCCTTCTGATCCTAGACAATCAGGTCTCATCTGGAGTGGCTGCATTGTCTTCCCCTGTGGCCTGGTAAGGCTGCTCCCCCCTCAGCGGTAGGTGATCAAAGAGCAGGCCAATCATTTCATGTCAGAGACAGTCCCTGTTCCATTACTATGGAACCCACCTGGAGACTGAAGTGTCATAGGCTACATCTGTGCAGGGGTTCTAGGTTATCTCCATGCGTGCTACTTGGCTGGAGTACCATCTCTTTTCAAAGTATATAGCCCTGTAGACTTTGCCAAGTTGTCAGTTGCACAATCGGAACAGAAATAACATATCAAATAGTTCTATTAAACTTCCTCCCTGGCTCTTAATAGTCACATCACTCCTACTTTCTGGAATTCTGTGCCCTCTGGGGTTTTTTTGTTTTGTTTTTTTTTTTCACTGTAGCTTTTCTGCACATTTTGTTTTGGCTTGTTTTTATTTCTTTTTAACATCAAACTGCTTATTTCTTACTTTTGTCTGTAATTCTTAAAGTAATGTGCCCTGACACAAATATGATAGTGTGCTACTTAAGCTATCTTATTTCACTCTAACAATGTCTCTGTAATACTAAGAAGCCTACACATGAACCTATTTTATCCAATCACACACACAAAAAGCAAACACAAACAAAAAAAAAATCTGAGGCATGTAACAGGAGGTAACTTTTCAAAGTCACATAGCTAGAACACAAAGGAACGCAACTCTGTAAGAGCCACCGGTTCACCGTGCCGGATGTGGTTCAGCCTGCCTCCCTTTTATCATTTATATGATTTCAAAATAAACCTGGGCTTCTCTGTTGTTTTCAGTTTTCCATTCCACAAATTATAATAAAACTTCAGTGCCTCTGCATTCTTCTTGTTGGGTTATATTAGTTACCCGTTACTGAGGCAAAAACATCTCAAAAACACAATTTAAAGATCTAAAGGATTTATTTTGGTTACTAGTTCAGAGGTACAGTCCCCCAACCTCAAAAAGTCAAACTACAAACACATCACAGGACAATTTTTTTTTATCACTTTTGGTATGAAAGAATTATGCTCTTCATGAATAATGGCCTTGTTTATAGCTTACAGAGTTTTAGACAGGACGATCTTATGAGGTTTTTCTTCATTTGCTTGCTTGCTTATTTATTTGATGTTCAGAGCTAGGGAGCATATCTATTTCCCCTTCCCAGCAAACATATAGATAAATGCATAGTTATAGATCATTTTACACTACCGTAATGCCAAAGGCCATCTGTGTCTTCCCTAATTTTCTTTTCCCTTTTCTTGTTTCAAAATATTTTAAATCTTGTATATTTAAACATAGTCATTTTTATAATATTCTTAGATCATTAGTAAGTTATGCTTACACTTGATATGGTCTTTTATGTTAGACACCAAAAGCAATCCATCCAACATTATATTGAAAGTGAATCACAGTTATGTTGCTCTTCTAAGTCTATGAGATCAATAATAATTTTTATTATTTTTAATGTTTTTATGAAGGCCTTTGATATATGTTGCAGAGATTCTGTTTAACATAAAGAGAAGTGACATAAGAAAGCAAATAATTCCAAACTTTAAAAGAAACCTGACACCATGCACTATTCCTGACACCAAATTCAGACTAACACGTCAGTTGCTCATCAATAGTATGAAAGTTTAAATTAAACAGCTTTATTTGTTTAAGACTGTAGACATATCTAAGTATAAACTGAGCAGTGTGTTTTGATTGGTTCAATTTCTTATTACAGATAAACTCAAATTAAGGGCAAAATGCATGTATTATAATATTTGTATGGATATATGAATCGCTGTAACAATATTTTAAATAGAATAAAATAATAAATCAAAATTGTTTCAGGCTGGGATGGTTTTCAATGGCAGTACAGAAGAATGGGAAGAATAAATATTTGTTCTTTTTAGAATATTTGTCTCTATTAGTGTCTTCAGTAATTTTACTCTGAAATTTTTTATTTTTTGTGAAAACTTTCAATATTATTACGAAATTTAACTGGACAAGTTCTACTTTATGCGTCTTACAGATCAACTGTTAGATGTTGAGTTTTAAATGCTGCTACGCTCTTCAAAGAACATCCTAATATGAGTTACTTGGGTGACCCTGAAATGATGGCTCTCTCTTTACCTCTTACTAATGGCAGATAGAATAAGGTCTTTCCTCCAAAGTGGGTGTGATCCTGTCTTGGCAAGATAAACTGATGACATAAAAACAAAATAGTCACAAGCTGAATACTGTACTAAATAGTTTCATAAATATTTTCATGCATGTCATAATAAACTTTCTAAGCTGTGTATAATCAAAAAATTTAAGTAAAATATGAAAATCTGGTAATGATCAAATTTATTTTACTTCTGTGGACTTAATGAGTTACTTGAATTCTCTTGTTTTTCATAACATAATCATCTGTATGATTGATTTTAAGTTCCCTTTTACAGATGGGAAATATTCAAACTTCCAGAGCATAAGAAGCTCACAGAGCAAATAAGTCTGAAAGGCAGGTTGCAAACCAAAGCCTAACACCTGGACTTGAGCTCTCAGTGATGATGTATTCTGTTTTACCATGAACACACAGTAGAACTGCAATACCCAGTAAGACCTCTCTCACATGTCTCCAAAGCTCTGCGGTAGCATCCTGTACGAACCCCAGTGACGATCACAGAAAGTCATTCTCACCAAGTTTAGCGAAAGCACAGGGCACATTTTGTGGCTGACACTGCATTCATTTTCCTTTATCACCCAAGAGCGGCCAGCCTATGGCACTGTTGCACAACACTCCTCTCTACAGGTATATCATACAAGAATCACACAGTTAATTTAAAAACAAAAAGACACCCCCCCCTTAAACACACACATACTAACTTAAGAAAATGAAGAAGCAACAAACACAGGCACAGAAAGGTTAGTGTTGGATGGGCCATATACTATGAGAGCAATACACCAGCAGCCCAAAAATTCCCCACATTTATTACATACTGCTGAGCAAAGATGTGAGCTTATTATTTGCATCGGAACTGGGAGGCCAGTTAGATAACTTCAGTAGGGTATCTGCAGGGCAGTTGTCTCAGGCAGCAGTTATCTGGAAGGGGAAAACTGTGCTTTCTGCATACTGTTAACATCTGGATTCTGACCAGGAGAAGCATCACTGTCCACATGGGTCTATGGTATTGATGTCAATCACATGACCATACTCATATCAACAATACACATTCACTCAGGACCTCATCTGCTCCCCCACAAAGTTAGACACACCCAAAGGCTTTTAATTTAAATTTACAGTGGCTTTCATAAAAATGTCTCCCGCATCATGTCCAAGAATAGATCATATGACCAAAGATGACCTAATTTTATTCATTTTTCTCCTTTTGGACCTGTGATTGACCCAGATGACAAAATCTGAAAGTCTGGGATTTTACATCCAGAATACTAGAACAGATTCTTTTCACACAAGGCACGAATAAGACTCTTGGGGGCTATTTCAGAATGCAGAGCCACAACATGGGAAGAAATTGAGTTCTGAATAGCATTTAATAACCCACTGGCTCAATCTTCATGCCTTTAGTTATGTGAGCAAATCACTTTCACAAATTGTTTTAACCAGTGTGTTGGGTTTTGTATTACAACTGAACTGACCTGGATTAACATGGAACAAATCAGGCCTAAAAGTGGATAGTTCTCATAAGAAGTGATATTAAGAGACATGAGATACAGCACATCCTAGTTTGCTCGAGAGCTGGCAATTTTCCAAGAATTTGTGTATCACTGCCCACTTCAGCACAGACACCTGCCTAAAAAGCTCATTGAGATTGCTTTCTTATTTTCTTTTACTTGTAAAGGATATGCATCTTTACCATTTTAGCCTCATGACAACACTATCAGGCATTATCATTTCATCTTCATAGATAAGAAGGCTGGAGAGATTTGATCAAGGTAATCAATCTATCAGATTTATGTATCTAAGAAGAGGGATTTAAAAGCATAACTTGTGAATCCAATCCTCTTTTATTTCTACTTCCTTGAGCAGAACGGGATTTCATCTATACATAAAATTGAAGGATGGACCTTAATGTCCTGAGGTAGCTGAAAAGCATGGCAAGAATCGTAACAGCACTTTGCAGTATTTCCTGGAAATATCACATATAAATGATGGTTATGAAATAAATACCAGCTTAACTGTCTACATTCTACCTCAACACTTTGAACTCTCTCCTGGAATCACCATGTGGACTGTGTCCATGATTTTTTTTTCTATCTTTTTCAGTACTAGATTTTTACATGCTCCAAATTGCCTTCTGGATTTTGCCTATGCATATGGCCAGTCTCTCCTTTAAGTACAATTGTATCAAAGTGCTAAATATAATGACAACAACAATTGAAGAACAGTAACATCAAATCCTCATCAACAATGCAGTAATGTGGGTTTCTCAGTAGGATTGTTACACCTGTCAGGAGAGCAAGACTTACAAAGTAAATCACTTTCCCAGTGCCCTTAGCTGACTACTCTGTGATGGCATTCCTGCCCTAGATCAGGGCCATTCGTTATTCAACCTGAATTATTCTAGACACCTTCCTAGAAATGATGGCGTTATGACCTTACTACATTTTATGGGTATTGGAAAACTTAAATGAAAGAATATACATAGGATTATACTGCCTGTCTTATTGGGTCTTTTATGATAAGAAATGTAACACTCATCAATACAGCGTATCATGAATTAATTTTCTGATTTGCACCTCAGTATGTTAAAATGTCTATAAGATAAAGTGGGTTTTTCTCACTTTGCTACATGTTAAACGTTCATGTTTACATCACTGTCATTATACATGAGCAGAATGTATCACTTTGTATATATACTGTATAATATCTTATGTTAATTCTTTTCACTCACTGTTAAGTACTTGTGTGTGTGTGTGTGATATGTGTGTATTATCAGAATATATTCTTCGTGAGAGCAGAGATCTTGAATTTATCACTGATATTCTTCCTGATTGCTATTATTACTCAGTAAATATTATGAAATGACTGATATTTTTTCATCCTAAATATAAACTTTCAAAACGATAAGTTTTGTATACTTTAACACTCTTATCTGAACTAGTACGGTGCACAAAAATGCAACACTAATCCAGGTTTCTACTAAGGTTTCTATTTCAAAATACATTCTTTAGAGAAAAATTTTTGATAAACTAACTTACAACAATGTCTTAAAGACTAGACCTCTTTCATTTGACAAAAGGAGTTGAGCAATGATCACAGTATTTAACGAATGAAACTGTAACAAAAGTGGCAAAGAGAGAGAGTTAGGAGAGAAAGGAGAGGGTATAGGGAAAAGAGGAGAGAGAGACAGTGACAAAGACACAGAGACACAAAGAGAGAGAGAGAGAGAGAGAGAGAGAGAGAGAGAGAGAGAGAGTTGGGTGGAAAAAATAGATGGCTTTTGAATGGCAAACTTCACTGTAGTCCCATGATTGAATAATATCAAACTACATGCAACCATTTCCAAAAAAGTAAAGGCAATAGAAAATAAACCACATTTTTCTGGCCTATGTTCAAGATAGATGGATATGGGGAATGGACTTTTCACCTGTATATTTGGGCATATGTTCAAATAGTTTTGTTCAACTCTCAGGAAAATAATTTTATAGTCATACAGAATTTATGAATTTTCCATACTCAATGACTTTTAACAGCATTTTCAGTATATTTGAAAAATAAGAACTGGATGACTAAAACTTATTCATTTCAAATAATAGTTTATTCCAAATAATATTCAAGACAAACTTTTTGTTTGATTTTCCCTATTGTCTTCATGATTAAACTTGTTTTCAATGTTAATTCTCAATTTTAAAAACTTAGCTGCAAGTGTGTACTCTGGGGAAATTGAAATAAGATTGCTTCCAGCAACAACTTCAGCTGCCTACTTCTCCATGTAATCACTAGTTATTTGCCTAGAGAAGTTTGGCACTACATTAAAACCAGGATGTACTTGGACTTGAGGATATCATGACCACCTGACTTCTGTATCCAAATGAGGTGGCTCTGCATCTTAACTGTTACAGAAGAATCTGCATTGTCAGACCTATTGCTATTATGAACAATTTTTAAATTGTCTATTTCACATGTCTATGTATAAATCACACAGTTTGGGACAGAGACATTCTATTTTAATCACTGATGAGACTCTTATTAGTATGGTTGTGTTGGCTTGAATAAGAATGGCTCCCATGGACTCATGTTTTAATGCTTGGCCCCCAGGGAGTGCCACTGTGGAGTAGGTGGGTTAGATATGACCTTGTTGGAGGAAGTGTGTCACTTGGGGGTGGGCTTTGACGTCTCCTATGCTCAAGCCACACCCTGTGTGGCTCATGGTCTCCTGCTGCCTACTGACAAAGGTGTAGAACTCTCAGCTCCTTCTCCAACCCCATGTCTGCCTGCATTCTGCCATGCCTCCGTCATGATGACTATGAACCAAACCTCTGAAAATGTAAACCCAATCAAATGTTTTCATGTATTAGAGTTGCTGAGGTTGTGGTGTCTCTTCACAGCAATAAAACCCTAACTAAGACAATGGCAAAGCTCCTAAGCTTCTGTTTCCTTATAAAATTTGAATCCTAACAACTATTTTATGTAACTATTATATTAATATCATAAAGCTCAAAAGCTATTTGAAAACTTCTAGTACATAGTAAGTACACAGTAAATAACAGTGGGAAAATATAGCTCTCGGGTCCAGCCCAAAGATTGCACTTATTGAGGAAAGCACTTTCTGCCTTTCAAGATTCCCATAAACAGACTGTAAAACATGCCACAGGTCTGGACCAGGCCTGCACACTGATGGAACACACTCATCTACCTCCATAAGACCTAGCTCAGTGCCTCTGAAATGTCACTTTATCATTAGTCAACACCACTTTGGATCTCACTTATTTTAAATGGTGGACAGGAAAATGAAAGATTTTTTTTAATCCCTGCTCTGAATGTCATATTATAACAGAAAAAAAATGTGACTCAAAGTTCAAGAAATCCACAGTTCCACTTAACTTCACTTATAACCTTCCTCTGCGAAACTCAAAGCACTGTGTCTACATCTTACATATGGCTCTGCTGCATTGAACCAACAGTTGTCAAATGTTGCTACATCTTGAAGGTGGGCTGCATGTATTGACTTCTACAAAATATGACGGCATAGGGAATCTGGAAGCCCTATTGTATTCAGCTATCATATGTAGGTGACAATATAAACTATTATAAAGGAAAACGTAACAACAGAGGATTAAAAAACAGTCACTCAAACGAAGATTCCATATCGTCGAGCAGAAGCCTAAGATGTTTGCTTGTAAGGCTTGTCCTTCTAAAACATGAAGAAAGATCTTGCTCTCTGAGAATCAGAAGTTATAGGAGGTAATTCATTTAACCCAACAGATTTCAACACACACCCCAATAGTGGAACTTGTTTATTCGTTGCTGCTTTCCTCTGCCTTCTCCTGCCTGCGTGTAGCCTGTTGTCACCTTGTTATTCTTTAGACTGCATGCTGCTCAGTCCATGAATGACCAATAAAAGCTAATCTTCTCTATAAGATATGATGAGGATGGTGATACTCTCTCACCCACTGTTAGTCACAGCCTTATCTGGAGTAAACAATCAGCCCATTTAAACCGATGAGCTTTCTACACAGTCCTGAAGCAGTAATTGGAAATGTTCCCACACATTGCAGGAGATATAGGCGCTCTACCTAAGTAGAGTCTTGGTTCCGAGTCTGAGTCCTGGAGTAAAAGAGTACATCTAAAATTTAGTTAATGAAATTAGGTTACATATCTACATTAGTTTCTTTTTGAGAGCCATTTAGCATGGTTAAATAAAATAGTTAAAGAGAATATATGGGGATTCTGTTTCATCTTTACTATTTTTCTGAAAATTTATATTGCTTCAAAAAAGATTTCATAAAAACTTGAAAATAACATAAAACATAATTACAAAAATAAGCAATTTAAATGCAAGCTGATTAAGAGTGTACCTATCTTTACATAAAGCAAGATTTTAAAAGGCGAAATTCATGAAGCTGAACTATGTCTAACATATCATTGAAATTATGAACTACAGTTGTTTCTTTTTAAGAAACACTTACCTACATTTGTTTCATCCATAACTCCTTTCAGCTTTGCCAAAGTTATCATCACTTATATTAAGAACTGAAAACCTGAATGCATGAGTAGTTTCTATATGTGAACAAATTCATCTTAGCTGATCTTGGGAGATCCCATCAACATGCTCAGACCTTTAAGAGCACTAAAAATTCATCAGTGAAATCCTACTACAGTCGATCCTGTTACTCTAAAGGAAGTATCTTATAAAATCTATTTCACCTCTTTGTTACCAAAACAAAACTAATTCACATTACTTCTAGCTAAGACTGTCTGAAGAACCCCAACCACCTCCACTGTGTTCTACTGCAAATTACTGCCTTAAAAAAATAAAAGGCCTTTTGCCCACATAGATGGGAATGATAAAAATTTAGTAGCCATTTAAAAAAATTTAAGTGTTAACCTAAGCCAAGAAGATAGTGATAAAAGTTAGAAAATTATTTATTCCTCTTTTTTTTACAAGGTGCTTAATTTGCATTCTTTAAGTTACTCCAACCATGGAAATATCTGGCTTTATAGCGACTTCTGTGTTGTTTTTGACTGCTTCACTTGAAGTAAGAATTGTTTGAAACAACTTCAAAGCATGAATAAAATTTGTTTCAGTTCTGAGGTCTGTTGGTGACTCAAATGAAAAGCTCTGATTAACACTCAGAGTTCTGGACTTCTTGTTCAGTGATCTTTCCTTTAGAGACTTAGAGGAGAACTCATAGAAATAGTCACAGAGGCACAAGGATCCCTAAAAAAGAGTAAGGTGCATCAGGGAACCTTATTGGGGGGAAAAAAGAAAGAAACAGTCATTATTTTCTCAAGTCAAGGGATTCTAGCAAACTGTTTCTAACGTGCTTATTTTCACCATTGTTTCTTTCTGTTGAACTTCCTGCGTCTTCTCCATGTCCCATTGGTGACATTCTGGGCAAGCTTACAAGGTTGTGAAATCAAGGCCCATGCCTTTTGCTAAAGCTTACAACTAAAAAAGAAACTCACAAAGAACAAGTACAAAAAGTAGTTTCATCAGTCAGGACTGACAATCTCTGGGAAGACTTAGGACTTATCCATTATGGAAGTCCTAAGTTAAGACTTTGATGAGAGACAATGAGAGAGAGAGAGAGAGAGAGAGAGAGAGAGAGAGAGAGGCAGAGAGACATAGAGAGTCTGAGACACAGTGAGAGACAGTTAGAGACAGATGACAGAGGAGACAGAAAGACAGAGAGACAGATATAGAGAGGAAAACAGAGAGACAGAGAGAAGAGAGAATGAACATAATCAGAAAGATACAGATACCTATATTTGGGGACCAAAATCTAAACAATGATTTTTACCCCTTCCAGAATATGACTATGCCAGCCACTCTACTTTTTTCTTTTGAACAAGTTGGGGGTGGAGGAGAGGAAGCAGTGTGGTCTTCAACCTCTAAAAACTCTGATCAATATGCTCATGGAATATGGGAAAGTAGTCCTTGAGACTTAGGCTGTCTGTGCTGTTTTTGTGTGCACAGGACGTGATCAAATTTCGTAGCAACATTTCTGATTTTCTCAAAATAAGAGAATAACTGAAAGGATTCTTTTGAAAACGCACTCAGGAAGCTAAGGAAATGTGTAAAATTGCTGCAAGCAATGGGCAGTTTGTGGTGTGGCATCACCATCTGTCCACAAAACCTGTACAGCACAACCTTACAGGATGTATTGCCTGACTTGTTGCTTTAGTAAATCAGAAAATGCCTGTAAATTCCTTTGCATGCAGCTTACTGTGCAGTACAACTTAACAGATCCTGATGGCTACTTGGTCATTAGTTTTTCATGCCCCCCTCTGACATTACTGTTTGAAAGCACATCTTCATGAAATCATAGATAAAAACATTTGCACCTTGAGAAGTCTATCAAGCTTTCCGGAAAAACTAGCAGACACCAAACACAAATCACGCCATTTAGTAAGGGAATAAAAAGAATCTAAAAATATTTCGCAAACTTGCGGTCTGATTCATTTCAGTGTTTAACAATCCTGTCAGAAAATTCCTCAATTATTCTAACCTAAATACCTCATGCTGCAGTTTGTTTCCTGATGTTCTGGCTTCAGTGAGGACAAAGAACAGATGGCCACTCTTCTTTGCATAATACTAATAATAATGTTTTATGGGTTCAAAGATCCAGTAAATCTTTTCGTGATTATTTTCTTCATTGCTAAGAACATGGCTGCTTCATTCAACACCATCAGAAACAGCATGTTTCAATATAGCAGACAATGTAGCATGAATATAAGTGAAAGTATCGTTCACATTATTACTATGCACAAAACATCTTCAAATTTGCCAATGTTAAACCAACATCTGTATATCCTGTGTGTGTGTGTGTGTGTGTGTGTGTGTGTGTGTGTGTGTGTGTAAGATAGCAAAGGATTTTTTCCATTTTATTTTATTTTTAATTATACTTTATTTACTTTGTATCCCCCCTCTAGTTCCCTTCCTCCTTTCCTCCTTTTCTCCCCCTTCTCCACACACCCCCCCTCCCCAAGTCCACTGGTAGGGGAGTGTTTCTTTTTCTTCCTTCTGATCCTAGTCTGTTAGGTGTCATCAGGACTGGCTGCATTGTCTTCCTCTGTGGCCTGGTAAGGCTGCTCCCCCCCTCAGGGGGAAGTGATCAAAGAGCAGCAAAGGAATTTTTATGAAGGTTGCTTTAGAGAGATCTCCAGGAACTACACACAAAATAAAGTAATTTTTCTTTGTTAAGATGTATTTTCTAGAAGTTTTATGGGTGTGATTTTGTGTTAAAAATCTTTACCTAACACAGAAACATAAAACTCATATACAAATGGGCTACAATGTTCAAGTTAAGTGAAACATAACTATGCTTTCTCGATTATTTGTTTTATTCCAAATCCTTTCTTCTAGCTTTTAAAAATACTCACTAAATGACTTTAATTAAAAAAATAGAGTTGTCATTCAGTATATTGGATGTAGAGACCCACATAAAGAGTAAATCTGCAGATACACAGGTCTCTTAGGTAAAATAATTGTGCAGTTGAATATCCTCTGAACAGTTCTGTCACTGTTGAAACATTTTCAGAAGTGTGAACAAACTTATACACAATTGAGAACATCATATGTCCTCCTAACGTTTTTCCTGTTTTTGTACACACATACCCACCCGGCTTTTCTCACAAAAAACAAAACAAAAAACAATACAGTCTCATGGTTCAGGCTGTGGTTTATCAATAAAGAAAAATTTTACTTTATTTAAGTAGCAGGAGGTGTGTGAATTTCTAAAAGAGAAATATGTCTTCTTCATCTAAATGGATGTGTCCACCTCACATTTGTGAGTGATTCCAAAGCTTATGGTATTTCTGTGTCCAGATTTGTTCTCACAGAACATGCCAACTCTTCTAGTTCCTTTTTATTTTGCTGTTTGAACTACTCTATTGTCATGATATATAGAAGCGGAGCTTTCATTCATCATATGTGTAGATCAAATTTTCATTTTAATTTAAATACAATAAATTTTAAAGGCTTAGTCTTTTTTTTGGCTTTTTTTTTGAGTTTTATTTTTTTCTTATCAGTTACATTTTATTAACTCTGTATCCCAGCCATATCCCGATCCCTCATTCCCTCCCAGTCCCTCCCTCCCTCCCTCATCTCCACCCTGCCCCTTTCCAAGTCCACTGATAGGGGGGACCTCTTCTCCATAAATCTGATCCTGTTTTATCAGGTATCTTCAGGACTGGCTGCAAAGCTCTCCTCTGTGGCCTAACAGGACTGCTCCTCCCTTGGGGGGTGGGGAGGCCAAAGAGCCAGTCATTGAGTTTCTGTTAGAAATAGTCCTTGTTCCCCTCACTATGGGAAACCAGTTGGTTACTGAGATACCACAGGCTACATCTGAGCTGAGGTTCTAGGTTATATCCATACATGGTCCTTGGTTGAATGTCAGTCTCAGAAAAGACCCTGTGCCCAGATATATTTGGTCCTTGTGGAGCTCCTATCCTTTCCCCATCAGACTAACTCCCCTTCTTTCTTATGATTCCCTGTACTCTGCCAAAGGTTTAGTCATGAGTCTTTGCTTTGAAAACACTGCTAGTTAGAGTCTTTCAAATGCGCTCAGTAGACTCCTGTCATACGTTCAATGCACATCCCATCTGTCTTTCAAAACGAGGATTGATCATCTTACCCCATGTCTGCTCTCTTGATTATCTTTTTTAGGTGTATAGATTTCATTATGTTTATCATATCTTATAGGTCTATATAAGTGAGTATATACCGTGTTTGTCTTTCTCCTTCTGGGATATTTCACTCAGGATGATCTTTTCTAGATCCCACCATTTGCCTGCAAATTTCATGATTTCCTCCTTTTTGATTGCTGAGTAGTATTCCATTGTGTAAAAATACCACAATTTCTGTACCCATTCGTCCATTGATGGACATCTGGGTTGTTTCCAGGTTCTGGCTATTACAAATAATGCTGCTATAAACATGGTTGAGGAAATATCCCTTTTGTGTACTTGAGCAAACTTTGGGTATATACCTAGCAGTGGTATAGCTGGGTCTTGAGGTAGCACTACTCCTAATTGTCTGAGAAAGCGCCAGATTGACTTCCAAAGTGGTTGTACCAGTTTACATTCCCACCAGCAGTGGAGGACGGTTCCTCTTTCTCAACAACCTCTACAGCATGTGTTGTCCCTTGAGTTTTTCATCTTGGCCATTCTGATGGGTGTAAGGTGATATCTCAGGGTCGTTTTGATTAGCATTTCCCTAATGGCTAATGAGGATGAGCATTTCTTTAAGTGTTTCTCTGCCATTTGATATTCCTCTGTGGAGAATTCTCTGTTTAACTCTGTTCCCCATTTTTTAATTGGGTTACTTGGTTTGCTGCTTTTCAGCTTCTTTAGTTCTTTGAATATACTCGATATTAGTCTTCTGTCAGATAAAGGGTTAGTGAAGATTCTTTCCCAATCTGTAGGCAGGCGTTTTGTTTTGATGACAGTGTCCTTTGCTTTACAGAAGCTTTTCAATTTCATGAGGTCCCATTTATTGATTGTTGCTCTTAGAGCCTGTGCTGTTGGTGTTCTGTTCAGGAAGTTGTCTCCTGTGCCAATGAGTTCTAGGCTGTTCCCCACTTTTTCTTCTAACAGATTTAGAGTATCTGGTTTTATGTTGAGGTCTTTGATCCACTTGGACTTTAGTTTTGTGCAGGGTGATAAATATAGATCTATTTTCATTTTTCTGCATGTGGACATCCAGTTGGACCAGCACCATTTGTTGAAGATGCCGTCTTTTTTCCATTGAATGGTTTTGGCTTCTTTGTCAAAAATCAAGTATTCATAGGTGTGTGGGGTTATTTCTGGGTCTTCTATGCGGTTCCTTTGATCCTCTTTTCTGTTTTTATGCCAATACCATGCAGTTTTTATTACTATTGCTCTGTAGTACAACTTGAGATCGGGGATGGAGATACCTCCAGATGATCTGTTGTTGTACAGGATTGTTTTGGAGATTCTGGGTTTTTTGTTTCTCCATATGAAGCTGAGAATCTTTTTGCAAGGTCTGTAAAGAATTGAGTTGGTATTTTGATGGGAATTGCATTGAATCTGTAGATTGCTTTTGGCAGGATGGCCATTTTCACAATGTTAATCCTACCAATCCATGAGCATGGGAGATCTTTCCATCTTCTGAGATCTTCTTCAATTTCTTTCTTCAGATACTTGAAGTTTTTCTCAAACAGGTCTTTCACTTGCTTGGTTAGTGTCACCCCAAGGCATTGTATGTTATTAGTGGCTATTGTGAAGGGTGTTGTTTCCCTAATTTCTTTCTCGGCCCTTTTGTCTTTGGTATACAGGAGGGCTTCTGGGTTTTTTTTGAGTTGATTTTGTATCCTGCCACTTTGCTGAAGGTGTTTATCAGCTGGAGAAGTTCTCTGATTGAATTTTTGGGGTCGCTCATATATACTATCATATCATCTGCGAATAGTGACACTTTGACCTCTTCCTTTCCGATTTGTATCCCCTTGATCTCCTTCAGTTGTCTTATTGCTCTGGCTAGGACTTCAAGTACTATGTTGAAGAGGTAGGGAGAGAGTGGGCAGCCTTGTCTTGTCCCTGATTTCAGTGGGATTGATTTAAGTTTCTCTCCATTGAGTTTGATGTTGGCTATAGGCTTGCTGTATATTGCCTTTACTATGTTTAGATATGTGCCTTGTATCCCTGATCTCTCCAAGACTTTAAACATGAATGGGTGTTGGACTTTGTCAAATGCTTTTTCAGCATCTAAGGAGATGATCATGTGGTTTTTCTCCTTCAGTTTGTTTATGTGGTGGATTACATTGATGGATTTCCATATGTTGAACCACCTTGCATGCCTGGGATGAAGCCTACTTGGTCGTGGTGGATGATATCGTTGATGTGTTCTTGGATTCGGTTTGCAAGTATTTTATTGAGTATTTTTGCATCAATGTTCATAAGAGAGATAGGTCTGAAGTTCTCTTTTTTTGTTGGGTCTTTGTGTGGTTTAGGTATCAGGGTGACTGTTGCTTCATAGAATGAGTTTCGTAATGTACCTTCTGTTAGGATTAGTCTTAAAAATGGCCGATCATTGATTTGTTGCTTTTTAACTTCTTTAGCTCTTTATATATTCTGGATATTAGCCCTCTGTTGGATGTAGGAATGGCAAAGACATTTTCCCTAACAGTAGACTGCTGTTTTGGTCTATTAATAGTGCCCTTTGCTTTACAAAAGCTTTTCAGTTTCATGAGGTCCCATTTATTGATTGTTGCTCTTAGAGCCTGTGCTGTTGGTGTTCTGTTCAGGAAGTTGACTCCTGTGCCAATGAGTTCAAGGTTTTTCCCCGCTTTTTCTTCTAATAGGTTTAGTGTGTCTGGTTTTATATTGAGGTCTTTGATCCACTTGGACTTTAGTTTTGTGCAGGGTGATAAGTATGGATCTATTTGCATTTTTGTACATGTAGATATCCAGATGGACCAGCACCATTTGTTGAAGATGCTAACTTTTTTTCCATTGTGTGGTTTTGGCTTCTTTGTCAAAATTCAAATATCCACAGGTGTGTGGGTTAATTTCTCAGTATTTTATTTGATTCCATTGATCCACCATTCTGTTTCTATGCCAGTACCTCCAGAAGATCTTTAATTGTGGAGGATTGTTTTAGCAATTCTGGGTTTCTTGATATTCCATGTGAAGTTGAGTTGGGGTACAGAGCTAAACCGAGAATTCTCAATAGAGGAATATTGAATGGAAGAAAAACACTTAAAGAAATGCTCAATGTCATTAGCCATCAGGGAAATGCAAATCAAAATGACCCTGAGATTTCAACTTACACCCATCAGAATGGCTAAGACCAAAAACTCAAGAGACAACACATGCTGGAGAGGCTGTGGAGAAAGGGGAACCCTCCTCCACTGCTGGTGAGAATGTAAACTTGTACAACCACTTTGGAAATCAATCTGGTGCTTCTTCAGACAATTAAGAATAACGCTTCCTCAAGATCCACCTATACCACTCCTAGGCATATTTGCAAAAAATGCTCAGATGTACAACAAGAGCATCTGCTCAACCATGTTTATAGCAGCTTTATTTGTAATAGCCAGAAGCTGGAAACCCCAGATGTCCCTCAACTGAGGAATGGATACAGAAATTGTGGTATATCTACACAATGGAATATTACTCAGCAATAAAAAACAAGGAAATCGTGAAATTTGCAGGCAAATGGTGGGAACTGGAAAAGATCATCCTGAGTGAGGTATCCCAAAGCAGAAACACATACAGGATATATACTCACTCATAAGAGGATATTAGACACATAATATGGGATAAACATACTAAAATCTGTACACTTAAAGAAACTAACCAAGAAGGAGGACTCTGGATAAGATTCTCAATCCCCATTCAGAAAGACAAAGGGAGGGCGGATTGGAAGGGGAGGAGAGAGGGAGCTACAGAGAGGATACAAAGTGAATAAACTGTAATTAATAAAAAGTAAAAGAAAAAGAAAAAAAAAACAGAAAAAAATGCCAGATCATATGAGACACTATTCAGTGTTTCATAACTTTACTACCTCTCATTCAATATAAATATTATAGTTATCCTATGGATTTAGTGTTAATGTCTTAAAAATTATTTTGAAGGTAGTTGTTAGAGGTTGCATAAGTTTACTCCCTTTGAAAGAATTACTTGGGCATAAAAACTATCTCTTTCATTAACTAGCACATTGTATAAAGTGGGCACTGAAATATGTACTGAAAGAATCCCATGTCATGAGTTACAAGTATCTGATATCTAATTACAAGTTGATAATAATGTCTTGTGGGTTTCAGTCTATAGAAACTTTAACTGGGGAAAAGACTCAGCGATTTAAGCACCTGCCATACAAGCCTGAGGACAGGAGTTTGGGACCTTGTTCAAAAGTTGGCAAAACAAAATGGAAATTCATATTCATAAGACCAAATGAGAGGAGTTTAGCCCAGAGCCCTTCTTCATAGGAGCTAATTTTATTCATATAACCGGTCATAAAAGGAAGAGGAAATGAAGGCATTCCAGGGCTTTGCCACGTGATTAGTTTGAGAGTCCCGTGGGCGCCTAGAATGTACAGTGATGCACAGCTGATACAATGGAATGTTTCTCCAATTCTGAGTGTTAGCACGAAAGAAGCATTTGCTGCCTGTTGACATAGCAAAATGGTTCCTTTGTTTTGTCAACTTTTGAACAAGGTGTACTGATTCACAAAATTTATGTGAATTCTTGTCCACTAACTTCTTTTTTAAGACATCAGAAAACAGCTTGCATAACATAGATTAGGCAAAACGTCTTTGAGTAATATTTGGACAAGTTCCATGAAGGATCAGACACACAAAATGCTTCTCTCTGTTTCTTTAAACTCAAACATCGCTGGGAAACTGTTTTAGCCTAGAGAGCTAATGTTCTAACTGTATTGAAACAACTAATTGAAATATCCCTTCCTCTCCATACCAATTATTTAATCCAAGAATTATATTCTTCACAAAGCATTCTCTCAATTACAGTCACCTGACTCCTCCTATGTGATTTAACGTAAAACAAGGAACTTCCAGGAGGTTTAAGTAAATGTACTTAAAGGGCCTTAAGAACACCAGTGGCTTCTTTCCCCTTTGATAACACTAATAAAGCTTTCAAAGGCCATGTAGCCAGAACCACCGGTAGCTTTGATTTCTCTTACCCACAGAAAAGGATTTCACCAGCCTCTCCAGTGAATGATTTGACAAATAAAACTCTCGATTTGAACCGTATTACATGGTATATTAGGCAGAAAAAGCTAAGAGCAGAAGGCAATCATCGGATGCGGGACCCGTGAAGCAAATTTACTGGAACTGTTAGTAAATTTATTGGATCATTGCTCTTGGAATTCCACATCAATTGCGCAAGTCATTTTATTTTATTTTATTTTTTAAAGAGGGGCACATCTGCCTTTTGCAATGTCAAAGAATGTAAAAGAATGCTCACAAATACTACTCTTGTTGAGAATGCCCTGGATTTGGTTGAACTTTTTTTATTTTTAGATCCAGAGAAATATGATTTAGTTAGTCTGTATTCAAATATAAGACACGATAGCCTTTCTAAACTAGTAACAGAAAATTGCTTTTTGGGGAAGCCGGTAGAAAACACACCTCCACTTGGTATCTGTGTACGTGGCAATCACAGAGTGCCTTCCTTCTGTGCAATTTCCAGGAGACTGACAGGAAAAAGTGCTTCTCACCAAGGCCAAAGGCCCAATGACAGAGAGCTGCTGCCATCTGCAGGAACTGTGGAACATTATCCAAAGTATTTAAGCATTTTTTTTCTGAATTCAAAGAAGCTTATTATGAAAAAAAAAAAAAAAAAGATTTATCAACCTATGCTCCCCAAAGTAAGAAAGCTCCTTGTTTATCAGAAACTCCAAGTCATCTCTGAGATTTCTGTGTATCAGTCAGATTTTATTTTCTAAACTGAGTTACATTTATTTACATTTCAAAAAATACAGTAAAGCATAGACTGTACTCCTTAGCAAATTAGCTTTCTTATATCAGTTAATGCACAAACATTAATAGTCTCTGATTTATTTACCTTTGTTTCCACAGCAGTCTTAACCATTATCTGATTTTTCTCCTAATAATTACCACCTAATTGGTAAGCTGTGAAGACCATGCAGGAAAGCATGCACGAGGCCCACTTAGAAACTTGGGCTCTAAGACTTCACCGTAGTATGATACTGAGCAAGGAATTTGCCATCGCTTCACTCACTTTCCTTTCCATTGAAATGGGAAGAACAAATACACCATGTAGGACTGTGAAGCTTAAGCAAAGGTATGCGTTAAGACAGTTAGTGCTGAGTTCCAGGTGAAAACTCACTTCAGATACAGAAGCTTAACATGATAGTTTTATTTTCTGAGCTCAGGGAGGCGGTTACTTTGGGATCTGAAGCATGTCCTTGAGGCAAAGCTGTATTGCATATTTATTTTATTTTATTTCTGTTTTGTTTCTCCTTAGTGGTTTCTTTTTAAAAAAATTTTCTATTATTCACTTTATATCCTGATTGTACCTCTTCTTACTCATCTCTTCCTGGTCCCAGCCTCTCTCCCTCTTCCCCTGGTTCCCATCCCTTATTTCTCTGAAAGGAGGAGCCCTCCTCGCCTACATCTGACCCCAGCCTATCAAGACTCATTAGGACTGCTTGAATCCTCTTCTTCTGTGGCCTGTCAATTCCCCCACCACCACCAGGAGGAAGTGATCAAAGAGCAGGCAAAAGAGTCCATATCAGAGATAGCTCCTGCTCCCCTTACTACATGGAGGCTGAGCTGCCTATTGGCTGTATCTGAGCAAGGGGTCTATGTCCTCTTCATGCATGGTCCTTGGTTGGTGCATCATGCTCTGTAGACCACCATGGGCCCATATTTGTTGGCTCTGTTGATCTTCTCCTGGAAATCCTGTCCACTCTGTTTCCTTCTATTTCCACACTCTTTTCTATGACTCCCTGCTCTCTGCCCAAAGTTTGTCTGTGAGTCTTAGCATCTGCTTCAATCCCCTGCTGTGGAGTCTTTCAGACAACATCTAAGGTAGGCTACTGTCCTGTTCTCTCTCTTCAACCGCTTCTGGTGTCTATTATACAGGTTCTAAGAACAGCAATTAATAAATTGCTGTTTATAATCTATAAATAAATTAATAAATGGGACCTCATAAAACTGAAAGGCTTCTGTAAAGCAAAGGTCACTGTCAACAAAATGAGAGCCTATATGCTAGAAAAGGATCTTCATCAACCCTACATCTGACAGAAGGCTACCATCCAGAATATATAAAGAAATCAAAAAGTTAGACACCAAAAAACCAAGTAATCCAATTAAAAACTGAGGTACAGAACTAAACAGAGAATTCTCAATAGAGGAATATCAAATGATGTGGAAACATTTAAAGAAATGTTTAGCATCCTTACTCATCAAGGAAATGCAGATAAAAAAGACTCTGAGATTCTACCTGACACCCATCAGAATGGTTAAGACCAAAAACTCAAGTGACAACACATGCTGGAGAGGATGTGGAGAAAGGAGAACACTCCTCCATTGCTGGTGGGAAGGTAAATTTGTACAATCACTTTGGAAATAAATTTGAGAATAGTGCTAACTTAAGACCCAGCTATACCACTCCTGGGCATATACCTGAAAGATGCTCCACCATACAACAAGGACATTTGCTCAACCATGTTCGAGGCAGCTTTCTTCATAATAGCCAGAATCTGGAAACAACCTAGATGTCCCTCAACTGAAGAATGGATAAAGAAACTGTGGATACATTTACACAATGGAATACTACTCAGCTATTAAAAACAAGGAAATCATGAAATTTGCAGGCAAATGGATGGAATTAGAAAGGACCATCCTGAGTAAGGTTGCCCAGAAGCAGAAAGACATACATGGTATATATATATTCTGTCTAGACAAGCAGTTCTAGTTGACCTTTAATTTGATTGGTCTCAAGTAACGTTTATGGTTGGGCCAGCTGTGCTTATGGTTGGATAATTTCTGGGAACAGCAAGGCCACAGAGCATGCTGAACATAAACATAGTTTTTGGTCAACCTGACTTTGTACAGAGATTCTTTTTTTCTGTATCAGCAATAAGTGAGATGATGTTAGCGCTGAAACAGAAATGGCTATAGTCATGCTATCCAAAAAGGACAGGCTCATAACTAGTAAGAGTGAGCAGTAATTCTTACTGAATTAGCTTTATGACAGTAAAAGTCATTATTATCAGAGTAGAATTATCAAATGCAAACTTTTAAATAACATCTCACTATCTCTGAGTACATTTATATGTATGTATACATATGTTTGCATGTATATGAACTATACAGATATCATATGTGTGCAATATGTTAACAAGGTAGAAAAGCCAAGATAGTCATCCAAGTAACTCTCAAGACTCTCAAGACTCTCAAAAATGACGAAGCTGCAACTTTGCTCCAAGAGATCAGGATGTTAACAGATTGAAGTTTTACTTTCACAAAGATCCCTAGAAGAGTCTAATGTTTGACCAAACTTGATAGCCAGTGTTAGATATTTAGTTGTACATTTTCTTTTCTTTTTTTCTTTTTTCTTTTTTTATTGTTTATTATTATTAGTTACATTTTGTCAACTCTGTATCCCAGCTGTATCCCCCTCCCTTATTCCCTCCCAAACCCACCCTCCCTCCCTCATCTCCTCCCTGCCCCTTTCCAAGTCCACGGATTGGGGAGGACCTCCTCCCCTTTCATCTGGCCCTGTTTTATCAGGTATCTTCAGGACTGGCTGCAAAGTCCTCCTCTGTGGCCTAGCAGAACTGCTCCTCCCTTGGGGGTTGGGGAGTCAAAGAGCCTGCCATTGAGTTCCTGTCAGAAATAGTCCCTGTTCCCCTTACTATGAGAAACCAATTGGTTATTGAGCTACCACGAGCTTCGTGGTAAAGCCAAAAATAGATTTATTTTTTCCTGAAGTTGTTTCTGTGAAGTACTTTGTCACAGCATCCAGAGAAGCAACTCATACAACAAACCACCTTCTGTATTCCCAGAAGCCGTGATGCATTTTAAATAGAATTTTTAAACAAAGGGTATTTAGAGAGACTGCATCTGACTGCTGTAGTAAAATCCATGCAAATGTTTATTTTTAAAACTGCATACTTATCTATGATATGATAGCCAAGTTCCCATGTTCACTGCCTACACCAAATACTGTAAAGTTTTTATGTATTTTAATTGCAATCCAAGTTAGTTTAAGCAGCGTTGGCATAGATAAGAAAAAAAATCTCAGATAATATCATGACTATGCACACAGCGCTAAATAAGAATTTTTTCAGTAGCAACTTCAATTTCAAAATGGATTTTGGAATACAGTTAATTATTTATAGAGAAATACTTAGATGTTTAAAATACTAATAAATAATTTTCTACTTCTTATACAGAACCCAGCTTTATATGGTCCATGTAGTATAGTTGACATAAAATTGAAACTAAAAAAAAAATTAAAAAGGTAACAGTTTTAAACACAGCAACAAATTACAAAAACAAGAGGAATAGGCTTTTCAAACATGAGTAACATAAAATTCATTATATTAGAGTAACTTTACAAATTTTGTCTGAATGTAGTAAACTAAATATTCACAGACAGAAGAATATAATCACTAGGAATAATATTTTGCATTATGATTTTCCCAGATAATTGCTTTTCTCAGTGCTCCATTCTTATAAGCTGTATGGCACGGAAGGAAATGAGCTAAAATCAGTAAAAATTAGTAGTAGTAGTAGTATAATTAAATATTATTACTAAGAAGTAATAGTATAAAATATTTTAAAGAAATTATAATTGCAAATAATTGATTAAATTCTAGTTTTGTATTCAAGATACCATTCTATCTACCATTAGTTTATTATTAGTCTACTAAGCTCCTTATGAAGTGGCTGTTGTTGGTTTTCATTTTTTCTACAAAGAACAAGTAGGCTGGATAATTTAGCCTATTGCTTGGCTTGGCTAAGATTCAATCAAGAAGTTGACTTCAAAACTCCATACTGGCATGTGCCACAATGTATGTATATAATAGCCAACCAAGGACACCCTTTGTTAATATATAAATACTAAAAATAATTCTCTTATCTCTTTATACATATTTATAATCTGTAACATACCCCATAAAACAACCATAGAAGCATGTGATTATGATTCCTTTATTACTACCCAAACTAAAATCCTTGTTCTTATTCAATTTTTCAGATCCATACCTGCAAGAATATTTCTTAAGCACATTGAATGATGAACCAAATTGTTCTCAGAGACATGTCAAAACAAGTATATAAGTGAATAAAAAGTATTACGTTGAATAAATCATAGAAATTGTCTGATAATTCAAAAGAGGAGAGCTTACTTGAAGGCTTCCAGGTAGATGTAAAGCACTAAATTGAATTTTAAAGAATGAATGGAGTTCAGAGAAATGTTTAATGGATGAGAAAAGACTTCCAGGCACGAGGCAATTATAAGTAGGGGGGACAGAGATGGGAAAGGAATTAATGAACAAGAAACTGAAGCCCATTGTCCAGAAGAGAATGTAGATAAGTGCATGTTTGGAAAAGTATTCTTGAAAGGAGATGGTGAAGGGTCTGGAAAAGTAGGTAATTCTATAAATAAGGGTAAAAGACAGCAATGCACAAAATAGATTGGTATGCTAATAAGATAGAGAAATTGCAATGGGAATAGAGGAAATAGGAGTTAGATAGCATATTCTACAAGTAGACAGCATCCTGATTTTGAAAAGCAAATCAGGTCACATGACCAGTTTAAACTGATCTACTACATAAGCCCAGTTCTCTTGCTCCCTATCAAAAGGAATGTTTTATTCAATATCCCATCCTGTTTGGCAAAGACCGCTAACTGCCACCCTTCACCTTAGGAATACTACTTGTTCCTGAATATTCCTCTGAAAAAATGGCCACATAATTAGACAGTGTCCTTTGCAGATCAGTGTGTGCATGTTTCTACACTATAATTCAAGAGATAAGGCTAAAACTGAAGTAGTCTACTTATGAACCAGTCAAAAGCTGCTTAGATTCTGTTACATGGGCAAGCCCCATTTAACAGAAGACATCATCACAAGGGCTCAGGGACAATAAGGTAAAAGAAAACCACACTGCTGGTGACCTCACCAGACACAATCACTGCCTTCCACCCTCCACCCACCTCTCTAACATCCATAAGAGGCAGTCAGTGTCTGTTTTTGCCATAGCTATTTTGTCCATCTCTAGATACACTATTCCTTTAAATAATGTTTTTTTTTTAATGGGAAAGAAAAAGAAATATCAGGCAAAACATACATGCATTTATAAAATATACATTTATACTGATACAAGCAATAATTACTCTAAGACTGGAGATGTTCTTTCTGAATTGTAGTGACAGAATTAATGATAGTGATAATTGAGAGTATATTGTGTTCTAGAACTGAGAGAAGCCTTTTGCATAGCATTGTCCTGTGGAAGCAACACTATGAATTCACAGCAGAGCCATTTGAATCAGCCTGTGTAATTGCAATGTCATCAAAAAATGTTTTTCTAATCTTCTGAAAATTTTTATACAGTTCGAGTCCAATTAGCACCATTGTGTCTTTACACACGTCAGGTCTGTAGTATATGTGAGGCCTGGGAGATAGGATGTAACAGGAAACAAAGAATATACCTTAGTTTTAGTTTTGAGAGATCTTGCTACGTAGACCTCAGACTCACAAACTTCCTACCCCAGCCCTTGAGTTCCAGCATGGGCTACCACATCTATCCAGGAACTGCCTTTGTAATGGGAATCTTTCCCCATCAGCATTCTCAGACAAACTGAATTCATAATCCCCAGAAGTGCCAAATGTGTTTATGGGAGAAGACCCAATGTAGACCCAATGTATCTCCATTTTCAGATAATAAAGGTGACACATATGAGAGTAACTAAATTGCCTAAGATCTCAAACATAAAAAAAAAAATCACAATTCAGAGTTCAACCCAGGCTTGTCTAAGTCTTCAACCTTGCTTTTAACTTCTATATATGCTCTTCTATGCAAAATTAGCAGACTGTAGCTTAGCAATATGTGAGCTGTAACAGCAGTGAAATTCTCTACTGCATGTGATTTATGTTATATCTAAGTAGCCATAGTTTTTAGGTTTATATAGGGAAACGTATTTTACATATCAACCTCTTTCAATTAAACTTCATGAGTGCTGGCTCATTTTAAAAATGGAAAATGCAACCTTGAACTGCATATGTGAGGTGCATAGACATCATATATATATATATATATATATATATATATATATATATATATATATA
>NW_026585797.1:28257354-28446482 GCF_907164565.1 Psammomys obesus | reverse complement strand
ATATATATATATATATATATATATATATATATATATATATATATATAAACATTTTCAAGAAATGAGCAGTAGACGCTTTTGGCTTGAATCCTAGGCAGACTGTGAAGGAACAGCTGTGTGGGATTTAGAACCCAAGCTGGTAATCACTGCTTGTTCTAAAGAGGCAATATTAAGCAAATTGTAATTTTAGATTATTATGCATTCTTCAATTAAATTCTTCAATCTAACAGCCACTAACGATTATTTCTGGAAATTGAAGCCTATTTCCTAATTACATGTTTTTTCATCTTTGAGACTTCCCAAAAACAGATTGCAGTTTTGTTTAAAGATTACCCAGAAATTTAAATCTCTTTTCCAAAGCACATCATTTACTTTGAATATAAAATATATAGTTGAGCATGAGTCATTACCACTAATCTGATATTTCTTTCCAGCCCAGCCGTCAGTTCAAGAAAAGACAGTAAGTCTGAGGGTGAATATGTTATTGGCATTTAGGTGACTATTTAGGAATATAAAACCCCTTCCATTAAAACACCAAAAATATGTAACACATCTGAAAGAGCTAGATGTAACCGACTCAAACCTATGCTCAGAGAAAAAGCTATTGATGTTTAGATGATTGTACACTTATAATGAAGATGTCCTTAGACATGCTGAATAGCTCATCAGTCACTAAGTACACACATCAAGCACAGTTGCTATATGCTCAGTACAAAGGTGGGCGTATTCATTCCAGTCCTTCATCCAAAGCACTTTCTGCTTACTGACAAGTCATGAGTTGCTAGTGATGAGCATCACACACCTGGCATCAGTCTGTAACCTCTATATTCACTCGTTTATTAAAGCTTGCCATTTTTGTAAAGTGGACAATTTTGTTACCTCTGTTTCATATGTGAAGAAACTGAGTCATCAAAGACTGAGGCATATGCATGAGGCAAGTGGTTTGTGGGTAGCTGAGGTCATTCCAATCTCAAAAGATGCTACACTATCTCCACGGCATGCCCCACACTGCAGAGGCTCCTGTGTCTCATCATTTTTATGAAGCCATTGAAAAACTCAGCTAAACAGAACGTACAAGTGTTTATATATACAGGGATAGAATTCTTATTTTCAGAACTTCAAATACGAAGCATAAGTAAATACCAAGAAAACACAGTACTGGAATAAGCTGGGTTTTTTTATGTTTTAACACATGCTATGTGCCAGTTACCTAAAAGTTTGGCATGCAGTTCCTCATGTAATTGGCATTAAACATGAAATGGGAGCTTTATCTCTGTGTTACATATCACAGTTCTGTCCTAGGATTAGTACTCTTACTCAGGCTACAACTATGAGGGCATGATGGAAAAGCCACACTTTGAACTACTAGATAATATTGTACCCTCCCCAGCTTAAGTCAGAGGGGGGAAATATCCTGCCATCTCATTCCTAAGTAAGTTTAACTCTCATTCAAGATCACACTCAAAGTAAAATTACACAATGAACTTGATTCCCAAGGTACTTTTACATAGAAAGTGACTCATTTTAGTTTTCCTGCCTGCAAGTACTTTTAAGGAATTGTGAGCCTAGACTACACTACTTCTAGAGTAATGCTAGCCTTTCAAATGCTCAAACAAAATGAAAATTTAAAAAAAAAAAACTGTTTCAAATTGAAGTGACTTAAGGTTTTTACTTAGACTCATCTTGTTCCTGTCTGAGCAAGAGATCAAATGATTAAAACAGTATTAAAATTTCGCAATAATTAGGTTTTAAATTAAGGGTTCTTCTAAATAGTTTTATCTATTCATTTAATAACACCTCCAAGTAGCTGCTACAGGCTAAGTATTGTGTCGGTGGCAAGGGGGACATTGCTAACCAGCAAAACGCCATCATGGAGCTCTTGGATTCCTGGGGAATTGATTTTTCACCAAAACATCAAATATAATTGTTAATCATAGCTACAGGAGGCTTTATGATCAAATGGTTAAAAGTAAAGTTTGCCTACTTGGTCATTGTGGATGATACCTTTGATGTGATCTCATATTCGGTTTGCAAGTATTTTGTTGAGAATTTTTGCATCAATGTTCATGAGGGAGATTGGCCTGAAATTCTCTTTCTTTGTTGGGTCTTTGTGAGGTTTAGGTACCAGGGTGACTGTGGCTTCATAGAAGGAGTTTCGTAGTATTCCTTCTGTTTCTATTTTGTTGAATAGTTTGAAGAGAATTGGAGTTAGCTCTTCTTTGAAGGTCTGGTAGAATTCTGCTCTGAAACCATCTGGTCCTGGGCTTTTTTTGGATAGGAGACTTTTGATGACCGTTTCTATTTCCTTGGGGGATATAGGACTATCTAATTGATTTACCTTGTCTTGATTCAGTTTTGGTAAGTGGAATTGATCAAGAAAATTGTCCATTTCATTTAGATTTTCAAATTTTGTGGCATATAGACTTTTTTATTTTTTATTAATTACACTTTATTCATTTTGTATCCCCCCATAAGTCCCTCCCTCCTCCCCTCTCGATCCCACCCTCCCTCCCCTTTCTGCATGCATGCCACTCCCCAAGTCCACTGATAGGGGAGGTTCTCCTCTCCTTTCTGATCTTAGTCTATCAGTTTTCATCAAAATTGGCTGCATTGTCCTCTACCATGGCCTGGTAAGGCTGCTCCCTCCTCAGGGGGAGGTGATCAAAGAGCAGGCCAATCAGATTATGTCAGAGGCAGTCCCCCTTCCCATTACTATGTAACCCACTTGGACACTGAACTGCCATGGGCTACATCTGTGCAGGAGTTCTACGTTATCTCCACGAATAGTCCTTGGTTGGAGTATGAGTCTCTGGGAAGTTCCCTGTGTTCAAATTATCTTGTTCTGTTGCTCTCCTTGTGGAGTTCCCGTCCCCTCCAGCTTTTACTATTTCTCACTTCTTATAAAAATTCCATTTACTCTGCCCATCAGTTGGCCATCAGGCTCAGCATCTGCTTTGACAGTCTATACTGCAGAGGCTTTGAGAGGCCCTCTGTGGCAGGATTCAAGGTTGTTTCCTGTTTTCTTCTGGCTTTCAGAGGCCCTCTGTAGCAGGTTCCGAGATTGTTTCCTATTTTCTTTTTCTTCTGCTGTTCATCCTCTTTGCCTTTCAGGATGGGGATTGAACATTTGAGTTAGGGTCCTCTCTTTTGCTTAGTTTGTTTAGATGTACAGATTTTAGTGGGTTTATTCTATGTTGTATGTTTATATGAGTGAGTATATACCATGCATGTCTTTTTGCTTCTGGGACAACTCACTCAGGATGATCCTTTCCAGGTCCCACCATTTACCTGCAAATTTCATGATTTCCTTATTTTTCATTGCTGAGTAATACTCCATTGTATAGATGTACCACAGTTTCTGCATCCATTCTTCAATTGAGGGGCATCTGGGTTGTTTCTAGCTTCTGGCTATTACAAATAAAGCTGCTACAAACATGGTTGAGCAAATGTCCTTTTTGTGTACTTGAGCCTCTTTTGGGTATATGTCTAGGAGTGGTATGGCTGGATCTTGAGGAAGCGCTATTCCTAGTTGTCTGAGAAAGCACCAGATTGATTTCCAGAGTGGTCGTACAAGTTTACATTCCCGCCAGCAGGGGAGAAGGGTTCCCCTTTCTCTACAACCTCTCCAGCATGTGTTGTTCCTTGAGTTTTTCATCTTAGCCATTCTGATGGGTGTAAGGTGATATCTCAGGGTCGTTTTGATTTGCATATCCCTGATGGCTAATGAGGTTGAGCATTTCTTTAAGTGCTTCTCTGCCATTCAATATTCCTCTACAGAGAATTCTCTCTTTAGCTCTGTTCCCCATTTTTTAAGTGGATTACTTGGTTTGCTGCTTTTCAGCTTCTTTAGTTCTTTATATATACTGGATATGAGTCCTCTGTCAGATAAAGGGTTGGTGATGATTCTTTCCCAATCTGTAGGCAGTCGCTTTGTTTTGATGATGGTGTCCTTTGCTTTACAGAACCTTTTCAATTTCATGAGGTCCCATTTATTGATTGTTGCTCTTTGAGCCTGTGCTTTTGGTGTTCTGTTCAGGAAGATTTCTCCTGTACCAATGAGTTCTAGGGTATTCCCCACTTTTTTTTTTCTAGCAGATTTAATGTGTCTGGTTTTATGTTGAAGTCTTTGATCCACTTGGACTTCAGTTTTGTGCAGGGTGATAAGTATGGATCTATTTTCATTTTTCTACATGTAGACATCCAGTTGGACCAGCACCATTTGTTGAAGATGCTATCTTTTTTTCCATTGTATGGTTTTGGCATCTTTGTCAAAGATCAGGTGTCCATAAGTGTGTGGGTTTATTTCTGGGTCTTCTGTTCGATTCCATTGATCCGCCATTCTGTTTCTATGCCAGTACCATGCAGTTTTTATAACTGTTGCTCTATAGTACAGCTTGAGATCAGGGATGGAGATACCTCCAGAAGATCTTTTATTTTAGAGGATTGTTTTAGCAATTCTGGGTTTCTTGTTATTCCATACGAAGTTGAGAATTTTTCTTTCCAGTTCTGTAAAGAATTGTGTTGGTAATTTGATGGGAATTGCATTAAATCTGTAGATTGCTTTTGGTAAGATGGCCATTTTTACTATGTTAATCCTGCCAAGCCATGAGCATGGGAGATCTTTCCATCTTCTCATATCTACTTCTAATTCTTTCTTCAGAGACTTGAAATTTTTTTCATACAAGTCTTTGACTTGCTTAGTTAGGGTTACACCAAGGTACTTTATGTTATTTGTGGCTATTGTGAAGGATGTTGTTTCTCTAATTTCTTTCTCAACCCTTTTGTCTTTTGTATACAGGAGTGCTACTGATTTTTTTGAGTTAATTTTCTATCCGGACACTTTGCTGAAGGTGTTTATCAGCTGTAGGAGTTTCCTGGTAGAGTTTTGGGGGTCACTCATGTATACTATCATATCATCTGCAAATAGTGATAATTTGACTTCTTCCTTTCCCATCTGTATCCCCTTGATCTCCTTCAACTGTCTTATTGCTCTAGCAAGGACTTCCAGCACTATGCTGAAGAGATATGGGGAGAGTGGGCAGCCTTGTCTTGTCCCTTATTTCAGTGGGATTGCTTTAAGTTTCTCTCCGTTCAGTTTGATGTTGGCTATAGGCTTGCTGTATATCGCCTTTACTGTGTTTAGATATGTGCCTTGTATCCCTGATCTCTCCAGTACTTTAAACATGAATGGATGTTGGATTTTGTCAAATGCTTTTTCAGCATCTAGGGAGATTATACTTTTGAAGTAAGTCCTAATGATTGTTTGGATTTCCTCAATGTCTGTAGTTATGTCCCCCTTTTCATTTCTGATTTTGTTGATTTGGATGGTGTCTCTCTGCCTTTCAGTGGAAGCTAGAGGCATTGAATCCCCTGAAGCTGAAACTGACATAAGGCACATTGATCATAAGGCAACCATAATCCTCTTTGAAGCAATCACAAGCAAAGATCTCTGGACAAAGTGCTTAGTAAACAAAGGGAGAGGGTAGCAATGACCTGCCTTCCCCATTTCTTTTGATCACAGCTGTAGCTCATCTTGTGAAAAGAAATGGACCAAGGAAACTTTGGCTACTAAATGTGGTTAAAGTCTAGTATCTCTGTTTTCTGCTTGCCCACTGACATCCAGAACAAAGATCTTTTTGTTGACATTGAAGTATTGTTATTCAGGATAACACATAGGAAGAACTATTTGCATTTCTTCGAGAAGAGTGGATAACAGGGGAGAAGGAGGAGAGAGGGGAAGAAAACAGCAAAAGAGAAAGACTGAAGAGGTCAAGGAGGGGAAAGAGTACAGTGGTGGCCGGGAGACCCTTCTATTGAACTTAGAAGTCTTAAATTCTAATATTATACTTTAAGTGACCATTTACATTTAATTCCTCTTGTCACAATACTATAACATCTCCATTTCTTAGGTTTCTATTATTTAATATATATCCCTAAAATTCTAATCACAGTATTTTTTTAAAAATACAACTATAAGACTTGTCAGAGAATAAATACTAATGGTACGTTTTCAGTGGTATTTATAAATATCATAATAAAGTATAGTACAATTTTTATGTAATGTACAGCAAAATAGCACTAAATACAAAAAGATTACAGAAGTGCTAGCGATAAGCTGGGAGGAAATCTGCAATTACTTCTAAGGTTTTCATATGTAAATAGAAAATTTTTAATGGGTTTGCAAAGAGAATTAAAAATATATGTCAAATATTTTAAGATGATTTGCAGGATCTTCAACTCGACTGAGTATTAAAACAGAAAATAGGGGTCTGGAGAAATGGCTCAGTGGTTAAGAGCACTGAATGCTTTTCCAGAGGACCTGGATTCGATTTCTAGCACATACACGGCAGCTCACAACTATCTGTAACCCCAAGACTTGCTACACTGACACCTTCAAACAGATGTACATGTGTGAAGCAGGCAAAACACCAATACATATAAATAAAAACAAGTTAAAACAGTAACTAAGCTATTCTAGAATTGGAGAATAAAGTAGAGAGAATGGGAGGTGAAAAAAAGAAGGGAAAAAGGAAGGAAGGAGACAAGGAGTAGAAGAAGTAGGAAAAAAACAGCCAAAATTCATGATGATGATGATGATGATGATGATGATGATGATGATAATGATGATGAGTGTGTGTGAGTGGGAGTCTCTGTAGATACCTGTATGTGAGTGCAAGTGTCAGTGGAACCTAGAGGCACTGGATCCCCTGAAGCTGGAGTTACATGCATTTATGAACTACCCAACATGTATGCTGAGAATGCAACTTGGTTCCTCAGCAAGAAGTCTTAATATCTGAGTGATCTCTCCAGCCCCTCTAAAGTTTTACTCAGAAAAATAAAGAACTTTTAGCAAAATTCTTGTCTCTTATAAATTGATTAAAAGATCTAAAACCTCTGTAGAAACAAAAACAAAACAAAACAAAAATGCAAAAACCCACTGAGATCTGCTAAACATTCTTCAGGTTTAGGCCACAGCCACAACAAATAAGAACAAAATAAGTTTTCACATGGGACCTCTCTACAAGCCCTCTCTACACTGAGTGTGGACCTTTGGAGAGAAACAACTTAGAGGATTTACATAAATTTCTAGTTACAAGAAGCCTCTTCTATCTGAGTGACCTCCAAATCTTGAGAAACCTCTTCTTATGGCACAGACATGCCACAGAATAATTATTAATGAACTTTTTGCTTTTACTAATGGTATCCCAAGTCATTTTCCATTGGAAGACATGCCTAACAATTTAGCATTTAGTTTCCCTGTCAAGAACTTGTCATACAGGGCATGATTTATAATTTTAAAACAAATGGACCAAGATGTATCACTTTTAAAGAAAATAGGCTTTTCAGTGAACAGTTTTTGGATACAACAATGACTCATGTACTAGGATGATAATTCAAAACAATAATACTTATCTTCCTTTCCAAACTATATTACTCTAAATGATGTGGCCTATGCTATAATACCAAGTAAACTCTCTGAGGTCACTGTCTTTACACATAAAGTCATCACCTTTTGACATTAACTTGAAGCACCTTAAAACATCTCTTCTTTATATGATGACTTGGGGATTCAAATACTCACATCTCAATTCATTGTTACTGATATCCCATGGAGTTATAATTGGAAGGGCAGATGGTCAGATCTGTCCTTCTAATGCATCATGTATATTCACAGCCCTCCTGACAAAACCTGACATGATCTCCATCATCCCAACAAACAAACAAAAACAAACAAAAAAAGAAAGGAAAAAAAAAAAAGAAAATCTGAAGCACTGGCCATTTGATAAGGTTTTACTCAGTTCTCAGTTACCACTTAACAGATTCCATTTGTCACATGCACATTTCAAATAGTCTCAACAGCACATTAAAATTCATTTTTGACTAGGATTCTAATAACTGTACATGTATGAATGTTTCAACATGGGAAGCCATTGAATCCAACATCCACATTCTCAAGACCAAGCCCTAAATTCCACTTCCATGGGAACTCCTCTTCCCTCACTGTTCTATTAGCTGATAACTTCGTCTCTTCTTCCATCTGTTCTATTTTCTTTTTTTTTTTTTAAATTAGCTAGGAATATTATCTTTCTCCCACTTGTCTGTTATTCTTTAACCTCAGGGTTGGTCCAAAGTATTGCCAACCTTAGTAGAACTAGTTAAAAATATAGGAACTTTTTATTATTATTATTATTTTATTATTATTATTTATTAACCAACACTCCATCCCAGTTTTCCACTATTACTACTGTCTTCCAGTACAGTGCTGGTTATGTAAACAAGAGATTCAACCTCTGTCCAACAACCAACAGATAGGTAAAGGAACCAAAGGAGAAGAAGGAGGGAGAAGAGGGCAAGGGAAGAAGGAATGAAGAAAGGAGGGAAAGGGAAAAGTGAAAGGGAAGTAGAGAAAAGAAATAGACGTTTGCATTTGTTAGGAAAACAAACTATTTATAAACAAAATAGAGAAAGAATTTTTTGATTGTCTGCCATGGTAGACTTTCAAATAATTTGTCTGCTCTGAGTGTGACAAAGAATTACCAGTGCTAAACAAGTCACCTTCTTGGATCCCCAGGATGCCATTGCTACAACGATAAAGAAAGACAGTTCCTGCCAACCACACAGTCACATCTAGGTAAGACCTTGAAACACTGGCACAGACTCTAAAGAGCTGAAGAGAACCCCACAAAGACTGTAAATCACCTAGCTTCCAACTTAAATCCACTGTAATAGCAAATGTGGTTTTAAATTCAAAATACAAGTCATTTCACAGGAAGTTAAGAGTTATAGTATACAAGTGTTTCTGTATGAATAACTTTAAGTGTCTATGACTAGTACTGTGTTCTAATGAGTTTCTGGTGCATATGCTCCCAAGTTAGAGTTGATGTGGTAAAGCATGAAAGACTGTAAGACAATTTAAACAAATTAAATAAAACCTGTGATCATGTGTTCTAAAATTAGATTATAGATTAAATATTTAGTACTAAATAAATTTTATCTGTCCCCATTGTCATTAGGAAATATTTAAATGAGAAAATATGACCATGCCCACTGGAAAGTAGATAAGGACCAGGTATGGTGATAATGGTTCATGTCTTTTATCCCAGAACTTGGGAGACAAAACAGGTGGACCTCCGTGAGTTTTGGGCAAGCCTGGTGTATATAGTGAGCTCTAGAACAGCCAGGACTATGTAGAAAAACCCAGTATCAAAAGAAAAATAATTGCTGAAATGGTATTTAAATTTTTATGCTCAATTTGGAGCTATTTAAATTTATATTGGTTTTCTTTTATCTTTAATATTGTAATTTGTTATGTTTGCAATATTTTATCTGCATAAAATTATTATCTTTATTCTTATGGCACTCTTAACCTTTGATTTACTATAAAACATCCTGATGAACAACAAATGCTTTTTAGTGGTGGATGAAGCAACAGGAATTCTAATTAACAAATACCATCATAGCTATTTATTTGGGAAATAGAATTAAATGCTGAACTGGAAATAGGTCATTGGCAAATACCAAGAGTAAATTTCATATGTATAAAGAGAATGACTTGTTCTTTTCTATTTGCTAAAAAACATGATAAAATGCATAACTAGTGGGAGCAATAATTTAAGCTAATGACAAGAAACACTGAAAATCAATGAGAAGTAGGACAATGCACTTCATCTTCTGCTACTTGTTCTTTGGGCTTCTAGTTAATTTTTGCTTCCATAATCCATCTTAAAACCACAAAGTTCTTTCCTCCATTTAAACTGGGAGATACTGCTGCCTGACAGAAACATTTCTGTTGTAACATATTTAATAGGGCAAGTGATAGTATTGGTTCTTTGCCAGCACTGAATAAAGGAGCAGCAGCATCTAACAAAAGAGCACACCTTGCAATGAGAATTGCCTCCAGATGTGCAAGCATCATCTAAACACATGTTATGCAATATTTCTCTCCCCTAAGGAGTTATGATTTGAGCTTCATTGACAAACTTTAACATAGAAACAAAAAAGAGAGAGACGTTTGCAATAAAATGTGTAATTAAACCACATATAAGGCGAGAACATCTGCCCAAACCAATAAAACATGTATTTTATTATTATCTGTATTTATTTCTTGTCATTCTTCAAATTCTATGACAAATATAATCTAAGAGAGAAAAAAGTCTTCATGCTACCAAAATGTGTAACAAAATGAAAAGTAAATACTCTTAATTGTTGTTAAATAGTTAAAACTATCTTACCAGGTTTAGAACTACAATTCGCATCCTGGCTCTAATGGTTTTTTAACCCCGGATACCCTCTGGAGCTCATTAAGCTATAGTGTTTCATATACAAAATGAAGAAGCAAAGTAAAAAAGATCCATATTTTATTGTATTTTTCTTGAAGGAGACTTCCTAGTCTCCTTTTTGTAGCACACAGATAGAAAATCTCAAACCGAAAATGGTGCTCTTATTTGACCAAGGATCAGAGAACAAAGTCAGTAAGTACATGGAAATTTTAAAATATATGTATCCGACCTTGGAGCAGGCACAGAAGGTCTGACCTAACCCTGCATACAAACACCAAGTAAACCCGTGAGGCAGCTCTAAGTTTTGGAACACAGGTAGACATCTGAAGAAAGCAAGAAGAACATTTGTTTGCCTGTTTTTAAGAATACAGAGACTTAGAAAGGAGTTCAAACTGGCTTAAGTTAAGGGATTGTCTTTCCATCAAAACCCTTAAACAGCATATCAGCCTAAATTCCAAATAAGAACTCAGATTTTGAGCCTAAACCAAGTTTTCTCAGGATCAGGTGATGTGTCAGTGACTTAACTATCTATTTAAAAAATAATAAAACACTTGAATTTTTTATCTTAGCCATTCTGATGGGTATAAGGTGAAATCTCAGGGTGGTTTTGATTTGTATCTCCCTGATGGCTAAGGACGTTGAACATTTCTGTTTTAAGTGTTTCTGTGCCATTCTATATTCCTCTACAGAGAATTCTCTGTTTCATCTTACACCCATAAGAATGGCTAAGATCAAATACTCAAGTGACAACACTTGCTGGAGAGGTTATGGAGAAAGGGGAACCCTCCTCCATTGCTGGTGGGAATGCAAACTTGTACAACCACTTTGGAAATCAATCTGGCGCATTATTCAGACAATTAAGAATTGTGCTTCTTCAAGATACAACTATACCACTCCTAGGCATATATCCAAAAGTTGCTCAAGTACACAATAAGGGTATTTGTTCAACCATGTTTGAAGCAGCTTTATTCATAATAGCCAGAACCTGGAAATAACCCAGTATGTCCCTCAACAGAGGAATAGATACAGAAATTGTGGTACATTTACACAATGGAATACTACTCAGCAATTAAAAACAAGGAAATCATGAAATTTGCAGGCAAATGGTGGGATCTAGAAAATATCATCCTGAGTGAGGTATCTCAGAAGCAGAAAAACACACACAGTATATACTCATTTATAAGTAGATACTAGACCTATAAGATAGGATAAACATACTAAAATCTATACACAAAAGGAGCTAAACAAGAAGAGGTTCTGGGGTAAGATGATCAATCCTCACTTAGAAAGACAAATGGAATAAACATTGGAAGTAGGAGAAAACAAGAAACAGGACAGGAGCCTACCATAGAGGGGACTCTGAAAGACTCTACCTATCAGTGTATCAAAGCAGATGCTGAGAATCATAACCAAACCTTTGGAAAAGTACAGGGAATCTTAGGAAAGAAAGGGGAGTTAGTAAGACTTGGAGAGCACAAGAGAGCCACAAGGACCAAATACATCTGGGCACAGGGGTCTTTTGTGAGACTGATACTCCAGCCAAGGACTATACATGGATATTACCTAGAACCCCTGCTCAGACATAGGCCATGGCAGCTCAGCATCCAAGGAAGGTTCCCTATTAAGGGGAACAGGACTGTCTCTGATATGAACTCAGTGGCAGGCTCTTTGACTTCCCACCCCACCCCAAGGAAGGAGTAGCCTTGCTAGGCCACAGAGGAAGACATTGCAGCCAGCCCTGAAGAGACCTGATAAACTAGGGTCAGACGGAAGGGGAGGAGGACCTTCCCTACCAGAGGACTTTAGAAAGGGGCAGGGAGGAGATTAGGGAGGGAGGGGGGTATTCGGAGGGAAGAGGAAGGGGGCTATGGCTGGGATACAAAGTAAATAACCTGTGATTAATATAAAAAAAGTAAAAATTATAAAAAAATTAAAATAAATAAATAAACATCAGCAATAGTTTTCAGAGCATAACAAGAAGAATGCTTAGTACATGGCATTCAAAGAAAAAGATGAAATATATCCTTGTTGAAATTAAGAATCAATAAGAAGCAGGGCTATGAGCAGTCCATGTGTCATCATTGACATATAAGAAAATTACAGTATAACCATATTAAAGAAGACAAGCAATGAAACTCAGTGACACCACCAACACCACATCTAAAGTAAGTAATAATTGTTGGTCACTAGTTTCTATCAACATCAACGGACTCAACTCCCCAATTAAAAGACACAGACTAACAGAATGGTTGCGGAAACAGGATCCATCATTCTGTTGCATCCAAGAAACACACCTATGCAACAAAGATAAACACTACCTCAGAGTAAAGAGGGCTGGAAAAATGTCTTTCAAGCAAATGGTTCCAGAAAACAAGCGGGAGTAGCCATCCTAATAACTAATATCTAATAAAATAGACTTTCAACCCAAGTTAATCAAAAAAGATAAGGACAGCCACTATATTCTCATCAAAGGAAAAATCCACCAAGAGGACATCACAATTTTGAATATCTATGCCCCAAATACAAGAGCACCTACATTCGTAAATGAAACAATATTAAAGCTTAAATCACACATTGATCCTAAAACCCTAATAGTGGAAGACTTCAACACTCCACTCTCACCAAGGGACAGATCAACTAGACAGAAAACAAATAGGGAAATAAAAACACTTACAGAAACCCTAAATCAAATGGACCTAATAGACATCTACAGATCTTTTCATCCAAACTCAAAAGAGTATACCTTCTTTTCAGCACTGCATGGAACCTTCTCCAAAATAGACCATATAGTTGGTCATAAAGCAAGCCTCAACAGATACAAAAAGATTGAAATAATCCCTTGTATTCTATCTGACCACCATGGACTTAAGTTGGACCTCAACAACAACAGAAATAACAAACAGCCTACACGCACATGGAAACTGAACAACTTGTTACTCAATGACAGCTGGGTTAAGGAAGAAATAAAGAAATTAAAGACTTCCTAGAATTCAATGAAAATGAAGGTACAACATACCCAAATTTATGGGACACATTGAAAGCAGTGCTCAGGGGAAAATTTATAGCACTAAGTGCCTGCAAGAAGAAATTCGTAACATCACATACAAACAACTTAATGGCCCAACTGAAAACCCTAGAAAAAAAAGGCAGATACACCCAAGAGGAGCAGAAGGCTGGAATTAATCAAACGCAGGGCTGAAATCAATCAATTAGAAACAAATAAAACTATTCAAAGAATCAATGAAACAAAAAGCTGGTTCTTTGAGAAAATCAACAAGATAGACAAACCCTTAGCCAAACTAACTAAAAAGCAGAGAGAATCTATCCAAATCAACAAAATCAGAGATGAAAAGGGTGACATAACTACAGACACAGAGGAAATTCAAACAATCATTAGGTCATACTACAAAAGCCTATATGCCACAAAATTTGAAAACCTAAATGAAATGGACAATTTTCTTGATAGATTCCATCTTCCAACATTAAGTCAAGATCAGGTAGAAAGACTGAACAGCCCTATATCCCCCAAGGAAATTGAAGCAGTCATTCACAGTCTCCCCTCCAAAAAAAAGCCCTGGGCCAGATGATTTCAGCGTGGAATTCTACCAGACCTTCAAAGAAGTGCTCACACCAATTCTCCTCAAACTATTCCACAAAATAGAAAGAGAAGGTACATTACCAAACTCATTCTATGAAGCAACAGTCACCCTGATACCTAAACCACACAAAGACCCAACAAAAAAAAAAGAGCTTCAGACCTATCTCTCTTATGAACACTGACGCAAAAATACTCAATAAAATACTTGCAAACCGAATCCAAGAACACATCAAAGATATCATTCACCACGACCAAGTAGGCTTCATCCCAGGCATGCAAGGGTGGTTCAACATTTGGAAATCCATCAGTGTAATCCACCACATAAACAAACTGAAGGAGAAAAACCACATGATCATCTCCTTAGATGCTGAAAAAGCATTTGACAAAGTCCAACACCCATTCATGTTTAAAGTCGTGGAGAGATCAGGAATACAAGGCACATATCTAAACATAGTAAAGGCAATATACAGCAAGCCTATAGCCAACATCAAACTCAATGGAGAGAAACTTAAATCAATCCCACTGAAATCAGGGACAAGACAAGGCTGCCCACTCTCTCCCTACCTCTTCAACACAGTACTTGAAGTCCTAGCCAGAGCAATAAGACAACTGAAGGAGATCAAGGGGATACAAATCGGAAAGGAAGAGGTCAAAGTGTCACTATTCGCAGATGATATGATAGTATATATGAGCGACCCCAAAAATTCAACCAGAGAACTTCTCCAGCTGATAAACACCTTCAGCAAAGTGGCAGGATACAAAATCAACTCAAAAAAACCCCAGAAGCCCTCCTGTATACCAAAGACAAAAGGGCCGAGAAAGAAATTAGGGAAACAACACCCTTCACAATAGCCACTAATAACATACAGTGCCTTGGGGTGACACTAACCAAGCAAGTGAAAGACCTGTTTGAGAAAAACTTCAAGTATCTGAAGAAAGAAATTGAAGAAGATCTCAGAAGATGGAAAGATCTCCCATGCTCATGGATTGGTAGGATTAACATTGTGAAAATGGCCATCCTGCCAAAAGCAATCTACAGATTCAATGCAATTCCCATCAAAATACCAACTCAATTCTTTACAGACCTTGAAAAAAAGATTCTCAGCTTCATATGGAAAAACAAAAAACCCAGAATCTCCAAAACAATCCTGTACAACAACAGATCATCTGGAGGTATCTCCTTCCCCGATCTCAAGTTGTACTACAGAGCAATAGTAATAAAAACTGCATGGTATTGGCATAAAAACAGAACGGAGGATCAATGGAACCGCATAGAAGACCCAGAAATAAACCCACACACCTATGAATACTCGATTTTTGACAAAGAAGCCAAAACCATTCAATGGAAAAAAGACAGCATCTTCAACAAATGGTGCTGGTCCAACTGGATGTCCACATGCAGAAAAATGAAAATAGATCTATATTTATCACCCTGCACAAAACTAAAGTCCAAGTGGATCAAAGACCTCAACATAAAACCAGATACTCTAAATCTGTTAGAAGAAAAAGTGGGGAACAGCCTAGAACTCATTGGCACAGGAGACAACTTCCTGAACAGAACACCAACAGCACAGGCTCTAAGAGCAACAATCAATAAATGGGACCTCAGGAAACTGAAAAGCTTCTGTAAAGCAAAGGACACTGTCATCAAAACAAAACGCCTGCCTACAGATTGGGAAAGAATCTTCACTAACCCTTTATCTGACAGAGGACTAATATCGAGTATATACAAAGAACTAAAGAAGCTGAAAAGCAGTAAACCAAGTAATCCAATTAAAAAATGGGGAACAGAGCTAAACAGAGAATTCTCGACAGAGGAATATCAAATGGCAGAGAAACACTTAAAGAAATGCTCATCCTCATTAGCCATCAGGGATATGCAAATCAAAACGACCCTGAGATATCACCTTACACCCATCAGAATGGCCAAGATGAAAAACTCAAGGGACAACACATGCTGGAGAGGTTGTGGAGAAAGGGGAACCCTCCTCCACTGCTGGTGGGAATGTAAACTGATACAACCACTCTGGAAATCTATCTGGCGCTTTCTAAGACAATTAGGAATAGTGCTTCCTCAAGACCCAGCTATACCACTGCTAGGTATATACCCAAAGTTTGCTCAAGTACACAAAAGGGATATTTCCTCAACCATGTTTATAGCAGCATTATTTGTAATAGCCAGAACCTGGAAACAACCCAGATGTCCATCAATGGACGAATGGGTACAGAAATTGTGGTATTTTTACACAATGGAATACTACTCAGCAATCAAAAAGGAGGAAATCATGAAATTTGCAGGCAAATGGTGGGATCTAGAAAAGATCATCCTGAGTGAAATATCCCAGAAGGAGAAAGACAAACACGGTATATACTCACTTATATAGACCTATAAGATATGATAAACATAATGAAATCTATACACCTAAAAAAGATAATCAAGAGAGCGGACATGGGGGAAGATGATCAATCCTTGTTTAGAAAGACAGATGGGATGCGCATTGAACATATGACACTACTGAGCGCATTTGAAAGACTCTAACTAGCAGTGTTTTCAAAGCAAAGACTCATGACCAAACCTTCGGCAGAGTACAGGGAATCATAAGAAAGAAGGGGAGTTAGTCTGATGAGGAAAGGATAGGAGCTCCACAAGGACCAAATATATCTGGGCACAGGGTCTTTTCTGAGACTGACATGCAACCAAGGACCATGTATGAATGTAACCTAGAACCTCTGCTCAGATGTAGCCTGTGGTAGCTCAGTAACCAATTGGTTTCCCATAGTGAGGGGAACAAGGACTATTTCTAACAGGAACTCAATGACTGGCTCTTTGGCCTCCCCACCCCCCAAGGGAGGAGCAGTCTGTTAGGCCACAGAGGAGAGCTTTGCAGCCAGTCCTGAAGATACCTGATAAAACAGGATCAGATGAATGGGGAGGAGGTCCCTCCATCAGTGGACTTGGCAAGGGGCACGGTGGAGATGAGGGAAGGAGGGAGGGACTGGGAGGGAATGAGGGAGCGGGACACGGCTGGGATACAGAGTTAATAAAATGTAACTGATAAGAAAAAAATAAAATTAAAAAAAAAAAAGAATGGGAGGATCAGGTGGGAAGGAGGGGAATTGGGTGTGAGGGAAGGACTGAGAAGAGAGACAGCTAGAACTGAAGGGCATTTGACGGGCTGTGTGAAAACCTAGTGCCGTAGAAGCTTCCTATAATATACGAAGGCAGTCCTAATGAAATTTTCAAATAATGAGGGAGAAAAAAAAAAGACCTGATAAGCTAGGGTCAGATGGAAGGGGAGGAGGACCTCCCCTATCAGTGGACTTAGAGAGGGGAAAGGGAGGAGATGACGGCGGGAGGGTGGGATTGGGAGGGAATGAGGGAGAAGGCTACAGCTGGGATACAAAGCAATAAAATGTAATTAATGTAAAAAAAATAAAATTTAATTAAAAAACAATTTAAAGTAAGGCAAAAATGAGGATAATAAGCAGTTATTTTATTATTCGAAGCAAAACATAAAATCCTATAAACTTTTAGCATATAAATTTCAATGATGGGCAAAAATTAATGATTTTTGCATTCTAGTTCCAACAAGAAAATGTTAAAAGACAACACCGAACAAGCATTTCACTTCATGGCTTTTGTTGCTGCTGTGACCACGTACCTGACAAGTTATAGGAAGAAGAGTTAATTGTGCTTTACAAGTTGAGGGCTGCATTCAATCATGGGAGGAAAAGGTATGGCAACAAGAGTATGAGGTACCTTCTTAGCAAATGAAACGCCCAGTGCCAGAAATAGGTTACAACTAATTGAGCTGTCAGCCAAGGGAACTGCATGGAAAGGCCCAAACAACCCAGACTATTGCCAAAGCTATTGGGTGCTCCTCCAGAGACTGATAGTAAGGCCCTACACCTGAAAACAACACCTACGTAACACGCTGAACACAGAGAAATTGAGCTGATTTCACACTAGAGGCTTCACCCCATTGACTAGTGTTTATGGTACTACCGAGCAGTCTTCATGCTACTAGAGAGGAAAGGTTAACACTAACACAGCTACAAACCCTTTGGTTACTACGGTGACCTGCCTGCATGATAGGCTCCTGCAGTAACAGCACCAACAGTTGTAGGACTGATCAACAAATAACTGATTTGTCCTTCAAGGGTCAGTTGAACGGTTGGCAAGATACAACAAAACATAATGTAATACAATACCTATAGCAGTAATTTCCCTATACCTGATTGTGGACTTAAGCAAATGATCTTTAAAATGGTATATTGCTTTCCCTCATTTTGTACCCTACATAATTTTTAATGGCAAAGTCTCTTCTTCTATACATGTGTTGATCCATTATCTTTTCTAAACTGTATTAAAATAATTATATATAACATTTCCTAACAAATTGTACCCCCATTTATTCCAGGAAATTTGTCTGTCACTTGCTTACAATGTTGAATATATAGTAAAAGCTGAGCACATCCTTATTGTACAGAAATAAAATTGATGTTGTTTACACTCTAACTTAAATAAAAAATGGAAGACAATGGGGGTTGTAAATCAGTGATGCATTTTTCTCCTGCCTCCCAGCATTATTTGAATATATTTCAGGTGTTTGAGGAATTGCCTGCCATTTATGAACTGCCTTGAAGAGGCAGAAAATATCCCAAGAGTTAGGATCAATCCTGAAACACAGCGCACATTTGATTTGGAACTGTTACTGCACACTATGAGAAAACCATCCCTTTTCTACTGAGAGTGCATATCACATACTGTCTAGCTTCCAAAACACCATGAGGCTATATTGTGTTGTTGGTGAGAAGTTGCAACCAGGGAAATGCTAACTTCTATTGGCTGCCGCAGATTCCCTTCAGACAAATTTGATTGTGTGATGTGGGCACAGTTCCTAGACTTTTAGCCTTGGGTCTGGTCCTTTAATCATACGTTGAAGCTTGTCCCTCCTTCCTTAACTCAGTCTGACACTGAGTTCTTTTCTGTTTAAAAAACAAAAATAGTCAATGCACTTGGTTTGAACAAAGAAAAGCAATTCTGAGTTGCTTATACATTACAGCTGCAATTGGTACTTTCAGTACACGTGGGAAATGCAGGTTTTATTACCTATCCAAAGAACTGTGATGTGGAGAAACTCATTTTCTAAGAAATGAGCCAGGGTAAATTAGGACCATCATCCAAGCTCTATTTTCTGAAATCCCACTATCCCCTGATGATCAGATAAGTTACTGTGAAAATGATGGGAGCTTTCCCATCAATCCAGGCTTGTGCAGGGAGACTCTTAGGAGCTTATTTTTCTTGCTTCAACCAGTATTCCCAAGATGTTCTTATACGGGAATGCAATCACAAAACTATGCAAGGACAGAAACAATAACATTTCTGAGGATCTAGGAAGCCAAACATCTTCTCTGTGCTGGGGTTTTTTGTTTTGTTTTGTTTTTTAATAGTGTGGTGCACAATTTGTTTTCTCAGCTGCACTCCATTGTGATGTAATAATTTGAGTTTTTAATTTCTGGATGATTCTAAAGTACTATTGGAGGGAATTCACCAGCTCCTGCCAATGGGGAGGGACTATAATTGTCTATCCAATGGCTTCCCAGACACTGCAGCTCCTTAATATATCCTCAGGAAGGGGGAAAGTTAAAACACACAGGCACTCGATTCTCAGCCTCCAGACCTTATATTAAATGTTCAGAGCATTTATGCAACACACAGCTCTCACTCAAAAACGGAATGCGATATAGGATTCTGGACAAAATGTGGGTGACTGTGGTCCCAGAATAGGCATTCAGATTGCCCCAAATGACTACATTCCATAGTGGAAGTGGTTACACTTATATTTTATGGTCACAGATAAACTGAAAGTTATAAGTCAATGCATTTGCTGAACACATTACTGGGCACATCAGACGGGGAGATTATCACAAAGCAAGGAAATTACTGCTGTAGGTTCCAGCTGCAGTCTGATGACACATCTGGTAGACATTAATGGGCCACTGAGACGCACTGCAAAAGTTTTACCTGGTAGTCGAAAGACTGTTAGGTCATACACAAAGGCAGTCAAGGGGACTGCTATTAAGGGGACTCAAGATAACCCAATAATTTTGGCTCCAGGTATGCGGCAGTTCAGTTCTCTACAGTCACTCAAGAGCTAATTAATCAGAAGAATCTTCAGAATAGATTTGGTTTGTTGTTGTTTTGTTTTGGTTTGGGTTTTGTTTTTTAGTGAATTTCAGCTTACATAGAGACTCTGTAGGCTCTTTCCAAGTTCTCCAGGTGTTCCTAAATGGGAGCCAGTGTTCCCCAAACCCCGGGTCCCTATGACAGAAGCCTGATGCCATTTGTTAATGAGACTTCATCTCAAAGTGCCCACCCTCTAGTACTGAACCAGAATCTGCGTCTTTAAAGGGTCCAGAGGAACAGTTCAAACATTAACTCTTCAGAAACGCTGTGCTTTTGCATGGTGTACGCACTCCTTCCGAAAACCCTGGGATCACTACCACTAGATTCACATGGCTCTATCACTGCCCATCCTTACCTTGTTCCTGCTCCACCCTGTCCTGCTTTTTCTAGAGGTATTTAGTCATCCAGGACATACATCGTTATACTTTTATATTAATAAGTTATATCTCTGAGATTATAAATAAAACTTCTCTATATTCTCTGGATGGTAACCCTCTCACAGCACGGCCTAAGGTACTGATGGCACTAGTGGAACTAATCAGCATAACGGGCACCCTCATTAATGACAAACATTTTGAATAAAAATGGATATTTTACTTTGAAATAGAGAACAACTTTTTAAAAACTCATCATCGTAAATTTATGAAGTAACAAATCCTAAAATTTATAAGGGGTTTACGGGATTCTCTGGGACAAGGACAGAAGATAGAGCAAAAAAAAATTTTTTTTCATCTATATTTAAAACAAATATTGGTTGGTTGGCTGTTTTTATTTTTTTTGTTGGTTTTCTTGGTTTTTATAATATGAATAACTAAAAACAGAACGATAAATTAAGAAAGTATAAAAATATATTGACTAGTGACTATGTTTTTCATATTATAACATATATTTCACCCTCATTTAATTATTTAAACATAAATACTATGTATAAGCATATTAAATTTTGAATGTTAAGGTTTAAATTTAGAACATACAGTATAACTGTCCTCTAAGCAGAGAAGTTTCAGAATCCTGGTAAATGTTTATAAATACAAAGCGAAGTTGGTTCCCTTTAGAAACAGCACATTCTTTCACCAGACTTGAATCACTCAGTGATCCTTTACCATTTATCCAGAGTTTTCTAACACATACACTAATATGGCCTTTTCTCTGCTCTTTCTAATAGCTTCGCCCATTCCCACCCTAGGAATGATCACACTTCATTCTAACTCTCTTTTTGATGTCTGTCTTTGCTGAAAGACATTAATTCAAAACAAACAATAGAGCAGATTATTCATTCCCTATATTCACTACCATCAACACAGTGCAGGCACACAGCAGGCTCAAGAAATTTGACAGAAGAATGAAATAATTAAAAGTAAGGGATATGCACGTATCTATTTTATCCACTAACTTCCCAAATCAGGACACAAAATTTGGTAGAGAAGCTAGGAACTGTGATATGAAATTTTCCTCTTTAACTCTAGACCCTCCTCAACAAGAGTATTAAATAGCATCTAATCACCAACAAAGAAAATATTCCGGATGCATTTTCCAACTTTAAATTGAGCATATTGGTGTTCTTGGAGGAGAATGATGAAACCACTGAGCAGGTTTAATAACATAACATTTTTTGGAACGGTAATTTTTAAAAAGGTAGGTGTGATGTAGTCTGCACAATATTATGGATTATAGGCAGATGCAGATGGATTCATGATTGTGGATCATAAAAATGGATAGTCTGGCCAAAACTTTGAAAGCATTCAGGACAAGGGACAATGTCAGCAAAATCTACAATGAAGAACACAAGCAAGTATCAGGGAATTGTGGATGGTAGGCAGTCCAGATTGGAAGGATTATGATGGATGGCATTGGATGGAGGCAGAGAGAGGGATGGTAAGGATGTTGAGACAGTGTAGGTGAAATATCTGCTCTGCCCTAGGTAAATAAGGCAACTATAAATCTAACAGGTGTCTGTGTCTTATTAGTTATGATGGTGGCTTAAATAATATAGTTGTAATAATCTTAGGGCCAAAATAATAAATATTATAAAGCCCAACAGTCATTTTTTATTTTCTACAACACTACAGTGAGGTAGAAAATGCTTAAGATATTTTAGGATGTTAATTACATGTCCAGATAGAAGTGTTCATTAGGGATGCTCACTGTGGATATATTTAAAAAATGGAAGGCAATGTACTTGATGGAGGTGGTTATATATCTTTCTTGATACTAATCTGATTTACCTAAGTTCTCTATGGGTAATTGTAGTAAGAAAAAAACCTAAAAAATTACCCCCAAACACACACACACACACAACTTCTAAACTTTTCTTATAAACTACCTACTAGTTTAAAGAACTTTGTAGATAACTTTAAGGTACTAAAGCAATTAACTTAGGATACACAAATTATAAGAAAAAAAAAGAAAATGGAATTATACAACCCCTTTTCAAGCAGATGAGAAAGGCTGGGAAGCCTTCAGGGAGACAGGGTCAAGTTTGAGGGGATTTCTTCCCTCCGTTTCCATCTTAAATATGGAGGGATAAAATGAGTGTGACTATAAACAACCTGCAAGGACAGGAAATAGACTTTGCAAGGAAAGAAGTTAGGAAACCAGGACCCCAGTACTATAGATTTCAGCAATTGATTTTACCAGCAATCAGAATTTTCTTTTTTTTTTTTCCTCTTTATATTGGCTTCTTTAACTTTGCAACACGCATTTAATTTTCCCTCCTTGTTTTGTCATATCTTTTTTTTCCTTTTGTTTAATTAATTACACTTTATTCATTTTGTATCCCCCATAAGTCCCTCCCTCCTCCCCTCCTGATCCAACCCTCCCTCCCCTTTCTGCATGCATGCCCCTCCCCAAGTCCACTGATAGGGGAGGTTCTCCTCTCCTTTCTGATCTTAGTCTATCAGTTCTCATCAAAAGTGGCTGCATTGTCCTCTTCTGTGGCTTGGTAAGGCTGCTCCCCCCTCAGGGGGAGGTGATCAAAGAGCAGGCCAATCAGATTATGTCAGAGGCAGTCCCTCTTCCCATTACTATGTAACCCACTTGGACACTGACCTGCCATGGGCTACATCTATGAAGGGGTTCTATCTCCATGAATAGTCTTTGGTTGGAGTATGAGTCTCTGGGAAGTTCCCTGTGTTCAAATTTTCTTGTTCTGTTGCTCTCCTTGTGGAGTTCCTGTCCTCTCCAGCTCTTACTATTTCCCACTTCTTACATAAAATTCCATTCGCTTTGCCTGACAGTTGGCCTATCGAATGGCAGAGAAGCACTTAAAGAAATGCTCAACCTCATTAGCCATTAGGGAAATGCAAATCAAAACAACCCTGAGATTTCACTTTATACCCATCAGAATGGTCAAGATCAAAAACTCAAGGGACAACACATGCTGGAGAGGTTGTGGAGAAAGGGGAACCCTTCTCCCCTGCTGGTGGGAATGTAAACTTGTACAACCACTCTGGAAATCAATCTGGCGCTTTCTCAGACAACTAGGAATAGTGCTTCCTCAAGATCCAGCCATACCACTCCTAGACATATATCCAAAAGAGGCTTAAGTACACAAAAAGGACATTTGCTCAACCATGTTTGTAGCAGCTTTATTTGTAATAGCCAGAAGCTGGAAACAACCCAGATGCCCCTCAACTGAAGAATGGATGCAGAAATTGTGGTACATCTATACAACGGAGTATTACTCAGCAATGAAAAATAAGGAAATCATGAAATTTGCAGGTAAATGGAAAGGATCATCCTGAGTGAGTTGTCCCAGAAGCAAAAAGACACACATGGTATATACTCACTCATATAGACATACAACATAGGACAAACCCACTAAAATCTGTGCATCTAAAGAAACTAAGCAAGAGAGAGGACCCTAACTAAAATGTTCAATCCCCATTGTGAAAGACAAAGAGGATGGACATCAGAAGAAGAAGAAAACAGGAAACAACCTAGGAACCTGCTACAGAGGGCCTCTGAAAGCCAGAAGAAAACAGGAAACAGCCTAGGAACCTGCTACAGAGGGCCTCTGAAAGCCAGAAGAAGAAAACAGGAAACAACCTCAGAACCTGCCACAGAATTTTCTTAACAACAGCTTTTTCTGCTCCTCCAAATTAAGCCCATCCAGGCAATTCATGATATCAGCTTTGAAAAAACATATATTTTAAACCCCAGCTTCCCAAACTTCTGATCTTTGAAATATAAATGTATGCTGCCTTAAGTCATTTCAAGTGTGATGGTATTTGTTGCAAGGCAATAAAAAAACTAATGCAGACTTTGCTACGAAGAGTGAGGTGCTACACAGCAGATACACAGAATGTGAGTATATACAGAAATCAAGTAAGGCTCAAACAACTTTGATAAGTCTAAGGAACCGAAGAGACTTCCTAAAAATATGAGTTGAACCATAGAGGTTAAGCACACAGCTCAGGAAACTCAAAATAAGATCAGGAACATATTGCTGAAAACTGAGAAGAGGTTAATTATTCTCTAATAGAAGAGCACCAGAATTTTATGCTGAATCCATTCATATGAAAGAATTTGTGAATTTGAATTCCAAGCAAGCTGTTGAAGATGCTGACTGTTTTGAACTTAGCATTTATAGTAAAATGTGATATACTTGCTAAATCTCCCCAAAGAACCAGAATTTGCTAGTTTAGAAATCTCTTAGGTTACCTCTATGGAGATTAAGCTGTTAAAGTCACTCTTGCTTCTGAAAATGTGGCAAAATGAACAGGTGGAAATGAAAATAGTAACTTCTTGTTCAAACCTTGGGGGGGAAATTAAGACAAGACGTTAAGTCACAAGGCATTGCTTCAAAGATTATTGTAATAAAAAGGACAAGCTTCAGGAAGTTTAGAGTGCTGACCCTCAGTTATTTCAGGAGTGAAAGATGTAAGGGTTGTCTCTATGTGGTATGTGAGCTTGGACCCCCCCCCCCCCCGAGGGCTTAAATCCCTTTGTCTTGGATTTTTCTGAGATTGCCATAACTATAACTGCCAAAATACTAGCAACACCAATTAACTCTAAAAAGAGGTTAAAAAATGAATAGCTGTTGGAATCACAAGATGCTGTTGGCAGGAAGGGAGAAGAAGGGCTTCCAAGAATGTGGAACCAGAACCCCAGAGGAGAGCTCAGAGTCAACACCATGCCATGTTTTATGATTACAACTTGTAGCATGTTTTGACATCATTTGAAACCACTTTATTATTTTTTAATTGGGATGAATTCAGATGTCGAGGGGCTGGCTGGATTATAATTCCACACAAGTTTTAGGATTTTTTTTTTCTTAATTCTGTGAAGAACATCATTAGTATTTGATGGATATTGAATTGTATAACACTTTGAGTGGTTATGGGCATTTTAACAGTATTTATTTTCATTCCAAAATTATGAAATCTCTTTCCAGTTCATCCTGTTTACCTCCACTTCTTTCATCAATGTTTTATAATTTTTAGTGAAGAGATGTTTCACTAAATTTGTTCCACAAAAACTGTCTTAAATCCATTAAATGGGATTATGATTCTCTATTTTGGAACACTTGTTATTAACTGACAGATAGCAATAATGATTCTTGTATGTTGACTTCATATCCTGCAACTTTGCTTCATTCATTTATAAGTTCTAAGATTTTTCTTGGTGGATGTCTTGCGATTTTAATATGTAAGATCATATCATCTGCAGTGACAATTTGAATACTTTTTTCTAAATTGAATGTTCTTTATCTTTTCCTCTTCCAAGACTTCCAACATGCTGTTGGATTTGGTTTGTTTGAGGCAAGGGTTGTGTGTATGTTTTAAAGTGTTTCTTACCCACCTGAGATTTATCTTTTGAGAACTTCTGTTTCGATTTGTACCCTGCTTTTTTTTGGTTATTTGTTTTCTTGATATATAGTGTTTTTGGTTTTGGGGTTTTGGTTTTGGTTTTTAGTTCTTTATATTTTAAACACTAACCCTCTATTGGATGTGCTGTTGGCAAAAATCTTTTCCCATTCTGAGGTCCACCTTTTTTTTCAAAATTATTTTGTTCATGGCCATACATAAGCTTTTCAGTTTAATGAGGTCCCATTTGTTAATTTTTTTTATCTTAGTGCCAGTGATAACTGTGTCTTATTCAGATAGTCTTTTCCTGTGCCCATGAATTTAAGGATTTCCCATTTTATCTTCTTATAAGCTCAGGATATTTAATTTTGTGAGGAGGACTTTGGTTTATTTAGAGTTTAGTTTTGTGCAGGGTGATAAGTTTAGATGTATTTTGGTTCTTTTAAATTCAGCTTGGCCAGCACCATGATCTTGAAAATTCTGTTTCTTTTCCAGTGTATACTTCTTGCTTCTTTATCAAAAATCAAGTGTCTTTAAGTGTGGTTTTATGACTGGGCATCAATTCAATTTCACTGATTAACAAATTTGTTCCTATGCCAATAACATGATGTTTTTATTAGTATATCTATGTAGTACAGCTTGAAATCAGGGATGGTAATACCTCCAGCAGCTCTTCTATTGTTCAGGCTTGTTTTTAGCTATGCCAATTTTTTTTTTTGTTTCCTTTGAACCTTAAAATTGTCCTTTAAAGATCTATAAAAATTGTTTTGAAATGTTGATGGAGATTTTATTGATTTTAGACATTGCTTTTGATAGGATGGCTATTTTTACTACATTAATCCTACTAATCTATGAGCATGGGAGATCGTTTCATTTTGTGATATGTTCTTTTTGGGGTAGTGTCTGTTTTTATTATACAAGGCTCTTACTTGCTTGGTTAGAGGTACCTCCAAGATCTCTCATATTATTTGAGGCTATTGTGAAAGGAGTTGTTAGCATGATTTCTTTCTCAGTCCAGTTGTCATTTGTATATACGAGGGCTACTATTTTCTGTGAGTTTATTTCATATCCAGCTATTATTCTGAAGGTGTTTATTAACTGTACAAGTTTCCCAATAGAATTTTTAGAGTCATTTAATATATACTATTATATCATCTGCAAATAAAGATACTTTAACTTTTTCCTTTCCCAATTGTATCACCTTGATCTCTTTTAGTTGTCTTATTGCTCTAGCTCAGACTTCAAATACCATATAGTTATCAAGAGAGAGGACAACCTTGTCTTGTCCTGATTTTAGTGGAATTGCTTTGAGATTCTCTTCATTTAAGTTGATATTGGCTATAGGCTTGCTGTAAACAGTTTTTGTTATGCTGAGGTATGTCCCTTATATTCTGAATCTCTTTAGGGCTTTTATTTTGAAGGGGTGTTCGATTTTGTCAAAGGCCATTTTTTTTTTTTGCATCTAATAAGATAATCATGTGGTTTTTGTATTTCAGTTTGTTTGAAGAGTGGATTACATTTACAAATTTCTGTATGCGGAATTATCTGTGCACCTTTGGGCTGAAGTTTCATCATCATCGTGAATGATCTTTTAGATGTGTTCTTGGATTCAATTTGCAAGTATTTTATTAAGAATTTTTACAACTATATTCAATAATGGAAATTTTCAGTAATACACTCTTTGTGATGACTTTGTGTGGTTTAGGTATCAGGGTAACTGTGACATCATAAGGTTAATTGAGCAATATTCCTTCTTCTATATTGAGGAGTAATTAGAGGGCTTTAATCTTTAAAATAGTTTTGAAGGTCTGGTAGAACTCTGGGATAAACCCATTGGCCCTGGGATTTGGGGATTTTGTTTGTTCATCTGAGAGACTTTTAGTTTTTCATTTTTTATAATTTATTCACTTTATGTCCTAATGGTAGCCCCCTCTCCCATCTCTCTCCAGGCCCATCCTCCCTCTTCCCCCCAATTCCCTTCCTTAGTCCATTGAAAAGGGACATTTTTCTCCCTGGCTATATGATCATAGCCTATCAAGTCTCATCAGGACTGCCTAGATCCTCTTCTTCTGTGGCGTGGCAAGGTCACTCTGCCAGGATGAAGTGATCAAAGAATAGGCAACTGAGTTCATGTCAGAGACAATCCCAGCTCCCTTTACTAGGAGACCTAGTATGTATGTGCAGGCTTTTTGCTATTTCTGTTGTTGTTGAGGTCCAGCTTTAGTCCATGATGGTCAGATAGAATACAAGGGATTATTTTAATCTTCTTATATGTGCTGAGGCTTGTTTTATGATCAACTACATGGTCTATTTTGGAGAAGATTCCATGAGATGCTGAAAAGAAGCTATACTCTTGAATTTAGGTGAAAAGTTCTGTAAACATCTATTAGGTCCATTTGATTTACACCTCTGTAAGTGCCTTTATTTCCCTTTTTAGCTTCTGTCTAGATGATCTATCCCTTGGTGAGAGTAGAGTGTTGAAGACACCCACTGTTAAGGATTTGGGATCAATGTGTGATTTAACCTTTAATAATGTTTCATTTATAAATGTATGTGCTCTTGTATTTGGGGCAGAGATGTTCAGAATTGTGATGTCCTCCTGGAGGATTTTTCATTTGATGAGAATGAAATGCCCCTCCTCATCATTTTTGATTAATTTTGGTTGAAAGTCTATTTTATTAAATATTAGGATAGCTACCCCAGCTTGTTTTCTGGGTCCATTTGCTTGAAAATCATTTTTCCAGCCTTTTATCCTGAGGTAGTATTTATCTTTGTTGCATAGTTGTGTTTCTTGGATGCAGCAAAATGTTAAATCCTGTTTCCGCAACCATTCTGTTAGTCTGTGTCTTTTTATTGGAGAATTGAGTCTACTGATGTTGATTGATAATAGTGATCAATGAATGTTGGTTCCGTTTATTGTGGAGTTGGTGGTGTTACTGTATTTCATTGCTTTTTTCTTTTAATTTTTGTTGTGAAAGTTATCTGTATCTTATGTTTTCTTGGGTGTAGTTGTTTTCACTGGATTGGAGTTTCCCTTCTAGTATCTTCTGTAGGGCTGGCTTGCTGTGAAGACATTGTTTAAATATAGTTTTGTCATGGAATATTTTGCTTTCTCCGTCTATGTTGACTGAAAGCTTTGCTGGGTAGAGTAGTCTGAGTTGGCATCTGTTGTCCCTTAAGGTCTGCATGATATCTGCTCAGGCCTTTCTGGCTTTCATAGTTTCTGTTGAGAAGTCTGGTGTGATTCTGATAGGTCTACCTATATGTTACTTGGTCTTTTCCCCTTGCTGACTTTAATAAATTTTCTTAGTTCTTTAGGTTTAATTTTTTACTATGATGTGACATGAAGAGTTTCTTTTTGGTCTAGTCTATTTGGTGTTCTGTAGGCCTCTTGTGTGTTTATGTTTGGAAAATTCTATGATTTTCTTGAAAATATTTTGTGGACCTTGGAGCCTGGAATCTTCTTTTTCATCTACCCTATTATTCCTAGATTTTGTCTTTTCATGGCGTCTTTGATTTCTTGAATGTTTTGTGTTTGGAACTTTTCTGATTTTACTTTTTTTTTTTGAGATCAGTATAAATTTCTGCAAGTATATCTTCAGCACCTGAGAGTCTCTCTTCCATCTCTTGTATTCTATTGGTGATGCTTACCTTTGTGGTTCCTGATCTTTTCTCTAAGTTCTTCAGCTCCAGGGTTTTCTCTGTTTGCGTTTTCTTTATTGATTCTAAATTCTGTTTTCATGCCTGGCACCATTTCCTTCATCTGTTTGAATGTGGATTCTTGTCTTTCTATAATAGCTTCTATTGTTTTGTTTGTTTCCTTTCTATATGCCACTAATTGTGCCTTTACTTGTGCCTCTATTTGTTTGGCTGTATTTGCCTGTATTTCTTTGAGACCTTTTTTCCTTTCCTCTTTATGTGCTTCCATTTGTGTGGCAATTTCTTTGAGAGATTTTTTTGTTTCCTCTTTATGTACCTCTAATAACTGGATAAGCATAGCTTATTATTTTCCTGTGTTTGTGATGAATTGGAATATCTATTGATTTTGGGGATTGCTTTTGAAGCCATGATGTCTTGATTTTTGTTGGGTGTGTTCTTACACCAACAGATAACCATCTGCTTATATGTAACCTTTACTGATTGTTCTTGGAGTCTGTGCTTCAGACTTGTCTGTCTTTCTCTGGTGTCTGGAGTATTCTTCAGGAAGATGAGAGAGGTGCACTGTTTTAAGAATGTGTATTGGTGTTTCAGCTGTACCTAAGGGAGAAACATCCATAGGCGCAGGTGCACAAAGGCAGGCGAGCAAGCGTGTGAGTGTGCATGGAAGTGTGCCTAGAAGGACAGGGTGCTAGAGAGTGTAGATGCCTGGAATGTGCAGCAGGGAGGGTGCAGGCTCATGAGGAGATGCAGGGCTGGCACTGTTAGAAGGTGCAATGTGCATGCACAGATTCCCTGAATACCTCAGTGGCCTATGGGCCTGTCATACTGTCTTTCTGGTATTCAGATATGTCTGGGCTCCAGGAGTTGTTTGTCTGGACTCTGCTGGTAGACCAACAGCACTGGGGCTTCAATGTTGAGAATGCTGTCCCAAGAATCCCTATGTTGCCCACAGTGGGGCTGTGGATGAGAGGAATCCAATGTCTGGCTGTTAGTAGAGGGACCCTGGATCTAGGGTTCTGTACACACTCACTTAAAGGCACACTCACTCTCTAGCAGGTCTAATCAGAAAGCACAGGGGTTCTCCCCGCTGTTCTCTACTCTCAGATTTGGGCCTGCTGGGGCAAGTATAAGTGTAAGAGATATGTCAACTCAGTGATGCTGTAACCACAGAACTTGGAGGCTGGTATAGTGGTCCACTGGGAGACCAGCCAAAGGAGCAATACTAGGAGGCTGCTGGTACAGATGCCTGCTGGAAGGCTCTTGGAGCCCCTACAGCTGTCTGCGGACCTGGGTGGCCAGCAAACTTGGGTTGCCCATACAGCTAGCAGCCTGACACTGATGGATTGGGAACCCTACCTTCCCTGTCTCAGATACCAAGCAGGGAGTTCTGTGCTAGGAGCAGAGCACACTGCTGGGCCTCTTCCAATGAGGAAGGAGGAGGGAGGCCCAACAAGGAAAAGTGCAGAAGGATTGAATATTCACCACTCTCAGTCCCTGGAGAAGTCTGTGGGTGACCTGGATCCAAATGGTCTCAGCTCACGGGTAGTCTCCTCTCACCCAGGAAGCCTCAATGTCGATGTTCTTGCTTCAGCTGCCCCTCCACTCACCAATTGCACAGTTTCAGATCCTCAGATCCTCTGACCCTCAGATAAGGTGTCACCGCCATCTTGGATTTATGAAATTCTTAATAAACTAATATTCCAGAGCCCTCTGGCAGGGTCAAATAGTACCTGAGTAGAGAGTGAGGAATTAAAATAATTAAAACAAAACACACTACACACAGGATGGCTTGAGAGAGCTGTCAGTATGACTGAAGCAGCACGGGTTTATTCCAAGGTTCATTTTTTTTGTAGGTAAAACAAAAAAAGTCACATCAATTCAAAAAGAAAAGGTTCGTGGAAACACCCAACTTCCATTTCAAAAACTACCTCCCTATAGCAGATAAAGTCCTTTTCTAAAACTAATTCCCTAAATCAGTTATGGTGCAAGGTCACACAGACAAGCTTTTAAGGAATTTGGTGAAAATGCCTCCTTTCTTTGTCAAGGTAAAAGCCAAGATGAAAACATAACAATGCAGCTTAACGAGCAGCTCTCCACACTAATAAAATAGTCTCTGGAAAGTTAACCGCACTCTATTGGAAGACTATACATCCAGTAATATTTGGGGCACACAAATTGGCCTTGAATAGCCTTTTCAAAGGGCACACAAAATTGGGTAGGCAGGAAAGGAAGTTGGATCAGATATGAGTTGGGGGAAGAGTATGATCAAAACATGTATGAAACCTGATAAATTTTTTAAATAGAAAATAAGGGTTGTAAATAGATAATCAAATTTAAATTTATACATATTTTAAACATTGCTATAAAATTAGACAAATATTTTTCTTTTTGAAATTATTTATTTAGTTATTTATTTATTCACTTCACATCCTGGTCATAGCCCCTTCCTCCTCATCTCCCAGCCCCACCTTCTCTCCATCCCCCTCTCTTCTTCCCCTACTCCTCACAATGGGAGAGCTGCCCTGTCCATCCACCTCACTCATCAAGTCATATCAGGGATAAGTAGATCCTCTTTTCCTGTGGCCTGGCAAGGCAGTCCCTCTAGGGAGAAGTAATTGAAAAGCTGACAAGAGAGCCCCTGTCAGAGAGAGTCTCCACGCCCCTTACTAGGACGCCCACATGAGGCCTGAGCTACCCATCAGTTACATCTTTGTAGGGGCCCTAGATCCAGCTCATGCAAGATCCTTGGTTGGTGCTTTTGTCTCAGGAGTCCTTTCTTGCCCTGGGTAAAGAACCAACCCCTCTCACTATTAACTATTCTCTGCTATGCTTGCTGGAAGTCGCCAAGCAGAGTTGTCCTCTGAGAGGCTCCACCCAGCAACACCTTGAAATAGATGCTGAGACTCACAGCCAAACATTGGGCAAGGAGTAGGGAGCCTTGTGGAAAAGTGAATGTGATGGTGGGGAGGATACAGAGGTGACAGGAGCTTCACAAGAAGACCAACAGAGACAAATTAGGCAAATCTTTTAAGAAATGTGTTTAAACTGAGTTGTACAACTTTAGAAACTCAGTATAATGAATAAAGAAGGCTTTTTTTCCTCAAGAAGAGAAAGAAGGAAAAGGGGAAAGAGTAGAAGAAGAACTGGAAAAAGGAGGAGGAGGAGAAGAAGTCACTCTTTCAGAGGAAAGCATTTAGGCTGAGCAGTGCTTTCCATAATAAGACCCTCTGCTTATTTAGAGCATTTTAAACTTCTGGACAGTACAAAGAACATAGACATTCACCTTCTGAAGAAACTGTGGGAAAAAATATTTTGCCTCATAACAAAAACACAATGCCCCAAAATATCAAAGAAACAGACTGAACTCCTTAACACAAACACAGCAGAAAACATATGCCCAGATGTTATACATGAGCTTTGTCAGCTGTTATGGTCTCGGATATGTTTCTTCTTACTCATACAAATACACATGTTTACGTCCACATACTTATATATACATGTTTCTACCCACATACACATGCTTATAGCCACATACCCTTCTCCAGCACTGCACTAATACACTTAGTGTCATCATCTGTAAGACTTTTTAAAATTGAGTCTTCTGAAGTTTTTGTTGTTGTTGTTTATGATATAAATTCTATAAACACTAGAAATCAGTTATAACCAAGCATCATACTCATAAGAATATCAATCTTGGAAGACAATAATATTTGAATTGTATATAAAGTACCAAAGTTTGGTATTATGTGAAGAAAGAGAAAGCATATATCCTAGAGATTGTATTTAACAGAGGAGTTTTAGTTGAACCCATGACAAAGGAGAGAACACGTTACCTTCGTGAAACAACAATTTTCAATCATAAAATATAACCAAGTCAGCATTGATGACTCTAAGACATTTTAGACTTGATAGCTTACTTCTTTAGCCAGAGAATCCTCCCGCATGTTTAAAAAAGGAAAGAAGGAAGAAAAGGAAGAAAACATAATTTCATGTCAACAGATTTGAAATTTTGGGCAAATGCTTTACACAGCTTTCCTAGACATGACTATTACAGAACTTGAATCTATCCACTGTGGTTGGTTACATTCATGTTCAAAATATTTGTAGCCCTTCTTCATGATCCTCCATCACTAAGAAAAGATTGTGTGTACCCAGTTATTTAAATCACACAAGGTGACTGAAATGTAAACAAAACTTTGTCCTCTCCTCAGGCAAAACTTCCAGAGCCATTGCACTATCCACTATGAACTGTTTTCAGGTAAACAATGAAAAGAGCTCAATGTTGTTGTTCCCTGCCATAAGGTAATGGGGGCAGATCCTAGGTGACCTTTAAAAGAAAAACAGTGCAAGGGGATCACTTTTCTTTTAGTCCACTCAAATATTAAGGTCATTTATTTTTTAAACCTGAACAGTTCCAAAACAGAAGAAAAGTTATTATTCAACTGTAGAAAACATGACACTAAATAACAGACTTTAGTTTTAGGACTACAGAAAAAGATACTTCCTATCAACAATTTATTAATAGCATTGTCTGCAGAATGGAGTATTTGATGTCCCAAGTTGCTCTGTAAGCCAAGAATACAAAAGCATATGATAAAGCAATTATGGATAACAAGAGGTCTTTCGCATGTATGATACGAACACATTTAAAAGAAAAGAAAATGGACATTTTCTCAAGAGTTCTAACATTAAATTGCATAATCAGTCAAAGATGTCAACAATGTTGCTGAATGAACAACATAAAAATTAATGGATAACATGACTTACATACTCAAACAACAACAAACATGTAGGAAATAAAATTTATTACTGTTCCCATTTATAATAGCAACTACAAAATATTAGAAATAAGTCTAACAAAAGATGCCAAGAAGAAATGGTAAAATATTATTGGAAAACACAAGCGAAGACTAAATGGAAATCTAAAACTCCAAATTAATCTAGTAAATTATTCAGTTACTCCCAGGCTCACAGAAGGTCGGTTTATTGAAGCTAACAAATCCAACTTTATAATGTATAAGACTGAGAAAAGACCCAACAATATTAAATGTAATATCAAAGAAAAATAAGAAAGATTAAAGACAAACAAATGCAATACTGAAGAAAAGTAATAAGATATGGAGAATTATCCCACTGATCTTGGCTAACAGTAAAGTAAAAGCAACTGAGACGAAGCAATATTGACATGAGGATGGAAAATGATGGGCAAAAAAAGCCCAGAAGTGGAGCTGTAGAGGTATGAAGACTTCGTATGTGCAGGAGATGAGATGTCAAGTTTATATCTTCCAGATCAGAAGCATAAATTATTAAACAAAGATTATAAACTACCCACATTAAAGTTTAATCTTAAAAGACAATATTAAGGAAAACAGAAAGAAAGGAGCTGAGAGAAGGAAGGGGGGGAAATGAGAAAGAATATTTTACCTGTATATAACCACAAGAAAATTATTTGCCAAAATATGTAAGTAAAGAGTCAAGGAAAGCAAATCCAACTGAAAAGAAAATGGGCAATGAATAAAAATTCTAAAAAAGGAAAACAAAATGTCAAATAAACCTATGAAAATAAGCTAGCTAACACATTAGTAATTAGTGACACTCAAAGGTAAATAAGACACAATTTCATACCCCTAAAATTGTTGGTCAAAGTTTGTATAGCTGACATCTTGGAGCAATGAGAGATTGTGTGTATGTCTGCAAAGATAGGATTGGGTAGCTCCTCCCCAGAGCAACTCATTCTTATCTACTAAAATAGAACTTCCGTAGGTATCTTCGTACCTGACCTCAAGCTATACTACAGAGCAATCGCAATAAAAACTACCTGGTACTGGCATAGGAATAGACTGGTTGATTAATGGAATTGAATCAAAGACCCAGAAATAAACCCACACACCTATGGACACCTGGTTTTTGACAAAGGAGCCAAACCATGCAATGGATAAAAAAAGACAGCATCTTTAAGAAATGGTGCTGGTCTAACTGGATTTCTGCATGTAGAAAAATGCAAATAGATCCATATTTATCACCTTGCACAAAACTCAAGTCCAAGTGGATCAAAGACCTCAACATAAAACCAGATATACTAAATCTGCTAGAGGAGAAAGTAGGTAAGAGCCTAAACTCATTCACACAGGAGACAAATTCCTGAACAGAACACCAACAGCACAGGCTCTAAGATCTACAATTTTTAATAAATGTGCTGTCTTGACACTGTAAATCTTCTGTAAAGCAAAGGACACTATCAATAAAATGAAACATCAGTCTACAGACTGAGAATAGATCATCACCAATTCTACATTTGACAAAGGGTCAATATCCAGAATACATTTTAAAAAAAAACCCAAAAAATTAAACACCGACAAACTAAATAATCCAATCAAAAATGGGATACAGGTCTAAACAGAATTTTCAACAGAGGAATCTTGAATGGTGGAGATGTACTTAAATAAATGCTCAATGTCATTAGTCATCAGGAAAATGCAAATCAAAATGACTCTGAGATTCCATCTCACACTCATCAGAATAGCTCAGATCAAAAACTCAAGTGGCAACACACGCTAGCAAGGATGTGGATAAAGGGAAACATTTCTCCATTGTCAGTGGAAAGCAAACAACCACTTTGGAAATCAATCTGGTGCTTTCTCAGAAAACTGGGAATAGCCATACCTCAAGACCCAGCTACATCACTCCTGGGCATACACCTGAAAGATGCTCCACCATACAACAAGGACATTTGTTCAACCATGTTCATAGCAGCTTTATTCATAATAGCCAGGAACTGAAAGCAACCCAGATATCCCTCAGCCAAAGAATGGATAAAGAAACCGTGGTACATTTACACAATGGAATACTACTTAGCTATTAAAACAAGGAAATCATGAAATTTGAAGGCAAATAGATAGATGGAACTAGAAAAGATTATCCTGAGTGAGACAACAACAAACCAAGAAAGACACACATGTGCTATATTTATAACTGGATTTTAGTCGTATAGTACAGGATAGACATACTAAAATGCACAGACCCCAAGAAGATAAATCCAATGTGCATTTTAGGCTTCATGTCAGCCCAGTAGTTGGGGTGTGGGGAATATCTCTGACATGGACTACATTGCCTTCATTCTGATCACTTCTCCCTGATGGGTCTGCCATACCACTCCACAGGAGAGGTTGACAAACTCAGTCCTCATGTAAATAGATGAGTTGGGATATCTGAGTAGGGGGGCTCCACTATTCTGAGAAATAGGGGAGATGGAAGGAGGATGGAACTGAGAGGAGAAGAGGGAGGGACATATGACTAAGATGTAAATTGAACTAATTAATAAAAAAGATGGAGACATGCTTTCCCTTTGACCCACAATCCCACGGCAGAGTGAGATAGAGAGACATGCATACACATAAAAATGAGACATGTACAAGAAACATAAACCATTGTGCCATTGCTAGGAGTGACAATCTTCTCATTTATAAAACTATAACTGTAAGAAATAAATATAGAGGATCCAAGATGGCGGCAACCAGCACACACCAAATTTGAGGGCAGAGGATCTGAATCTCCGAAATTGGTGAGTAGAGAGGCAACTAAAGCCAGAACAGCTACATTGAGGCTTCCTATGCGAGAGGGGACACCACGTGAGCTGAGACCATTTGGATTCAGGTCACCCAGGGATTTCTCTTTGGACTGAGAGTGATGAATACTCAATCCTCCTGCACTTCCCCTTGACTGACCTGCCTCCACCCTCCTCGACAGAGGACGCAGAAGGAGGGGGCCCACAATGCCCACAGCTCCTAGCACAGAGCACAGTGCCGGCAGCTCCTAACACTTCCTTCTCCATATCTGAGGCAGAGAAAGAGGGCTTCCCAGTCTCTCAGTGGTGGAATGCTAGCTGGATGGGCTACCAAGGTCCGCTAGGCCAACCAGGTCCATGGCTCCTCAGGGCCTTCCAAAAGGCATCTGTACCGGCCTCCCAGTTCTGCATCTGTGGCTATACTCCCAGTAGACCACTATACCAGCCTCCAAGTTCTGTGGCTACAGCACCACTGAACTGACAGATCGCCTGCACCCGCACTCTCCCCAGCAGACTCATATCAGAGAGTAGAGAACAGGGGGAACCCTTGTGCTTTCTGGTTAGACCTGCTAGAGTGTGAGTGTGCCTTCAAGTGAGTGCGTGCAGAGCCCCAAATCCAGGGTCCTGCTATGCTAGCAGCCAGACATCAGATCCTTCGCACCCACAGCCCCACTGTGGGCAACATAGGGATTCTTGGGATAACATTCTCAACATTGAAGCCCCTGTGCTATTGGTCTACCAGTGGAGTCCCAGAAAACAACTCCTGGAGCCCAGACAGATCTGAAAACCAGAAGAACAGTGTGACAGGCCTATAGGCCACTGAGTTATTAAGGGAATCTGTGAATGCACATTGTGCCCAAGAACAGCACCAGTGGAAGCAAGCCCTCCTGTGCCTGCAATCCCTCACCCAACATTCCAGGCATCTACAATCTCTAGCACCCTGTCTTCAAGGCACACTTAAGCACACACACATACACACACACATGCTAGCTCACCTGTACTTGGGCAACCACACCTGTGGACATACCTCCCTTAGGTACAGTTGAAACACCAACATACATTCTTAAACCAGTGGACTTCTCTCATCTTCCTGAAGAATAGTCTGGACACCAGAGAAAAACAGATGCAGTCTGAAGTACAGATTACAGGAACAAACAGTGAAGGTTACAGATAAGCAGATGGCCAGAGGTCAGTGGAAGAACATACACAACAAAGATCAAGACATTATGGCTTCAAGAGCAATCCCCAAAATCAATGGATATTTCAATTCATCAGAAAAACAGGAAAATGATTTTAAATCTATGCTTATCCAGTTATTAGAAGTATGTAAAGAGGAAATGAAAAATCTCTTAAATAAATAGACACACAAATGGAAGCACCTAAAAAGGAAACAAACAAAGCTCTCAAAGAAATACAGGCAAATACAGCCAAACAAATAGAAGCAGAAGTAGGGACAAAATTAGTGGCATATGGAGAGGAAACAAGCAAAACAATAGAAGCCATCATAGAAAGGCAGGAATCCACATTCAAACAGATAAAGGAAATGGTGCCAGGCATGAAAACAGAATCAATAAAGAAAACACAGAGAAAACCCTGGAGCTGGAGAACTTAGAAAAAAGATCAGGACCCACAAAGGGAAGTATCACCAATAGAATACAAGAGATGGAAGAGAGACTCTCAGGTGCTGAAGATATACTTGCAGAAATTGACACTTTTCTCAAAGAAAAAGTCAAATCGGAAAAGTTCCAAACACAAAACATCCAAGAAATCAAAGACGCCATGAAAAGATAAAATCTAGGAATAATAGGGATAGATAAAAAAGAAGATTCCAGGCTCCAAGGTCCACAAAAGAACCTGGAAACAACCTAGATGCCCCTCAACGGAGGAATGGATACAGAAATTGTATCCATTTACACAATGGAATACTACTCAGCAATTAAAAACAAAGAAATCATGAAATTTGCAGGCAAATGGTGGGATCTAGAAAAGATCATCCTGAGTGAGGTATTCCAGAAGCAGAAAGACACATGGTATATACTCACTTATAAGTGGATACTAGACCTATAATATAGGTTAAACATACTAAAATCTATACATCTTAAGAAGGTAAGCAAGAAGGAGGACCCTGGGTAAAATGATCAGCCCTCACTCAGAAAGACAAATGGGATGGACATTGGAAGAAGTAGAAAACAGGAAACAGGACAGAAGCCTACCACAGAGGGCCTCTGAAAGACTCTACCCAGCAGTGTATCAAAGCAGATGCTGAGACTCATAATCAAACTTTGGGCAGAGTGCAAGGAATCTTAGGAAAGAAGGGGGAAATAATAAGCCCTGGAGAGGACAGGAGCTTCACAAGGAGAGCAACAGAACCAAAATATCTGGGCACAGGGGTCTTTTCTAAGACTGATACTCCAACCAAGGACCATGCATGGAGATAACCTAGAGCCCCTGCTCAGATGTAGCCCATGGCAGTTCAGTGTCCAAGTGCATACCCTAGTAATGGAAAGAGGGACTGTCTCTAACATGAACACAGTGGCTGGCTCTTTGATCACCTTTCCCTGAGGGGAAGGCAGGCTTGCCAGGCCACAGAGGAGGACGATGTAGCCAGTCCTGATCAGACCTGATAAGCTAGGGTCAGATGGAAGAGAGGAGGTCCTCCCCTATCAGTGGGCTTGGAGAGAGGGATGGGTGGAGATGAGGGAGTGAGGATGAGATTGGCAGGGAATGAGGGAGAGGTCGACAGCTGGTATATAAAATGAATAAACTGTAATTAATATAAAAAATAAAAATTTTATAAAAAAGAAATAAATATATTGAAACGTAGACATTTGCAGATCAGTACCTAATAAAATATATTAATAAACCAACCTTTAAGCTTCCATTATGTTGATTCTAAATAACTATTGTACTGTGTGCATAGTTTCACCTGTTTTCTTACATAAGCTTTCTTTTCTCTCCATCTGCTGGCTTCACTTAATGACTAGTTTTCTTGATTCAGAACAAGTCAATTTGCCATATAATACAAAGACAGTCAGGCCTGCTGGGATCTGGGTGGGACTTGTACTTTATCTGGAGTCATGTTTATGTTAAACCTTTCTTTTACCCAAGGGTGAGCCAGGCAATTATCCTAGCCTACATTTTTCTCAGTGAGGTCTGCCAAAGTTCTTAAATTATTTTGATCTACAAATGAACAGAAGTTAAACAGGTCAGTCAGCATTTTAATTTTGCCCCTTAACAGGACTTCTAATTCTAAAGTTCTATTGTAAATAAATATAAAAGAGAAAGGAAAAGAAGGCAGGGAGGGATAAAAGGAAATAGGAAAAAAATAGATTCCAAATATTCTTATGAAAAGAACTGAAGATAACTAACATACAGAAGCACTTCTGACAACCTTACCCATCATTTAGCAGTACAACTAAAACAAAACAAAGCAAACAAATGACCAAAAGACAGGGTCTCACCATATAGCCTTGGATGTATGTGTATATACTCAGTATGTATACCAAGCTAGCCCCGTACCCAAAGAGATCTGCTTGCCTCTGCCTCTCAAATTCTGGGGTTAAATACATACACCCCACACCTAACCAAAATGCAGATATCAACAAATGTCTTTTACCCTCATTTATAATTACTTTATAATTTCTTTTCTTTCCGCTACAAGTATAGCCACAAACTTTTCATCCTGTAAACAAATTAATATTGAGGTTTAATAGGTGCTAGCGTAGTAAAGTTGAACGCTGACCTAAAACTGTGTTGCTGTTTTTGAATAGCCTTATCAAATAGGTATGGTTTATTCAGCAATATGTTTATTGAGTCTATGCTTTCCACTGTACATCTGCCACTCTGGACATCCATTCAGTATGAAAAAACGCTGAGGGCAGACTTTTAAACCTATACCAAATCTTGTTGAGTATCTGGATCATTTGCCAGCACAGAAAAAGGTGGCTCCAAAAGTATTTTCCAGCCTGCCTTCACTGGCTTTATGTTAGGGGAAATTAGTTTGATTCGTTGAACAAAACATTGTACAATATTATTAGTAATATATGTTTATTATATAAATACACCTGCTTTATAAATATTTTTAAAGCATTCCGATATGATAGGCGAATAGTTACTTACTTAGTTATAAATCATTACTTGATTTCTGCTTTACTTTGAAGTTAGCAATGTCATCCCCATTCTGTTTTACCATTAAATTAGGACTTGTTCTTGTTGCCTTTTCTAGTCTTTTCCTACTTCCAAAGCATGCACACCACACACACACACACACAAATACACACACACATTCATACATACACACATGCATAGTCACACCCACCCTCCCACAGAGAATAAATATAACAATGTAGGATTCAATTAATTAGGATCCTTATGTTTTCAGCTCCAATCTGGTCCTTGACCTCTGGAACCAGGCTTTGAATAAGCAAGTCACAAATATAAATCATCTTGTCAATAAACTCATTTTTGGTGATTTTACCATCTACCTTTATCAACTCATACACTCAATATAACAAAAGCTTTCAAGTAAAAATCATAGTTGTTTCCTTAACTTAAATACTTTATAGAAATTCATAAGGTAACATAAAAATAGTGTAATAAAACAGCAATTTGGTTTGATTGTGTTGTTATGTCATAGGTCCACAAAAATGTGATGGAAACACAGTTCATGCAAAGTATTTGAAAGACAACAGTAACCCCAAGATTTAGATCCTTAATCTTACCAACTCTGACAACTCTGAACTTTGCCAAGTCTTTCATTTTTCTTTCTTCTTTGGAGACAAAGATACCTGGAAGATTTTTTTTTTCATTGATGTTTTTCATATATCGACAAAGAGCTTCTTCTTTTTCTTCTTCTTCTTCTTTTCAGTTTGTTGAAATGACATTCTAGCATTCTTTTAGTTAAATGCTCTTTTGAACATGACAGAATGACACCAATCCTCCCTGCTGTTCATCAGGGAAACTGTTGCAATTTCCTTTTCCTTTGTGAGTTGGACCAAATATTATAGTTATTCCATTGTTCTTGGTCAGCAGGGCCTTCTTTGCTCCTTTTAGTTGTATCCTTTCTTTCAGCTATAAACTTTTTAACTTTGCACAGCTTTGTTTGTTTTGGTTTATGCTATGTTTTTTGTATTTTGTTCCGTTTTGTTTTGTTTTTTAAGACAGAGTTTCTCTGTATAGCCCTGGTTGTTTTAAAACTCACTCTGTAGACCAGACTGTCCTTGAACTCAAAGATATACCTGCCTTTCTCTCATGGGTGCTGAAATTAAAAGTGTAAACCACCACTGCCCGGCTAACTTTACACAATTTTAAATACTGAGTTATTTTTTCATTCATAGTCAGTCAATTCATTCTGGACTGTTCAGTTATCTAAAGACTTTCTACTTTGAGTACTTCCCATTTAGATTGCACAAAAAAACTGTGAAGGGGCTTCACATCTGTTTGTTCATACTAACACAGACACTCAAGTTCTTTTTATTTTACTTTTCATTGAAACTATTTTTCCATTCAATACATTTTGATCATATTCATTTTTTCTCCCTCAACTTCTCATAGATCCTCACCTCACCTTCTCTTTCCTCTGCTAACTCTCTTTTTGTCTCTCTCTCTCTCTCTCTCTCTCTCTCTCTCTCTCTCCCTCACTCAAAAAACATAGACACAGACAAATAGACAATGTCTTCCAAACAAAACAGGACTGAGGCACACCTAAACATGGCAGCATGTTCACAGCCTACACAGGTTCAAACCAAAGAAATGCGCACACCCAAACCATTAACCAAGATGTTATTTGGAGTTGGTATTTTCTGGGAAAGGGAAAATCATTTTTCCCCAATAAAGTGTCACTGGGTATTTCAATCATATTCCAGAGCAGGTGCCATGCCCAGAGTAGTTGGCTAACACGAAACAGACTGCAAGGACCCTTTTGTGTGCATCTCTGGTGTGTATGTTTGAGTGTGTGTTGTTGTTTTTGTTTTGTTTTTTCAATTAATCAGTGTCTTAATAAAGCCCTTTACAAAGAAATTTTTAAAACTTTGTCATTGAATACTTCACATAGTTCTACAAGGAAGAAAATTCACTGGTAAGGAAACAGATTTGGTGACTTAGGAGTTACTCCAGAAATCAGAACATGGACAATTTGATCCTAAAGTCAGTCTTCCTTAAACTACTACTAAATTATGCCTGAGAATTCTGCATCAAAATTACCCAGAATATTTGGTAAAAGATAGACTAGTGTTCTCTTCAAAGGCTGTCTAACTTGATATCTCTGAAGAACAGAAATACACATTTTCAAACAAGCTCCAAACATTCTTCTTAGGCACATAAAAGTTTCAGAATCAGTGACCTGTTAGACTCATATTTCACAGTTATTCTGTTTTTCTATCAGCAACCACAGGATTGTTGGTAACGAGAATTTAGTGAGCTAAAACTGAGTAAGTCTACCATGAGCTAAATGTGTTGCTGTTGGTACAGTGCCTTTGACTCTTTAGAGAAAGACGTGTGATTAGTATTTTCATATCAAAGTTGGGTAGTTTAAACACTGACGTTATCCAACGTGGTGAAAGCCACACTCATTATTCCACACTATAGAAAGGTCCTTGTACAGTGAACTTTCTTGCTTAGAGATTTCTTGGGAAGATGATAACACAATGTCTCAAAACTGTCCATAAGTAAAAATGACATCACCTTTAGAATGATATTTAAAAAAAAATAATAAAACAAAAAAGCCTTATTTTCCTGAGATAGCCTTTTCTAGCTAATAAGAACCATGCATGGAGAGGACCTAAAATCCCAGCTCAGATGTAGCGCATAGACTCGTCTCCAAGTAGGTTTCCTAGTAATGAGAACAGGGGCTGTCTCTGGCGTGAACTCAGCGACAGGCTCTTTGATCACCTCCCCTGGGAGTTACACTCTTGCCAGGCCACAGAGGAAAACAGTGATGAGACCTGATAGGCTATGGTCAGAAAGAAGGGGAGAAGGACTTCCCCTATCAGTGGATTAGGGGAGAGGCATGGAGGAGGAGAGGAGGGAGGGGGCCACAGCCGGGATACAAAGTGAATAAATTGTAATAAATTGTAATAATAATAAAATAAACAAAAAAAAAAAAACCTAACTTCTGGCATCTTGCCACCATACTACCCTCTTTATCTGTAATCTTGTGAATTTTCAAAGGGCTTGCAATAAATCATTGTCCAAAACAATCATGTCCTGTAGCTATATGAATTATTTGTGCGAACAAAATCATAGCAAACCAACAACAGTTCTAGGCTGAAATAGTGGAAAGTAGCCAGGGTGGTGGAGGTGTGCACTTTAATCCCAGCACTCAGGAGGCAGAGGCAGGTGGACTCTGAGTTTGAGGCCAGCCTGGTCTACAGAGAAATTTTCAGGACAGCCAGGGCTCCACAGAGAAACCTTGTTGAAAAGAAAAGGAGAAGAGAAAAAGGGAGGGGAGGGGAGAGGAGGGGAAGAAAGGGGAAGGGTAGGGAGAGGAGGAGAGGGAAAGGGAGGGCAGGAGAGGGTGAGGAGAGGGGGAGGGGATGGAAGGGGACAGGAGGGGAGGGGAGAGGAGGGGACAGAAGGGGACAGGAGGGGAGGGGAGGGGAAGGGAGGACCAATCATGAGCTCCTTCTGAATGTTTTGTTTGATAATCATGACTTTATCTACACATTGGATGGATATTCTGCGTTTCACCAGACCTAAAGAAACATTATCTGTGTGCCCAAGGATTTCAGTCCTTATTTTCATTAATGGTACTTTTTTCCTGTAGCCCACTAGAAGGTTCTCTCATAGAAGAACAGTCACATTAAAAAATGATATTGCAGAATAAAACATTAAGGGAAACTCTCATTTTGAAAGCCCATGAGTCCACTGTGCAACCCTCCTTCTCTCAACATTTTACTTGGTCTCTAGGTCTTTGTACTGATCCTCACAGTCATTCTAAAAACATACAGGACTATATAAACTAAAATTTCAAATCAGTGAATATTTGCTACAGAAATCCAAGTTATCTTCAAATTGAGACAGCAACTAATCATATTTAACATTAAAATAATACAAAACAAAAGCATAAAAATAAAGTATGTCAAAATAGAATTTTGCTTTAGCATAGGTACTATATTTATCAGAATAATTTATGCTAGGTAAGAATTAAAGAATATTTATTCCATTGATTTTTCCAGAATAGTGTGCTCTGGTCATTTTGTGGCACTTAGTGAAAATACCACTTTAGAGTTTATCTTATACACTTACTTCTCGAACCAAGTACTATTTTACTCTTGTTTTCTTTAATTAAAAAAAGTTATGGAGCAGTACTGTTAGGCCACAGAGGAGGACTTTGCAGCCAGTCCTGAAGAGACCTGATAAAACAGGGTCAGGTGAAAGGGGAGGAGGTCCTCCCCTATCAGTGGACTTGGAAAGGGGCAGGGAGGAGTTGAGGGAGGGAGGGTGGGACTGGGGAGGGAAAGGGAAAGAGGGAACTGGATACAGCTGGGATACAGAGTTAACAAAATGTAACTAATAAGAAAAATAAAATAAAAAAGTTATTCTATGGGCATACCTGACTTCCTATAACCATTTTCCTTTAGTCTAACTGAAATCACTTCTAAATAAGTCAGTAACTAAGAAAATAAAGCTTTTCTTTGTTTTTTTTTCTAACCTGTCAGCTGTTTCTTGTTGACTACAAAGGTCATCAACTTTCCGTCTGACATTTAAAGACATTTCAGGTCCTACAGGAGACTCTAAAACAAACCTTCCCTTTGGTAAAAAAAAAAAAAAAAAAAAAAAAAAAAAAAAAAAAAATCCTGCATCTCTTCAGTCACATGAAAAAGCTCAAAAAAGCTCCCTTTGTTGATTGCTTCCTTCTGCCCAAATTCAATTCTGGGCCATTCTTTAGAACAGAATGTGACATTGATAATGAGTGCCAAGAGCCCATGAGTTAAAGAGTTGGTTCCTACCTTGGCATTATTAGGAGTTGGTGAAACTTTAAAATTGAGACCTTGTTAGAAGTCTCTGGTCATTTGGGATGCCTTTGAAGGATACCGTGAGACCCTGGGCTAATGTTCTCTCACTTTGACCATGAAGGGAATAGCTTTCCTTTGTTCTGATAAATTCTTCCTACATTGTCCTGGTTTACCACTGGCCTAAAAGCCACAAGGCCAACTAACTATGATCAGGAACTGTGAGGAAAAATAACATTTTTTTTTCAAAAGCCCATTGGCTAGGGTCTGCTATAGTTACAGAAATCTGAGTAACACGGGTATGACTATAATCAAAGCCTGAGCTGATAAGATAAATGGCCTGAATAAAACACTACAGAGTTGCAGGGCAAATTAAGGTTTATTTCTTGAGAAGTCAGACAGAAGGTGTACAAACAAAGCTATGAAGAAGAAAAAGAAATAAAAAAATGACAATACATGGTATTGTACTAGTAAATGGTTCTCATTTATGAATACAGTAATCTCATAAAATAAGAACATTTTTATATTTTTTGTTTATAAATACATATGTTCCATTCACACATAAAGAGTTAGTGGACATACAGTGCTTATTGGCAAAGTAAGCATTTGCATTTTTCATTAATTATCATAGTAATATCTCATTTTATGTTAAAATACATCTTTATATTCAAATTTATAATAAAGTATAACTCCCCTAGCAAATATTAACTATATGAACAATATTAAATACAAAGAGGCTCAACTGCAGCATTTATGACAACAAGAGTAAATAAAAAAGGAGCCACTTTGAAAACAATATAGCATTCTTGAATAATGGGTTTGGGGGTGTAACAAATGGTTACATTTGGAGCTTACTTGAATGCCATATACATTCTTGCATACCAAGTACCATGCTTCTGAACAATTACAAAGGAAACTGTTCAAAGTGACCAATTGAAAATAATGTTTCAGTAAAACTGAACAAAGGAAACTCATTGGGCACAGGTACATAGACGTACATAGAGGTGACCCTGCCTTAGAGAGACAAGCATGTTAGAACCAGGTAACAGCATGGTTTTGGCTTCTTTGTCAAAATCAGGTGTCCATAGGTGTGTGGGCTTATTTCTAGGTCTTCTATTTGATTCCATTGATCCACCAGTTGGTTTCTATGCCAGTACCATGCACTTTTTATTACTATTGCTTTGTAATACAGCTTCAGATCAGGGATGGAGATACCTCCAGATGATCTGTTGTTGTACAGGATTGTTTTAGTAATTCTGGGGGTTTTTTTGTTTTTCTTTATAAAACTGAGAATTGTTCTTTCAAGGTCTGTAAAGGATTGTGTTGGTATTTTGATGGGAATTGCATTGAATCTTTAGATTGCTTTTGGCAGGATAGCAATTCTCACTATGTTAATCCTACCGATCCATGAGCATGGGAGATCTTTCCATCTTCTGATACCTTCTTCAGTTTCTTTCTTCAGAGACTTGAAGTTTTTTTCAAACAGGTGTTTCACATGCTTGGTTAGAGTCACACCAAGGTACTTTATGGTATTAGTGGCTATTGTGAAGGGTGTTTCCCTAATTTCTCTCTCAGTCTTTTTGTCTTTCATATACAGGAGGGCTACTGATTTTTTTTTTAAGTTAATTTTGTATCCAGCCACTTTGCTGAAAGTGTTTATCAGCTAAAGGAGTTCTCTAGTTGAATTTTTGAGGTTGCTCATAGACATGATTTTTTTGATATACACTACCATATATATATATATATATATACACACACACACACCTTAGACTTTAAATTTCTATTACTGAAACCAACCATGATTTTTGTTTTTATATCATTCAAAATGACTCATTGAGCAAATATTTACCAAGGACCTAGCAAATTCTAATTTTTAGGCTAGGCCTTGGGGATGCTCTCACCCTGTCTTCCTAAAGCTGCATTATACCATTAGCCCAGAAGAAATTAAAACTCGGGCCGTCTATCCATTTGTATTTCTTCAAACAGATCATAAAGCTGCCTACCTAACAACAGAGAAATTTACTTCCAAGTCTGGTAAAGTTCACCCTGACTTTAATCCCAATATTCCTTTTAAGAATAAAAAATTTAGATGTCCGTGGTGTGTGCTGCAGGCTGAATCCATGTTGGTGTTCATGGCCTTGGTGATACTGGGGGTCATATGACACGAGTAGCCTGTGATGTCAACTGAGGCCACGTTGATGTCCAAGGACATGCTGCCTTCAAGGGCCATGTCTGGTCCTTGATCCTACTGCCGCTGGGTGCCATGTTGATGTTTGTGGCTCATGTTACCTCATAAGGCCATGTTGATACCTATGGTCTGTGCTTCCATGGAAAGCCATGTTGATGTAAGTGGCCTGCATTGCCATAAAGCCACGTTTACGTCCTTGGTGGGTGCTGCTTCCAAGAGTTTAGGTAGTGTCTATGGCCTTGCAGTGGCAGGGGGCCAAGTTGATGTGCATTGTATGTACTTCCACTGGAGATCATACTGAGGTCAGTGGCACAATCTGACATCAGAGACCACATGTAAGTTCATGATCTGTGTTTCCTCTGACTGTAAAGATATCTTCCTTAAGCTACTTTTGCCATGATATTGATGACTGTAGGGTCACAGTTGAGAAAGAGGAACATAGAAGGCTTCTGCAATTTCAGCTTCTTAAATGGCCCTGTAAAAATGAGTGACATAGATTTAAGAACAAATGGCCCCAAAGGAGCTTTCCACCTTTTTACTTCCCCAAATTTCCAGTCCAACACCTTGAGTTTCATGGTCATAACCAGAGGGGATTGTTCACAACTGTCACTCAACCCACATTTTGTGAGTTCATTCACAAATTGTTCAAAGTACTTCAACAAGTCTATCAAGTGATTTACTCAAGAACTGTACTGAAGAAGATTTGTTGATTACCATACTATCAACCCCATCACAAAGAAGATATAAATTGTATAATGTATTATTCTCAGTGAACTTACCTTGAAACCTTAGGATGTCACATTTCTCCAAAGTTCCTCTACGATTTTACTAAAGATTAAGCTAATATTTTCAGGTCCTTTGTGTCTATATTCCATCTTTCTGTCTTTCAGGAGTTTGACAACTGACTCTACAGCTTGTCACTTTTTGCCTACTATCCTTTCCCTGCTTTCAAAAAATTAATTTTTTTCTATAAAAACATGAACTCATTAATGCCAGGTGAAGACACAGGCTGTGTAAAAGCAGAAAGGCTGCATGCAGCATGCCCTTATAGTGCGTAAAGCTGAGGCTTTCAAATTTCTTTAAGGTCTTGGTAGGTTTTTTCAGATAACCATATATAAAAGGTTCTAGAACAACTGCAGACATAGTGAACCTTTCCCTTGTTTCATGAATAAAATAGAGCATTCTCCTATGCCTTGAGGATACATTTGAATCTCATCTCAGAGACTTGTCAAACTGTAGGTCCCACATCGTGTCTATGTCAGAGCCAAAATTGCATTTCTTGCAAGCTGATAGGTGATACTCACACTCTGACTAACGAACCACATTTTGTGTGGTGGGACTTTGGAAGGTCCTCACAGTATTTATTACACTTCTCACAGACTCAGTTATACTCCATAAGGCTCAATTTCCAGTCTTTTTTTTTTCTAATTCAATATCATTATCCCTATAGAAGACATAAACTTGCACCTCTACCAAAGAAAACTACAATCCTAACCTCCAGAACCTAGAAGTATGTTCTATTACATGGAAAAAGTGATTTACCCTCAAAGATGAAGATAAGGTTACTAAGAATAGTTGCCAGGGCACTGTGGAAGAAGAAGTGCTTGGTCCCAAGGCAATTTGAAGTGATAATGTGGGTTAGTGGGGTGCCTCCCTTTCCTGAAGGTTAGAGGAGAAGGAAGAGGGAAGGAGGGTGAGAACAGGGGTAGAGGGAGGTGGGGACAATGGTTGGATACACAGTGAACAACTGAATAAAAAAATTAAGAAAAAGAAAGAGATAGATAACACTGAGGATATTTGATAAAGCTTCAAGGAATTATTTATTATTTACCCCAAAGTGATATGTGATATATATATATATATATATATATATATATATATATATATATATATATATAAATTATATCAATTGGGCTAACAATGTTCCCCAAAGAAGTATAGATTATCAAATAAAAACCTGGCATGATAAAAAAAAATATATGCTCCAGCTATAATACTCCCAGATATATACCCCCAAATCTAAGCACATCACAAAGATAAATGCACAACTATGTTCCTTCTACATTATTCATAACAACAAAGGTATAAAACCAACCTGAATATCACCAGTAGATAAAATAAAATGCTGTGCACTTACACAGTGGGGTTTTATCCCAGGAAAAGAAGGAATTTTGTCCTTTGTAGCTTGACCCAGAGACTGTCATACCAAGCACAAAAGGCCAGACTCAGAATGACAAATGCCATGTGTTTTCTCACATGCACAGAATTTAGATATTTAAAAATTATACACATAAGACATGGAATAGAAAGGAGAGCTATGTAGGTAGCGGGAAGACTCAACGGAAGAAGGTAGAAGAAAAAAAGAGAAGAGAATGGGGGATGAAAACATTGTGTAATATGTTCATACCTAAAATTCAGAAAATTTAAAAATAAGTTGAAGGAAAAAATTAAGTAAGCAGGGGGTGAGGAAGGGTAGATAGGAGTTGAGGAAAGAGCAATAGTATATATACATGAAAATATCTTAACTAAACCAATTATTTTGTACACCAAAAGAAAAAGAAAAGAAATGTTTACTGTTAAAATGGGAAAAGTTAAGGGGCTAAAGAGGCGGCTGAGTGGTTGAGAACACTTAAACTTACAGAGTGTGGTGGCTTGAATAGGATTAGCCCTCCTAGGCTCATATATTTGGATGCTTGGTCATTCGGGAGTGGTGTTACTTGACAGGAATTAATAGGTGTGGCCTTATTGGAGGAAGTGTGTCACTTGAGGTGGGTTTGGTGGTTTCAAATGCTCAAATGCTCAACCCAGGTCCAGTGTCTTTTTCTCTCTAATGGATACAAATTCAGATGTAAAACTCTGAGCTCCTTCTCCAGCCTGCTTGGTGCCATGTTTTCCACCATGATGACAATGGACTAAACCTCTGAAACTGTAAGTCAGCACCAATTAAATGCTTTATTTATATGAGTTGCCTTGATCATGGTATCTCTTCACAGCAATAGAACAGAGACTAAGACACTCTACAACATGAGGGCCTGAGATCACTGAAACTTTCTGGATACCATGTTCAGAGAGAGACCCTGACGCAAAAGAATAAGGCAGAGTTACAGAGGAAACACAATACGAAATCCCATCTCTTGCCCCTGCCTGCCTTATTACACACACACACACACACACACACACACACACACACACAGAGAGAGAGAGAGAGAGAGAGAGAGAGAGAGAGAGAGAGTGAGTTAAGGAAGAACTAAAATATAGCTCAGTAGATGGGCAGTTTCTCACTCAAAAGCAAGGACTGGAGTTCAGATCTTTGGCTCTCAGGTAAATTCTATCCCTAATATAGCAGCCTGCCTATAACCTCAGTCTAAGTAGAAAGTCCCTGGAGCAGTCTAGCTAGCTTTACTCATCCAAATGGCAAGCTCTGAGTTCAGGCAAATGATCACGCTTCAACATATAAAGTGGAGAGCAATAGAGGAAGATACCTAATATAAACCTCTGGCCTTGATATGTGTATCCATGTTCACACTCCCTGCACATATGAAAGCACACACACACACTGCACATACACATGTAAAAAATAAAAGCAGAGATACTATCTTTAAGTGTCCTTATAAATCAAATGTAACCACAGGAATCCTTAAAACTGGAAGAGGGGATCATCATAGAAACTGTAGCTCTGGAAAACTGATCCAAAAGACTTATTTCTACTTTCCAGAAGATGGGAGGAATGTGGAAACTCAGTATGGAAAACGGACAGCTTTTCAAAGCTCAAAAGGGTACATAGGCTCAGTCAATAACTTCCAGAAGACACAACATGGAGATAACATCTTGTTTTTAACACAGTGGGGCTCATATCATAAGTCCAACTTAGAGATCTGTAGAACAATATATCTATGTGTTTTAAATAAGTTCACCGTAATTGTCACAGCAGTAAGAGAAAGCTAATTGTTTTCACAGAATAAGAGCCAATTCCAATGTTTTCTATGATATCATGGCTTCTTTTTAGAAATAATATTCGGTGTAGATTTTTCTTTTCTTTGGGTTGCTCCTTATTTTGAAACTATGAAACTCTGAAGATGATGTAACATGTCTTGATTCATATAGAAGTCACTAAATCATGTACAGACTACATAGTGTATTTTTTGCACTAAACTGCCATCTGGATTTTTTTTTTCATCTGGATTTTTTTAACACTCAAAATAATTTTGTTGACTTTCAAACAAGATTTATTACTAATTGACTACAGTCTAATTTAGTGTGATTTTTTTTTTGTTTTTGTTTTTAGAGTACAATGTGTTACAACCAAAAATTTAAAAAACAATTGAAAAAAAAAACAATTGAAAAGTCAGAAACTGATTTGGGGATTAGAATTTTTCTCCTTTTTTAGTTTTAGAGACCACTGCCAAGTATATCACCAAATAAGTTTAAATGTCAGCATCACAACTTTTTTATAACTGCAAGTTAAATAGAATTTGGGTTGGAAGGAACTTATACAAGATGGAAAACATCTAGAGCTGGGTTTCTTACATGCACAATTTTTAACCTATTCGTAGTGGAGACGATAGATGTCAATAAAACTAAAACATTCTGGGGTTCTGTTTCTCTAAGCAATTGAAGAGTCATCATAGATGAGCTCAACAAATGAAATAAGCTAAACATACAAGATTTGATGAGAAAATATTATATCAAATAGTAAAATTACTAAATAATATATTCAGAACTTGTGGATGAGCTCTAATCTATTCAAATATAATGAAATTTGATTTGCTTTATGCATCATTCAACAGCCTATTAAAGAAGTCGCTTCTAAGTATCAACAGTCCTTGTTCTTAATGATATAAGAGTGATAACAGGGACAATCACAGGGTGTCCTCCAGTCTCCCATCTAGAAGTGGAGAATTGTCGAAAGAGGACTCAACATGAGAAGAACAGGAGCCTTTAAAGGTAAAGAAAATCAAGGCAAACATTGAATATAACAATGAAATACAGAAATTAGAAAAGTGTGATGTCCTTACCAATCAGGGCTTGAAGCTGGAAACAACAGAAACCAGCAGTTCTTTAAGCTAGTGAGATGTTAAAGAGCTGTTCACAATGCTTTGAGCCTTACAACCCATGAAAATGAAAAAAAAAAAAAAAAAAAAAAAAAAAAAAAAAAAAAAAAAAAAAAAACAAGGCCAAACCCTAAACCAGCAGAGACAAATCATCAAAGCTTCTTCCACTAAATGTCCAATATTTAGTTGCTTTGCTATTGACGGGACACAATGAAAGGCACATCCCACCACTTCTTCTTGAATGCTTTAAATCAGCGGTAGTGTAACTGCAATACCTGCTGAGAGAAAACAGGCTCCTACCTCTCTGGTGACTACCTCATAAGTCACGTTGAGTTTGATGCCTTGAGCTACTTCCTTTAGAAATGACACCAATGTGCCAACCACAGAATCAATGCTGAACAAAAAGTTCAAGCAAGCATTATGGAGATTATGCACTTACTGACAATGAGTACAACAAAGTTTTGATTTTAGGAAACAAGTTGAAATTGTGTTAAATACCTTTCCGATATTAAATAATAAAATATTATTGATTAGTTATAAAATTATATTGAACACTCAACCTTGGTGTAACGGCCTTCCCTATTCAATAATATATAAAAATATCAAACCAGAACTAAACTTTTACTATATCTCTAACACTGACGGTTGCTATCAAATTTATCTTATTCTGCTTGTAAGTCTGGATAAACTACAGATGAGAGAAATGAACAACACTATAATAATATAGACTTGCTGAAGATTGCACAAAAGTAGCAAAGTTAAGACCCTACCCATGTGCATTTCAGTTTGCAAGTATAACTTAGTCTAGTTCCCAAGCCCAAGTCTGACTGAAAGGTACTGAAGAACTTTGGAATTTTTCCCAGTTTTGCTTTGTTCAATTTTGCTTCCTAAATTTTAAAAGTAGTTATATCCATTGGGCCTGGTGTCACTTGAGAGACTGAGGCAGAAGGATTATGAGTTCCAGGCCTATGTGAACTTCAGTGAGGTCAAAGCCAGTCTGAGTGACTTACAGAAATCTTGTCTCAAAATACAAGAGAGGAGAAGAGGGTTATAACTCAATGGTATGTACAGTGCTTGCTTAGTAGCACAAGACCTGGATTAGAGCCCTGAACCATAAGTGAGAGTTAATTAATAAATTAGTTATCTAATCAATCAAATGTAATTACATCTATGCTGGCAAAATCTGAACATATGTATTTACCTGGGAATTCCTCCAGGACTGTCAAACCTTGAGCAACAATCTTTGTACAACTATATCCCTTATGAATAATTTGACTTAAAAGAAGTTTTAAAATCCATGAGCCCCTACGAACTTTTTAATAAAGACTTCGCATAATGGGGAGGAAGAATATCTATTGATTGATTGACCAGTCATTTCACAGTGTCCAAATGCCATCTCTGTGTGGTCATGTCTAGGATGCCCCTGCCTTTTTATTGTCATATGTGCCAATTATAAAGCTCCTACTGTAAGGATCAGCCACTCTCAGAGTACCCTGGCTCATTAGCAACCATTTGTATTGAGACAACATGTACCTTCTCTCTCTACTTTTCTCCAATATAACTGGCGTGCTGTTGGCTATGCTTACTGATTAGGTTGATTTACTCCTCATGTTGCTCATGGATATTAGCTTATTAGCCTCTGTTGATTAGTCTTTGTCACTGTAGAGTCACTCGGGAAGAGGGAACATCAGTTAAGAGATTTTATCAATCAAATTGGTCTATGAGCATATATCCATGAGGCGTTTTCTTGACTGTTAATTTGCATGGTAGCATTGAGTCCACTGTGGACAGTACCACCTTTGGCAGACAATGGGCCTGGACTATATAACAAAGGAGGCCAAGAAGGGCAGAAAGTAGTGTTACTCTGTGGCCTCTGCTTCACTTTCAGGTTCTTGCTTCCTGTCTTAGCTTTCCATGACACTGGACTGTAAACAATACGCTGAAATAAAACTTTTCCTCCCTGAGTTGGATTTGATTGTGATGTTTATCACAGCAAAGCAGAGCAGATTTTTATCTCTCAAATTGCCAACTCTCTATTCAGGGAATAATGATAACCACAAATGCAGCTTATCCACGCTGGATGCGTGAACAATAACCAATGATATTAAATTACTCTTCGGAGTTCTGTAGTATGGATGTAAATAATGTTGGCTACAGTCTTGCTGTTTCCATACAGCTCCATTAAGGAGAAACAAAAATTCATGAGTCGGTAAAAACAAAAATAAAAAAGAAGAAGAAAAAAAAGAAAAGAAAAAGAAAGGTCATTTTTTATTCCACAGAGCTTAAGACTAATCCAAGAGAGAAGATGAAGAGCCATTTGAGAGTTTTAAAGAGAATAGAAGTGGATACTCTGGCACCAGTGGTGGAAATAGAGACAGACAGATGAATGGTATCTGCATGCATATTTTGCAAAAATTTCAAGACTCAAGTATTTTGTTTGTCTTGTTGCCAATATCATTGCTAGGAGCAATAAATCCTTTAAAGAAAACTGTGTATGTAAGGAGTCATGGTAGTGACAAGTCCTCTGTTGATACATCTACTTTAACCTTGGTGGATGTGAGGACATGATTTTTCTTCTTTCCCCTACTTCTTTTGATCTTCAGTTTGTTCGTGACATATTACACTCAAAATTCAGTAACTGGCTCATGTTTTGACAGATGCCTGCATGATGCTATCGCAAGAACAAATTAGTGGTTAAACAAATAATTAAACCAAATACAAAAATCAAGAAACATAATCTATCATTTGTTGAGTAATATTGCCTGTAGCTGAACAGATACATGTGCCAACAGACATCTGTTTCAGTCTATCCTGCTAGATATCATAGAGTAGTTTGACCTATTCATGTGTAGATGTTAACTGTAATCAAAGCACCCTCTGGCAAATTATAGAAGAATCACTGGGAAAAATAATATCTATTAGATGATAATGATAGTCGTAGGAGGAGAAGAAGTGACCTGTATTTCAAGTGCAGAGTTAGCAATTCCAAGCTTTTGTTTGTTATCACTATAGAAACAATACTGTTGGCATAAAAAAATGAATTTTGTTACTTTGTATCATTTCATGTTGCTTTTTTCACTCTTGCTTTCTGATTATTAGAAATTTACTGTTGGCCTCTTTAAAAACACAATTTAATGTTTAATACTTTATTTACTAACAATCTTATCAAGCAAGTACCATCTCTAATTTAATAATGAACATAACAAGGAAAATATGACAGAAGTCACTTAACAGAAAGCAAGAGTGAATTTTTTTTTTCTATTAAAAGACGGGTAAGAATGCTGGGTATTCTTCAAACTGTGAAATGCATTTTGTAGTTAGTTAACTGATTAATGAAGTAAATCATATCAAGAAAGAGACTTAGTCTGTGCAGGAATTCCTTTAGCCATTGGTACATGCCAAGTTCTTCATTCCTGAGTGATAGTTTGTGTAGAGAAACTGTCCTAAATTCTTCCAACAGCGCACCTCTAAATAGATCCAAGTAATACATCTTGTCCTCATACGTGAGAAAGTGTTTAGTAAAACCAGATGGCCAACTATTTTCCTGTCCTGAGGCTCTAAAAATTGGGCAGAATAGATTCAATGTCAAAAAGAAATTTAGATCTAATAACATGAGCAAACTCTTGACCACTCCAGTTCACCCATAATTAAATTATTTCATTTATTCTCCACCCAACTTATATTAAGACACAATTTTTTTATCTGAAAAATATTATTCCGACACACATTGTGCTCAAATTTCCTCCATGCCCTACCTTTGTGGAAACCTACTCCAAATCTACCTTGTCACTCGAAGCACTAAAAAACCAAGCGGGAAGTAAAAGCGGATCCTCAGATGCTTATTTAATCAGCTCATGCTTATTAGCAGATATTTGAATGATATTTGAATTGATATTTATTAGCAGATATTTGAATTTATATTCACTTCTGAATATTTAACTCAGAAAAAAAAACAGGCAATCCTTCTAGTCCTAGGCTTCAGGGACAAATCACCCAAACATCGTGACAGTGCAGAGAGGGTGCTGGACCAGTGTTGCTCATGAGTTCTCAGATACTGGACCTGCTGCAGTGTGTGCTTTTGAATAGCAACTTTCCAGAGCCAGAGGAAATTCAGAATTCGATCCCTGCCCTTTCTCCTAGCTTCTCGCCTGATCTGAACCTTCCTCCATGTCCATGGCATCTGGATTTAGACAATGTTTCTTCCACTTCCTACTGCAGTTTGCACTGGTGATCTCATTCTTCCTGTTCCTCTTCTAGCATGACCACTCCCTCTTGTCCTTGCTCCATCACTGTGTGAGCTCCTCACATCTAGATAATGAGAGCATAGTGAAAGAAAACTTCAAAATACCAACAGCAAATATAGTGCAACAAAGAAGCCTCCAAGGATCCTTAAGATCAGATAATTAACTAAAAAGATGCTAAGAAAGCAAAAAAGCATGTATGATATGTGTAGCATACACAGCTTATAAATGCAGTTTATCTATCTGCTCAAAACATGAAGTTCAATGTTAGAAAACTAAAAAGGAGGGGGGATTTATGGAAATGCTGAAAATTAATAAAGGGAGTTTCTCAAAGTTAGAGGGAATTTTCATCAGAGCAGAGTGTGCTAACAATGAGCTAAAACAGTGCAGGAAGTGTGGGGAAGGAGCTAGGGAAGTGACTGGAAACTAAAGAAAGCAGATGCTAGATACACTTTAGATGCAGACTCAACCAGGTTTAGAATATGACTGGTTGAAAAAGGGAAGGGAAAGACTTGAAGGATGAATTTTGGATTTTAAGTTCTGGATGCTTGGAAGAAATAAAACGTGCAAGAAGAATGTCAGGCTAAAGGCAAGAGTTCAGCAGGTAGATTGATGGCTTTGCTTCCCATGGCATGCCCCACAAGTTCCTCATTAATCATTTTTCCCAGTGTCGGTCCTCTTTCACTTTCATTTTTCATTCATAAAAATTAGATTTGCATTCTTTGCTATCTCTGACCTATTCCTAGACACAGGAAAAAAATTCAACTGGAATTCTTTCTTCCATGTTATAGATATATCATATTTGTAACTTATAGGCCTCGTTTCAGACTCATGGAGGCTCAAAACATCGATGTTACTTAATACTGCCTTTTTGAGAGTTAAGTTATCATAACCAAAACAAGAACCCAAGAACCCGTTTAAGTACTGCTTCACTCTATGTGACCTTGCATATCAATCTCTGCTCAGATCTGATGACACACAAAACACAATCATCATTAAAAAACACAAAGAAAAGACAATGCTGCTTTGATTTTCATAATGGAAGGATAAATTTGCCTTCTTTCCCGAGATACAATGCAATCACTACTTCCCCCAGCTCCTATCCAAACAGGAATTTATTTCTTCACACGGGGCACAGTGGGGACAGGCTAGACTGTGCTTACATCAACTGTTGAAGTTTTTGTGACATTTCAGATTCACGTGCTTATCTACACGTGTCAGGCTCATAAGGTGCCGTAAGCAAAGACACCTCAGATTCCTTACCTTCTGATTTGCCTTCTCCTGAGTCTATCACTGTGCCCAATTCCCAGTTTGAAGCACATCCTGACACTGGTACTCATCCTAGTTTCCAACATGATTTTGCACTAAAAACTTTGTACTCATGGATATGTTTCTGAACTACTTACCAGCAGGAAGCTTAATGATCTTTTACCCTAAACCCTTACATTAAGTAACAAGAAAAAAAAAATTGGAGCACAATAATTTTATTGAAAACAAAACTGAGTGCAGATATATTTCTAGTTAGAATCATAAAGCAAATTTAGAAGCATATTTAAGAACAAATAGTTTGTCTTTTATTTCATAGTTTTTTTTAACCATGAAAATTTCAATTTTTTAAGGCTGTGAGCCCAGGACCAAATTTACCAATAATTATACTTTAATTGTATGAATACATATTGCGCTATTTAAGAGGTTTCATTTACAAGGTACAGCTACTTCATTTGCTGCTGAAAATTTGAGATATTCCTAGGGTGAAATACAGTAACTAGCGAAGCAAAATACTGAAAATAAATTAAATTCAAGTAACAAGAAGTAACACATTACCAATCTGAAAGAACATCATGGGGAATCTAAACTATGCTGAGCAGTTACCCAGATTCAAAAACAGGTACTGCTTACACACACTGTCACCTAGGCAATCCTAATCAGAAAGGATGACTACCAACAAGTTTTGTCAAAAATATTTCATGGGCTTTCATAAGAAATGATAACTGAAAGACTTCCGAGGAGCACAGAACTCATTACTTTATGTAGTACCAACACAGTTCTATTTCAAAGGAACAACTTAATATCCTAAATTGCCGATGTGGAGGCTCTAATAAACTGAAGACTCATTTTGTCTACAGACTCGACTTCTTTTTAAGATAAATTAAACAATGTCGCATGCACCATGTCCCAACTCTGACAGTTGCTACAAAAAGGCAGAAAAGAAAGAAAAAAAATCACAGTAGAATTCCAAATTCTCAAAGGCACGTCTTGTTCCAGAACAACCCACATAAATTTCACCCTTCTCCACTGAAAACCAAAACATTAATTTAAGTGCTTTCTTTGGATCTAACGTGGCTTTGTATGAAGTATTTATCACATGATTGGCACAAAAATAAATAAAAAATGGTGAAAAAAGAGCACCCAGAAGAGTAAAGATTCAGCATCCAGGTCAATGTATTCCATCTCTCTGCCTTGTCTATTTTCCGTGGCAAGTCCTAAAGGGGAAGACTAGGCATAAATAAGTTACAGACTCTCCAGTATTCAAGACAATGTCAACAAAAAGGCTGGACACAAATCAATCCACTCTACTGCACTTCTATAACCCTCAAAAGAAAAAGCAACCCTATTGATTGAACAAGTCCTATGTCTCTGTTCTGATACTAAAGATTTAAAATATAACATTTACAGTAACATTAGAAAACTAAAATTATTGACCATCTATGACTAAAGAAATGAGCATAGGTTAAGCAATGTGCAAAGAAATGAGCATTTAAGTCTGAGTTTTCCTCAACAAAACCATTTACCTCCACAATATCGCCCTGTATTGCTGTTAGTAACTGGAGGTGATGATCTGAGTATTATCAATCAGAAAACTATTTTATATGCTGCAGAGATGTCTCAGCAGTTAAGAGCACTGGCTGCTCTTCCAGAAGAATGAGGTTCAATTCTAAGTACCCAAATGATGGCTAGCAACTGTAGGCCAGCTCCGTGGAATCCAGTGATTTCCTCTGTTCTTTACAAATGCTACACACATGCTGGTAAGGCACAGAAACACAAAAATAAATAAATAAATAAATAAATTAATACATAAATACATAAATACATAAATCTTGAAAAAACAAAAAAGAAAATTATTTATTACATGTACTATAAAATTCATTTTATTTCATTTGTTGTTATCTGTAGAGAAAATATTTGTATATTAAAAGGCCATCCCATGGAAGGGCCATGTTTATTTTTATGACAATATCACGAGTACACTCACAACTAACTAGCTCTTCTAAGCAATAGAAAATGAACTGAAATTATTCAAAGTACCACACTCTGGAAATACAGCTTTAATTGCCTTCTCATTTTTCTCCACACTTCCCTACTAGAGGGGATAGTTAGTGGTAAGATAATTTCACAGATGAAATTCCACACCATTGTCACAAGATGCAACTTTGAGTTGATTTCTTTTAATAGATGCCTGCCCCAACCTTCAGTTATGAACAAGTATACAAGAACAGCTAACCAGAGGCTTGAGTGCAGCTTGGAGCCAGGAACAGTGTGTGCTTCTGTGTAACATTAGCACCTAGAAAGCTAGTGTCACATTGGCTTCGTTGAAAGCAACCGATCATCAAGTAACTTGGAAGTCCTGACAGCCTCTCCAAAAACCAAAGTATAGTCCTATATTCAGTTATCAAATATCTCAGGAAACAAACACAAAAATGTTACCAAAATCTTTCAAATCTACCTTCTTCACAATTACATTCTGACCTACAGTAGGAGAATAAAAATATCATTGGCTCTCTTACCCTGCTAAGATAGCAGCAATCTACAGGGTATTCAATGAACAGAAGCTTTCGAAATGAGGCATCCATCTCAAGATACTGAACTTTGCTTTATTCCAGAAAGAAATATCTGGCATCTCTCCCTCAAAGCCACATTACTGCTAAGTAGAATAAGAAGACAATGTTATTTTAGCATGACAGCCTTCAAAGCAGTGCGTTTCTCGTGGTTATCACAGACTATACCTTGGGTGGCTATTGTAAGGCCCCAGGCCAAAAGAAAAATGGATTCACAAGCACTGTATAAATCAACTAGAAATCATTTTGCTTGGCTTTCACATAACAGTTACGAAATGGAACTACTAGAGACTAATAAAGAATAATCTGCCAAGGCTGATGCTTCCTGGGCCTTTTCTGCACATTCTCAGCAGACTTTAGGTTGGAAGGAGTGTGGCATGTGATATAAACCATTTATAACATTCTTTAGCTAAAAAGGAAATTCTACAGCTTGAACCTAGGATCTGATCACTCTATGAAGTAAATTACCCATCGGCAAATGAACATCATTAAGTCACAAGTGAAACAGAAATAACATGTGTACGGTAAGGTAAAGAAAGAGAAAAAAAGTATACATTCAAAAGAAAAGCATCAGCCTTAAAGAATTTTTATAGAAGGTATTCTGGATGAGTTTTGCATAAGAACTTGACACAAGCTAGAGTCATCAAGGAGAATGGAGCCTCAATTGAGGAAAGGTCTCCATGAGATCCAACTGTAAGGCATTTTCTCAATTGCTGATCAATGGGGGAGGGCCCAGCCTATTGTGGGTGGTGCCATCTTAAATTTTATGAGAAGGTAGGCCAAGTAAGCCATGAGGAGCAAGCCAGTAAGCAGCATCCCTGTATGTCCTCTGTATTAGCTCTTTCCTCCAAGTTCCTGCCTTATTTGAGTTCCCGTCCTGATAGTGCTGAACAACAATGAGTAAACTCATGCTGAATAAACCCTTTCTCCCCAACTTGCTGATCAGTAATTTGGCTAATCCCCAAATTTCAACAAATAATTTGAGTTACCTACTTAGGTAGTTCAAAAAAAAAAAAAAACTATCCAATGAGTATACCTATTGTCAAGGAGAGTTTTGTCTAACTTAACCTGAAGTTTAATGTATTTCAAAAAAAAGAAAGGAAAGAAAGAAAGAAAGAAAGAAAGAAAGAAAGAGAAAGAAAGAAAGAAAGAAAGAAAGAAAGAAAGAAAGAAAGAAAGAAAGAAAGAAAGAAAGAAAGAAAGAAAGTCAAGCATAGGGGTTGTATCTTAGTTGGTAGAGTACTTCTCTGCCATGCATAAGGTCATAGTTCTACCTCCACTTCCACAGTAAACTGGGTATGATGGTGTAAGCCTGTAATTGCAGTACTCAGGAAGTAAAAGGAGGAGGATCAGAAGTTCTGGGTCATTCTCAACTACACAGTGAGTTCAAAGCCGGCTAAGCATTATCTTGTGAGTATATAATATATTTCCGGCATTTAGCATTCATTACCTCATTAGATCTCAGTAACATCATTTTACAAGAGGAAACAGGAATTCAAAGATCAAGTGATATTTTTACTCACCTGGATAGCATCAATCTGAACACAAAATTTTATTTAATGCGTTAGCTGTCTCTTCAGACAGTACCAGGCATGCAGTAATGTTTAATAAATAGTTGTTGATGGACCAATACCAAAGCTGATGTACTTTTCTCCGTACCAGCATAGTTCTCCAGATATGTGAGATGATAAGAAAGGAAGAGATGAAGGGAAGGAAGGAAAGAGGGGAGGAGATAAAATAGTATTATCTCCTTAACTGGAAAAAAAAAACAAAAATTATCTATATTTTTTTACTTCCTAATAGATTTGGATTATTGTTTTTCTGTCCTTCCCCTGTCTATTTAACGTAACTGCAATTAAAATTCAGTTACAGAGCACCAAAAGTATTTAGTCTATATCTTGTTAACAGAATTTTAGAACTTAAACAGAGCTCCTTCAAATTTTGTAATGATGCATTCATCCAGGTGGAGTTGGATGATCACCCTACTAGCAGCTAAAGTTGACAACATTTGATGTCTCATCTGTATGTGGCTGCTATGTGCTATGTAAGACTGTAAGTATTGAAAATGTAACTATAGATACAATAAAATCTCTACTTCAAGTTTGTAAGTTTGTAATATAATAAAGTAACTTAGGAATAAATATAAAATATTATGAAGAATAATCTAAAACACAGAAGAACGGTTTCATAATCTTGAAATAGGCAAAAATAGAAAAAAAAATAAAGGAAACTTGCACTGAAATAAACGTCTTACTCAAAGCACAAAATACTGTTTTGTGCCATAAAAAAATAAACTTGTACTGTTCTCAGGAAAATGTAAACAATTGAAGATAGTCTTATTAAGTGAATCAGATCAGTATCAAATAAAAACATTGCATGTGTTTCTCATTTACGAATCCTGTATTTTATATATACATATATATATATATATATATATATATATATAATGACATATGTACAAATGACATGAACATAGAAGCAAAATCTGTTAGGGGCACAAAGGGAACAGTCAAAAGGGGAAAGAAGGTAATGGGGCAGTAGAGAGAGGGTAGGGACTCTGACAGTGTAGGAGGAGAATATCTCAAAGTACACTACATATGGCTGTTTGTAACGCAACATAATGAATTGTAAGTTAAACAGTAACAAGTGGGGAGGGTAAGAATGCCAGGCTTTTACTTCTAACTCTACAAAAGGCTAAAGACTGAAATAATTTCATACGTTCATTTGAAAACCTGCATCAAGGATTCGTTTTTAATTCATTTAACTTGAATCTTTTTATTAAGTTTTTAAAATTATGTGTATAAGTGTGTATGTTTTTATGTGTGTGTATGTGTGGATATATGTGTGGATGTTTGTGTGTTTGTGTGTGGGTGGATATGTGTGTATATATCTGTGTAGATGTGTGTGTTTATGTGTATATATCTGTGTGTGTATGTTTGTGTGTGTTTGTATGTGTATATATGTGTGAGTGTGGGGAGTTGGGGGGGGGTACCAGAACTGGCAGGAAGTGTCACAGTCCCCTCAAGCTGGAGTTACAAAGGATTGTGAGGCATCTGACCTGGGCACTGAGGGCCAAACTCAGGTCCTCTGCAAGAGCACCAAGTGCTCTTAACCACTGAGCCAAAGCTCCTGCCCCGTATCTGTGAATCCTTTGAAGTCCTGGCTTAAAAAAAAAAAAAAATACACCATTTTAAATGCCCCCAAAAACTTTTATTACAAACCTCTTTAATTTCATGGGGGAAAAGAAGCAAACTTTATTAATGATGATTAAATTATCATAAGTTAAACTATAAAATATTTGTTTTTCTCAAGGGGTAATAAAGAACATAGAATGGTTACTTTCATGTGTCAGCTCCACCCATTCTTAAGTTATTAAAATGTTATGTTGTGGGTGTGTCTGTGAGTGTGTTTCCAGAAGAGATTAGAGCTTGAACCAGAGATGACTGCTAAGAGCCCCACCCAGTGTGGGTGGGTACCATTTAATACTTTGGATGCCTGAACAGAACAAAAGACGGAAGGGACTGAGTCTACTTTCTTCATGAGCTGGGACGTTTGCTCCTTGTCTACTGACCCTGGCATTCCTGCTCCCATTGTCAGACCTTCAAGCTTAGCCTAGAGACCTTCAAGCTTGGCCTAGAACTAACCGCCACCAGGCTCCTAGTTCTTAGGTCTTCACTATCAGACACTGGAATTTTGGCTGAATTTTACCGTTACTGATTCTCCATCTTACAGACAGAAAGTGGTGAGACTTCTCAGGTGGTATATACTTTTGGTTCTAATCTATAAAGAACAGTAATTCAGAGGAGAAAAAAAAAAAGTAAAAAGAAAATGCCCAAGCTTTAGGAAGCAGTTACAAAGCATAAAAGGGGGCATTATTTAGAATATAAAAAGAACACACAGAAATCAATAAGAAAAAGACAAACATCTCCATTTTAAGAAATGAATAAAGACTTGTAAGAACATCTCACGAAGGAGAATAACCAAATGGTCAGTAAGCATGTGAAAAGCTGCTTTTTCTTCCACTTGTTATTAAAAAAACAAAACTTGTACTACAGTGAGGCAGAGCTTGGTGATGCCGGTAGTCCCAGCATTCCTGGGGCAGAGGCAGGAGGACAGCTGTAAGCTCCATGCCAGCCTCATCTACATGGTGATTTCCAGCCATCCTGGGCTACACAAAGAGACACTGGGTGATGTTGGTGTTAGCTGCTGACTTGAATCTGGAATTACTTAAAGACAAGCTTCAAGGCACATCTACACCATTCGGCTGGGTTAATTAAAGTGGACAGACCCACGCTAAATCAGAGGGTGACCTTCTCGGGGTTTGAGTCCTGAAGTATACAGACAGGAGAAAGCAAGCTGAGCTCATCATTCCCTGCCTCTTGACTAGAGGTGCAGTGTGACCAGGCCCCTCTAACTCCTACTTTTGTGACCTCTCTGCCATGGTAGATTACAACAGGAAACTGGGAGCCACAATAAACCCCTCATTAAATTGTTTTTGTCTGGCTATTTTATCACAGTAACAGGAAAAAAAAAAACTAAAATAAATTTTCTCAAAGATAAACACATATACACACAAACTCAAATAAATAAAACTATAATGTAATGACACACACTGGCAGAGTCAAATTTTCATAAAATCAACATATAGAATTTAATAAATATATAGACGTCAAGGTTTGACAACAATGCATAACATATAAAGTATTCATCTGCTGCTAGCTGTTTATCCACTCCAGAGATGGTGGGACCTGAAAGAATCAAGCCAATAAATTAGGTGGACTAAAATCTAATGCAATAGCCTACCTTACTCAGAGCATCAGACAATTTATACTCTGATAGTTTAGAAAAGTCACATGAATAAAGTGTGCAGTCTCAGGGACAAGCTGCATGTGGTAGGCAAGCCACAGATGGCAAAAACATGTTTTCCATAAGCAAATAAAAATACACAGCTGTAATGAATAATCCAAAATAAACTCACTCCTGTCTGCTATACCTAGGAGGTCACAAAAGCACAATCCAAGAACAAGTCCATGTCTTTGAAGAAACTGAGGTCACAAGACTCTTGTCTAGGTTTCTTGGAGTTGTCTCACAAGCACTCGGAATTCTCACGGTGCTCCATTCCTGGACCCTATTCCAACAGCTAATAAGAGTCCAATTTAGTGTAAAACCTTAGGAAAACTAAATAATATCAAAACTGAATCTACATAAACTTTATGGTCAGAAATTCAATTACTGTTTGGGCACCCAACAGAAATACAAATAATTGTTTATCAAAGAGAAGTTGGAGAAACAGCCCAATGGAGAAGAGAACTTGCTCTGTAATCATGAGGGTTTGAGTGAACAATCTCCAAACCTTAAATCAAAGACTGGGCATAGCAGCACACATGGAACCAAACCTTCCACTGAGAGGCAGGAACAGATGGATCCTCAGAGTTTGCTGGCCTACTAGTCTAGAAGAACTGGTGAGCTTCTGGTTCTGAGAGCAATAGAAGAGGACACCGAATATCCTGCTCTGGTGTCCCTCTGAGCAGTCACGGACACGTGCAGCTGCATACATTCATATGCTATACTCATATGCTACATGGACAAACACGTTACATAGATATGTTCAGAAAGCATATTTGCGATATTCCCAAGCTATTAAATGGCCCACATGTTTATCTATAGTGAAATAGTGTTAATATGTACATTGGAATTTTAGAGCAATGCAAACAAGCAAACCACAACCAGACACAAGATAGATGTTTCCAGAAAATATAATGTTTATAAGACTGTAAGACACCTTCCCAAAAAATACTTATTGCATAGGAAAAAAGTGAGAAATAAGAGGAAGGGTGGGGAGGAACAGGAGCAGGAGGAAAAGTGGGGGAAGGGGTCAATTAAACCCATGCTAAAGCTTCCACATCCAACCAAGAGTGATAAAGTAACAAGTATGTGGCTGTATGTTCTGCCTTAACTAATGTACCAGGTAAATTACAATAATTGCTTTCAAGGGAGGGTGGGATTGGGAGGGAAAGAGGGAGGAGGCTACAGCTGGGATACAAAGTAAATAAACTGTAATTAATATAAAAAAATTAAAATAATTAAAAAATACTAATTGTTTTCAAGATACTAGGGCAATGAAGAACACACACACACACACACAGAGTGAGAAAGAGAAAAGGAGAGACAGAGAGACAGAGACAGAGAAAGCACAGATTATCCTTACTAGTTCCCAAGCTTGAAGCAGAAAGCTTTGATGCTGTATCATGGAGAACTAGAAAGACATGGCCCAACACAACACAAATGAATGTCCAGAGAGACAGGATAGCTAGTGTTCATAAAGGTAGGGTTCTGCAGAAGAAGGAACTCCTGAGGACTGTCCAGAGCACCAAACGGAGTACTGGTCATCATCTAGGAGTAAGAGAAGTACTCTTAGTGAAGGCAAGAACCATAAAAGAGAAGAAGCAATATTGAACCCAGTAAAGAACCTTAAACAGTTGCTACGTTCCCCAGCACATGTGGGAGATCACACAGGTTGAAATATCAGAGTGAGCTAATGCAAGAGGAAGTTTATACAGGTTTATTGCAAGCAGTGTGGAAGGGGGAGGGAGAGAGGTGAGAGCAGAGCGAGGAGAGAGGGAGAAGAGGAGAGCCACAGAAAGAGAGAATGAGAGGAGAGAGGGAGAGGAACCAAAATGTCTGGATTATGTAGTGAAGGGGGAAGGGAAGTTCAGGGTAGGGGATGTGATATGCCAGCCGTGCCCTGTAACAGGAAGGGACTCTTGGATCTGAAACTAAACACACATCATTCATGGGGCATTGAATAGAATCTCCAAAAGAGTTTTGCCTTGGTATTGCATGAAAGTGAATCTTAAGTTGTTCTGGTTCCATGTAATAAATTTTACAAGCAAGGCATGAAGGTCTCCAAATGTATGCTTGAAGCTTAACTGTGGCTCAAGAGAAAAGCTTCTGGGATCTCCCATTATCTCCCTTGGTTTGCTTCTAATTAACACACCATGGCTTGCCCACTTTTCTTTAAAATTTCACCTTGGTTAAACAATTATAGAAGTTCACGTTTTCTGCAGCAGAAGTCTCAACTCTACCAAGGGCTGGTTTCCCATGAGATTCTTACATTCCTTCATCTAGTGAAGCAAAGCACTGACCCTTCCTTCAAGAAGAATGTTGATAAAGACAGGATCTCCTTCCAGAGCAAATGGCCTATAATGAACTACTGTCTCGCCTGAGGCAATAATGGCTGTTATTTTTCCCTCTATACTGCTTTCCTCTATAGTATATAGTGAGCCTGGAGGAGGAGCTACCTCACCATGAGAGGTAAGGAAAAGGGGCCCACAGTGAAAACTGTATGTTAATTACAAAGGTGAAGTATGTGCTAGAGCTACAAGAAAGCTTAAAGCTGAACTGATGAGGGCAAGAAGGCGGAGGAAGATAAGTAAGAGATAGGGCTTGCAGCTGGGTATGAGACAGCCTGGCCGAGAGACAAGAACGTGAGCTCGGGAAGCAAGGTCAGTGTTAGCAGTAGCACGCTGGCACTCCTGAAGCCCTAGGAACACAGTCAAGGCACTGCTCTACTTCTGTGTATCCTTGCTTCTAACGCTAATGTAACTAAGTGGGACCAATTAAACAGTGGTAAGGATGGCTTCTAACAAATCTCCTCCTGTTCCACTCTCCCCAGACCACCCCACAGACAAGCAGCTAGATATGAGGTGACCAGAAAGAACTGCCAATTAAATGTAGCTATGAAAGTGTTAACCCACCACACACACATCCTGATAAAACCATAATCTGATCATGTAAATGGGAGAACAAAGAATGAATAGTCTAATTAACAGCCTGAGAGACACTGTCAAGGTCTATGATGGCAACACTCACCAAGGCTAACGGATAGCAGGCAGTCAAGGTCAGAAACTAACAAGGCACACATCAGAGCGAGACAGAGGGGGACTTTAGCCTCCCTAGCTGGATGGGCAGCTGGCAAATGGAGCAGGAACATCTCCTTCTACCTAATGTTTGCATTCGCTTTCTGTTCTCTGTGATGTCTGTGCTTTTACTCTTCATCAGAGTAAGATGACAAACTTGAGAGGCCCTGCCTTGGGTTGAATTTTGATGGCAAATGAGTATCTGACACCATATGTCACCGGGATTGCATGTGTCCCGGAGGACAAAGGTCCGTCAGTCTGTGATGTGACCTGTTATTTATACAGGCAACATCTGGCCCTCCACATATTATCTTAAATGATTAGAACTCAAAGAACTAGACAAGACAGATGGATGGACAGACAAATGTTAACACTTTGCATCCTGACATTCTAGTCATAATGTGCTGAGTTCTGACTACAGTTTCTGATTTGATACCAGCCCCTTTGAAAATGTGGGCTACATTTTTAGCTAGAAAATAGAATAAATTCCCAGATCCTGCTGAGTTTTTGACGGTTAGAATCATTTGAGGAGACATTTCTAAACACCATAGTTTAGCTTCTGTCTGTATTGATGAATCTCGCACAGAAAACCCCACTGACTATTCTAAAAGTCCCCGGGCAAGTAAGTCTAGGAGCAGCCATATTACAGCAGAGCACAGAGAGAGTTTGGATTTGAGGCTCTCAAAATCTGACTGAAATTTGTTTTTCAACGTTGTTTTCCTGGAAGAAAAATAAAACCAAGGAAAGAAATCAACTAAGAAAGAAAAGAAACATTTCCACCAAAAAGGAATTCAAATGTAGAAGAGAGGATAGACAAAGGGTGAAAAAAAAAGATAGAGAGATTCGGAGGAACAGGGTAGAAAGCTACCAAAGAAAAACGAGATGCATCCAAAGTTGTGGCTTATGAAGAAAGAGGTTAGAAAAAAAAAAAAAACCTAACACAGTCGTTCACAACATTCCTAATGCTGCTACCCTTTAATACAACCCTCATGATGTAGTGACTCCCCCAATAATAAAATTATTTTGTTGATACTTCATAAATGTAATTTAGCTACTGTTATGGCCCCCAAGTAAATTGCGACCCACAGGTTGAGAAGTAAGGATCTAATGGCTAGGAGAACACAGTAGCAACTGGGAAAGAATGAGGTACAATCTGAGAAAACAGAAGTGAAAATTCTTCAAGGGGTCCAGGCTCCTGCATTTGTGAAGAGGACCTTCTCTACCTGCAAACACATAATTCCTGGTCAAAGTAGTTTGTGTTCAGGAATGGGAAGCTGCCAAATAAAATTTAAATATGAATAGGTGGGGGGGGGTCTGTATAATCCGAGAATTTTAAGATGAGTTTCGGAGTGACCAGAGCCCTGGAAGCACGCACATGCCAGCGCAAGGGTGGAATTAGGGTTGAAAGAGTGTCAAAGCAAATATGGCACATATGAAAATGGAGCCAGGCGAGGAAGGAATCTTGAGTTAAGTAGTCAGGGAATGTGTTATGAAGGGATCATCGAGGTGTTTGACTTGAACAATATGTACTGACAAGCGTATGGGTTTGTGGATCCAGAACACATCTCTGTCAGCATTAACTTATAGACTGTGAAGACTACAAGTTCAAAAACAAAAGGAAACGATGCTGAGCAAAGGACAGTAGAGAAGGGCAGGGGCCAGCTTAGGAAGGCATGTGACAGTTAGCATTTCAACTGAGCACCCCTCAAGGAGGAATTTAAAAAGTGGGGAAGCAGGATTGTGGGTGTCAGGCAGTAGTAGAGTTTACCTTGCAAGAGTGTTCCTGGTTTCAATCCCACAGAGAAAAAGGAGGGAAAGGACATTGCTACAGAACCAGCACAGGAGAAAACATAACTGCAAACACAGGCCCTTAAAGAATGCAGGTGTCAGAATAATCAAAAAGAATTCTGATTCTTAAATCTATGAAGAATGATCTTACATCAGTGGCTGAGGGAAATTTGCCTCCCAGCAGGTTTCTAGACAGGCACTTTGTATTAAATTCGGGGAAATATAAACATTTTGGCCACAGTTTAAAGGTGGGAAAGAACTGGCATATGGTTAAATTAAAACGTCTGGGAACAGGAGTTGACCAAGAAAAGCTGAAATTCCTTCTGTTTCCTCCTTTTCCGGAACAACCCACCTAAGGGTGCACATTATTCTCCATTCTAACACTTTTAGTAACTTACAACTCTGCCTTTTGGAATGCAGTCTTCCCTGCTCCAGATGGACTCTGACAAAATCTGCCTGTTTGTGGCCTCTGTGTTTATGGGGCTCAAGATCTTAGCCATACATCCAGACACGTGTCCCAAGAGACCCAACAGGAACAAAACTAACACTCAGATTATCCACTAGATTTCTTTGTTCATCGAAACTTAACTGAAACCAAGAAAAAGGATTTAGAGGAATGCTATGTGCTGTTCCTCTTCAAGCCCTCAACCTCTTCCATGTTGAAGCCTAACCTCACTGTTGTGAGCAACAGCCTCACAACAGATGGCCTTGTTATCAGCCTAACTCAAGTAGACATTTAAAAGTAGCCCTTGGGCTGAGGCAGTTATAATAGGAATGTCGTTTTCTTCTGAGTAAATGTGGGTAGGATTTGGTGAGAGATTCAAATGTTATGCGATGCAGAACACCCTGAAGAAATGATAATGCTGCCAGCATGACACATGATAAAAAGCAATCACAGAACAAGGAGGGGTTACCAGGACTCCTTCAGTGTTACAAACACTTGTGTGATACATACGAGGTTGAAAGCACTGTGTTGTGAGTCAGTGGCACACACATGGAATGGAAGGGGGAGCTTTGCCAAGTACCCCACTGTGTCTTGCCAAGCAGCACCAGCAGCTGGAACAGTGGCACATTACACACAGTAGAACACAAGCCTTGGCTCCGAATCCCTGGCTTAAGCTTATCAGAGGCTGTAAAGAAAACACCTGGATGCACAATCCACAGCTACAGTAGTGTCACCATTGTCTTTATTACCTTCCTACCCCAAAATCTTCAGAAATGCTTAATGCACTCTCTCCAGTTTCTAAGCCCCAAAATTCTGGCCTCTCTTCCTTCCTAGTGCTTCCTCCTCAATCTTCATTTCCCTCCATGACCTGATCTTTTGCTCTTGAACTGACCCATAGATTGTGACTAAAGGAATGAAAATTGGCCCATCGAATCTATTCTTCCCACATCTCCATCTTTCTTCCTGACCTGACATCACAATCTAAGCTCCTTTCTAAAAATGCCAAAATGCTTCAGAAAGTGACAGATGAAGCAAGGCTAAATAAGCAGAGTCAGAGTTCTTTTCAGGGGAGACTACAAGGAAAGCTAAGCACTCTGATGCAGTATTTTCAAGTATATGCTGTACATGAAAGGACCTGTCTTACACATTTTCACATAGTCTATTCCTTCAGGTCCAATGAGGTTTTTATGCTTTGTTTTGTCTTGTGTCATTTTAGAAAATTGCTATTATCATTCCTCTGGATTATAGAAGGAAACTAAGTTTTAGTGGATAAGTATTGTACCTTAAAGAAATGAAGACAAAACTAGAACTTGGGTTTGCCTGACTTGAGAATCCTAAGCATTTTTGTGCATTCTTTAATACATGAAAGCCACACTTTGCCTATATAGAAGCTCCAAAAGATTCATTTTTAAAAAAAAAAATATTTATTTTGTTTTAATTATTTATGTGTATAAGTAGTATGTTCACATGAGTATGGCTCCCCAATATGCCAAAGGTGTCCGATATTCTAACCCTGGAGTTACAAGCAGCTGTGAGTGGTACAGCATTGTGGTAGAAACCACAATCAGGTCCTGTACAAGGGCAGTAATGCTCTTAACCACTGAGCCACCTCTCTATCCTCACATGTTTTCTAGTGAATATTTTCTCATGAATAATATCAAGAGTTGTAAAATGCTTTAGGATGTATACAAACACACACAGACCCCTAAAAATGACAACATATTGTCATCCATCCTGAAGAATCTGCTTATTTAACTTAAAATGTATAAAAGAGATCTATACCTACACGTGTCCCTAAACTTCCAAATTAATTTTTCCAAATTGTTTTTCTTCTGTGATGTATATGACCCCACCCCTCCCTCCAGCCAAGGCCACATGTTGCGACATCAGTGTAGAATTCACTGCTTTTCATACAATCTGCTCACATAAATCTGGTAAGCCTTGGAGATAGTCCTTGCTACGGCAACTCTTATTCACATGGCTACTGTCACAACTGTGTTAGAGTGTCACCATTTTAGACCTAAAGCTTCACTTGAGCATCTTAGCTCCATTCCCACTGTAAGCTTCCCTGCTGCAATCGGTTAAGCTTAAGTTAACTTTACATAAACATTTCATTGGATCCTCGCTGTATTTAGAGTCAAGTCTATAGACTTTCATTAATATATAACTTCTGGGGAGGGAAGAAAGGTTGGTTGGAAAGTGGCTGTGTCACAATATTCCTCAGTACTTAAGATACCAGCACTAAGAAGATGGAGGCGGGTGGATGGCTGGGACTGGCTGGCTAGGCAAGTCTACCCAGCACTCTCCATGGCTTGATGAGCGTCCCTGCCCCTGTCTTAACTCCGAATAAACTCTGGACTGTAGCAATGCCACTTTCTTTGTTTTATAAATGTAGCAGAGATGCTAACATGGGGAAAAGATTAGATGAAGATGCATGGTACCTCCCCATATATATTAGCCATTTCATATTACCATAGAGTTATCTCAAAACAACATTTTAAAAAATGTGTGGGTGAGAGCTGAAGAGATAGCTCAGCTATTACGAATGCTTGCTGCTCTTCCAGGAGACTTATTTCCAGTTCTATCACCCATACTTGGGGGTGGCTCACAAACATCTGTAACTCAGGCGCCATGAGATCCAGTACTCTTTTCTGGTATTCACACACATCTGGTGCACACACATGCTTAAAAAATAAGCATTTTGCAAAGTTTCTCTTTAATTCACTTTTATTACTGTCATTTATTACAATTTATTCACTTTGTATCCCAGCTGTGGCCCCCTCCCTCATCTCCTCCCAATCACACCCTCCCTCCCTCTTCTCTGCCTATGCCTCTCCCTTAGTCCACTGATAGGGGAGGTCCTCCTCCCCTTCTATCTGATCCTAGCCTATCAGGTCTCATCAGGACTGGCTGCCATGTCCTCCTCTGTGGCCTGGCAAGGCTGCATCCCCACCCCCACTCCAGAGGGAGGTGATCAGAGAGCCTGTCACTGAGTTCATGTCAGAGACAGTCTCTGCTCCCCTTACTAGGGAACCCACTTGGAGGCTGAGCTGCCTATGGGGTCTAGGCAATTTCCATGCATGGTCCTTGGTTGGAATGTCTGTCTCTGCAGAACCCCTGGGCCCAGATTTTTGTTGTTGTTGTTGTTCTGTTGGTTTCCTTGTGGATCTCCTGTCCCCTCCAGGTCTTTCTATCTCCCTGCCCAAAATTTGGCTATGAGTCTCAGCCTTTGCTTTGATACCTTGATCAGTAGAGTCTTTCAGAGGCCCTCTGTGGTAGGCTCCTGTCCTGTTCCTTGTCTTCTCCTGCTTCCAATGTCTATTATGAAGTTTTAATGCATGAGCAAGGAGTGAAGAGATAGACAGCTTCTTGTATAAAAGTGCTTGCTATGCAATGTAAGGGCCAGAGTTCTGGTCCTCAGCCTCCACATAAAAGCTGGGTGGACGGTAGGCATAAAAACCCACCAATAATCCCAGAGCTCAAGAGGCCAAGACTAGGCCAGGCTGCATGTGAGTGCAGTGAGAGACTCAGTATCAGGAAAAAACACAGAGAGCAACTGAGTAAGCCACTCACTTTTAGCCTCCGGCCTCCACGTATACAACATGCACTCACATCTCCTTTACACTCGTCTACACGTGTGAACAAGCTTAAGTGCATGTGTGTGCACGCACCTACACACACAAAAATGAAGATCTCTTTAATCACAGTAATATAATAGAAAGCAATAGAAGGGCTACTATTGATAACACTTTAAGAGGCTCACAGCCATCACAGGAAGAAGGCTTAGAATGGTTACAACATGGCCAACCTTAAGAAGATCAAAGCAGGAAGATCATGATTGTAGGCCAGTCATGAAAAGGCCCTGTCTCAAAAGAAGAAAATTGGCAAAAATCATTTTGGCACAATCCCACGATGTTGTAATAGGCTTTATTGTACGGCTCCTGAGAAGATTCAGCCAACAAATACTTGCTGCCCACCTTGATGCCCTGAGTTTAATCTCTAGAATCCACAAGGTGAAAGAAGAAGAAGAAAATGGACTCCCAAATGTTGTCCTCTGACCTCCACACATGCGCCATGGCAGGGGCAAACCCATACACAGGCACACAAGTAAGTAAATAAATATCCTAAAAGTATGAAAGCTGCCTCACACACGACTTTAAAAAAAAAAAAAAAAAAAAAAACTTAAAGCAATGCAGTAAAAAAGAAAGTTGTGAAATAGATACATATATTCAAATCTCAACCCTGTAAAACATGTGAATATAATGAGAAAAAAAACATGAAGGACAAAATCTATTGAGAACAGTTACTTTTAGGGACTGTCAGGAGGAAAGCGGGTGGCCAGGGTGCCGAAATTATACGCCCTTCACTTTATGCTATATGTTTCTTTCTTCATCTTTTGAGACGGGTTCGCGCGTCTCTCAAATTTGCTGTGTAATCAAGGATGACGCTGAGCTCCCGGCCCTTCTGCTTCACCTCCAGAGGGCTGGGGTGATGGCCTGTGCCACCTCACGTGGTGCTGGGATCAAACCCAGGGCTCCCTGCCTGCTAGGTAAGTACTCTGCCGACGACGCTACATCCATGACCCTACATAACATACCTCTGTACTGTTTGGCATGTATTCCTTTTAATCATTAAAATTCATGGGAGGATGACGAACCAGAAACGGAGAGGAGAAAATAAGTGAAAGAAGAAAAGAGATATGGTAAAAGGCCCATTTTAGTCTACCCCGAAACACTAAACCTTAGGATGCCAGGTTATTAAGAACTGCTCCGACGGTGTGGTAATGACAACGCAGAGTCATTCCTTCTTTCGGAAGAGAGAGTGACATGAATTATCAAAATATTCGTATTTAAGCCAGTCGTGGTTGCACGTGCCTTTAATCCCAGCACTCTGGAGGCTGAGGCAGGAGCGTCTCTGTGAGTTCAAAGCCAGCCTGGTATACGAGTGAGTTCCAGAACAGCCAAGGCTACACAAAGAAATCCTGTCTCAAAAAAAAAAAAAAAAAAAAAAAAAAGAAACAAAAAAAAATTGTTCAGACTAATTAATAGATAACCATAGATTCTGTCCCACCTCCTTATTCCCGAACCAATTAATTCAAAACTGAAACACTTCCTACAGAACACTGTGCTTCCCTCCTGTGGCGGCTTCGGTGCATGGCAGCAAGAATCCTCTACACTGTTGAATAGACGGCATAGGTACGTCTCTCAGTAAACTTGCTGTGTCTCTCATCGAAGCTGGAGAAAAGATGAGGCTTGTTGACTGTATATGAGGACATACTAGCCTTACCTTCGGGAAGGGATCTGAAGTTCTGCGGTGTAGATCTGTCTTTCCTTCCACACTGATAACTACACAGTTGAGACATTCTTGCTATTCAGATATTTACATTCACTTAAGTATCTGAAAGAGACTCATTGAGAAATATAAAAAATTCCTTAAGTGCAAATACTTAATTTTACAGTGACATTAAGAAAAAGTAGCTGGGGTGTAATCCCAGCAGAGGCAGAGGCATGTGGATCTCTTGTGAGTTTGAGGTCAGCCTGGTCTATAAAGTGAGTCCAGGTCAGCCAAGGCTACACAGAGAAACCCTGTCTCGAAGAAAAAAACAAACAAAAAACAGAGAAGACAAAAGAAAAGTATACCTTCATTTCACTCTACCCCAAGAAATTATTGCATTCAAACTCCTCACATATATGACATATTGTCTCAATTATTAAATTCTGATGAAAGCACAGAAATGGTTTGCTCTTATTCAGTTTTAGATTACAATGTAAAAATGACTTTTCTCCTGGTTTTTCCAATTTAGCTGTGCTTTCTGCGCCACCTACAGGAAATATATAGAACTTTTTCATTATGCAAAAACAAGTGTGTGGATTATATAGACAAACTGAACAAGCTCATCACTGAGTTGCTAAAACAATTTCATCTCGTTATGAGGGTTCTCATACAGTCAAATCTGGAGTCTAACTCTGAATCTTACTTAAATGAAGTCAGATGTTGTCCTAGTTAGGGACACTATTGCTGTGATGAAACCCCATGACCAGAGCAGTGTGGGAGAAAAGGGTTTATTTAGCCAACACTTCCACATCACATTTCATCATCAAAGGAGGTCAGGAGAGGAACTCAAGAGCGGCAGGAGTCTGGAGGCAGGACATGATGCAGAGACTGCGCAGGAGGGGTGTTTGCTCTCTTCCCCACTGCTACTACCTGATCTTGCTTCCCATGGTACTGGAATCTCCAAAATGACGGAGTCAGGGCTGCGCTTTCACCAATAACTTCTCCTGAGCTCTCCTCAGGGGCCCCAGCCCTGCCACACAGCTGACCAAGCCTCAGCTGCTTTCTATAACCCCTTCATGCCTTAAAAACTAGTGCCACAATCTCACCCAAAACAAGGTCAGGTCTGTCACAGGTGTCAGCTGAAATGGAACGAAATGCTTACGGTTGCAGTCACTTAATATTTTACTTTATTGGATTGTGAGACATCCTACAACTAGATTTTCTTTTCTCTCTAAAACAAAGCCTATGCTCATAATTAAATAAAACACTCGTATTATGAGAAGATAATTTTTTAAATGAAAATCTGTCCCTTGTTTTCCCTATAAACAACAAAGGTTTCATGGCAGACAAAAACATCCTAAAATATTAATTGCAAAAGTTTCTGAGCCAAAATTACCCCCCAAAATGTGAAAAGATGAACTGAACTTTTCAGCGGATGTTTCTGAGCCTCATCATATCTATGTAGCAAAGTGTATTAAAGTGATGGCTAAAGGCTTTCTGGGAGTAAACATCCTTAATATAAACTTCAGTTCATTTCTTACATCTAATTATTACTTGTTAAAACAATTAATTTATAAATACATTTTGGGTGTACTTGTTGATGGCAGTAGTTTTGGGGTGTGTGTGTGTGTGTGTGTGTGTGTGTGTGTGTGTGTGTGTGTTGAAATAGGTTCGTCTGGAACTCATAGCAATTCTCCTGCTTCAGTCTCCTAGGTGCTGAGATTACAAGCATCACCCACCATGCCTTGCTCCATAAACACAGTATTCTAAAAATGAGAACCACACTTTCTGAGCCTTATCTTTCTAAAACATGCCACTTTCTTAATAATTCACACTCAAAAGCGATACCCTGGAAGCCAATGGCATCATAAATTTAAAAGTCATCTTTAGAACACATCTTCTTTTTCCTCATCTAACCCATCTTCTAGTCCACTGGCTTAACTCTTAAATGACTCTCAGAATTGCTTACCCTTGTTCCTCTCTACTGCAGTCCCAACTCAGGTTGTCAATACTTTTGACAGAGTACACAGAAAATGGTGAAAGCTAACAAAGGACCAGTGAGTTCAAACACCGCAAACGAGTGCTCCGGGGCACCCAATAGAGGGTCTACCCCAGAACCCAGGGCACGGGGAGCTTGGAAATGTTGGTTACGGTGGAGAGCAGAAATGATGTATGGGATGAAGTGCATAAGATTGAGAGATTTCAGACCGAACATACTACCATCACCTTCGCCCAAGCTCTATCTCAGTAGATCTAATGACTGCCATTGACCCTATCCCAACCCTGGGTTAAAAAAAAAAAAAAAATCAAAGAACAACAACAAAAAAAAAGAAATCAGAAAAAAAAAAAAAAAGGAAAGTAGAGGGAAGGGAGAGCGGAGGGAAAGCTTCTATTTTTCTCTATGAAAGCTAACATAATTTTTTAAATCAGGTACCTTATGACCTTATGTGGAAGCGAGAACTCTGACATTTAAGAGACCTACACGAAGACAATCAGCTCCCCAACCCCATATCCCAGGATAACCGTTGCCAGTGCGGTAACGGCCCTAGACAAAAACCCACTCCACTTCTGCATTATCTCTTTCCTAAACGCAAATGAACAAACAAGAAGCACAAAATATCTGATGGGTAAAAGCAAAACTGCAACATTGAAAAAAAAAAATGTCAAAGTAAGCAAAAAAACAGTAATTCATCGACAAAAAAAAAAAGATAGGTTGGGAGAGAAGGGGGGAAACAGTTAAACAGTTTTACTTAAACTCTTCTTGGAAATATTTGAGAAGAATTGTTCGAATGCACCAAGCAAACAAAATAAGAACAAGATGTTATTAAGAGTAAACATAAAAGCAAGGGCGGTACACAACCTTAATCCCAGCACTCTGGGAGGCGAAGACAGATCTCTGTGTTTGAAGCCCGCCTAATCTACAGAGTTCCAGGACAGCCAGGACTACACAAAGAAACACCGTCTCTGAGAACACAACAAAACAAAAGGAAGTAAAAATAAGAAAGTAAACGTATCCTTGGAAATCATTAAAACTTAAAAAAAAATAGAATAAAAATAGGCATAAGAGAGAGTGAGGCACAGCTAGGTCACTGGATAACCCGTTAAGATAGAGACCGGGGAATATAGGACGGTGGCTACATACAAGGGGAAAAGAAATTTCTCTAGCTAAACTATTCCTTCGGTTGAAAGTCGACAGAATCAAAGACAGTATGGTATGTCTGGTGTTGCCCTTCCTGCTCGGGGAGGAAAGTATTGTGGGACTCAGGAACATAAGAAAACTCACAGCTCTGAGGTGGGACGGTGTACAGGGAAGGGCATCTTGAGACATGGGAGCCCAGGAACCACACCGCTCTGAGAGGAGGCCTCCTCGGCAGAGGCGCTGCAGACCCCACGGGAGGGTCTCCCCACCGAGCTGAGTTGCTCAGGAGCCTCGGCCCAGCTCCACTTCTTTGTTGCTCCTTTTCATTCCTTTCCTCCTTCTCCTCCTCCCCCCTCCCCATCTCTTCTTCTGAGAGAGTTACAGAAGGCAGAAAAATCTCATAAAACAGATTTATTGGGAGGATCCAGGGTGGGTGTCGCAGGGATGAACCCAGGACCGCTGTCTCCTACTCAGAGGAGAGGCCAGAAGAGAACCAAGCAGATACAGTCTTTATATAGGATTTCTTAGGGGGTGGAGCTTTCTGAGAGATTTCCAGAGTAAGGATTGGTGGGATTTCGAGTCCCTGATCCTGAGAGAGCTTAGGGATTGGTGGGTTTTCCTGTTCAGAGATTGGTGGGCTTTTCTGCTCAGGGATTGGTGGCTTTTTGCTCAGACTTTTCACCTAAAATTAGCATAACCTGAGAAGGATCCTATGGAAGGGAGATGGAGATGGGCTTTGTGACAGTTACAGAGGCTGGAAATGCCATTATGATAGTTAGAGAAGTGTGGGGGAAGGGCCTGTTGACTCATGCCTCAAGGGGTTTACACAGACCTGAACTCCAGGCTAAACCAACTTCCCTCAGATAAACTGGGAACTACTGAAGGGCCAGATTCCTGGTCCTCATCCTGCTCCCGATCCCTGGATGGCACTGCCCAACCCTGTAAAGCTCCCTGCCCTGGCGGGGAGTGGCTAGTTTATTCATTGTTGCCGCAGACATGGAGATCACAGACTAGTTCCAGTCTGACAACGATCCCTCCCAAAATTCCTTGTCAGCAGCAGCCTTAACTGAGGCCTCCGAGGGGGTCTCAGAACCCAGCTGTGGAGATTCAGCCTCAGTCACTCTAGAGTCCTGAGGTGTTGCTGTGTGGAGGTGTAGCAAGGCCGAGGCCAGCAGCACAGCCTGAAGATTTAAGCACCCGAACACCCGTCTCGGGGACCACAGGGGCGTGGCACCCAGAGGAGCTGAAGAGCTGAAGAGGGGTGCCCTGGGCAAAACTTGAAGCAGCCCAGCCTCTGCTGGAGCCACACGGGCAGGGGCCTGGAAAGTATAGTGTTTGCATGGTTTGAGTCTGGCACAATGAGTGAAAGGGAAAGAATGGCTGAGCACATTCATACAAAATCTAAAAAACAGTAAATGTGAAAAATAAAAATGATTTGCCAGTGTACCGGTAAAGGTAAATTCCCTTAAAAGGAACAAGCACAGATTACCATCAGAACTGTAACTTGGTTACAGATAAATAAAAAGTAGAATTGTTTCAAAATTCTGAGGGATGATGATTTTCACCTAGCAGTCTTCATTGAACAAAGCTGTTCACCAAGTACAAAAACAGAAACATATAAATGTTTTCATATACATAAACAGTGAGGAAGTTCAGCCCAAATTTTTAAATTTATCCATAAATTTCTTTAATTGTGTTTAATTAAAGAGCTGCAATTTTAAATATCGTATTTGTTTGGAATAAGTCTGAATTTCTTTTATTTTAACGGAAGTATCACAGATTGACCCCGTGTTTTCCTCGTCCACAACCGCTGGATGCTAATTCCTTCCATTGTCGAGGTGCATTTGCCCACTGCTATTTTTTTAGATCTATATATTTTTTATTTTATTTACTTTCAAACAATAGAATAACTTGCAAAACCCAAAAAACAATAGCCAGGCCTGAACCCTACACCACCTAATGAACGAACATATACACAATTAGAGCTGGCATCCAAATCGGAAACTATGAAGTTCCACATTAAAATTTACGTTTTCGGTATTGAACATATTTTATGCGTGTACTCACCACCACGTATGCCAGCACTGGTGAGTGTCCACAAGCTGAGGCCGGAAGAGCAGGGTGGGTCCTGTGGAACGGAAGTTACGCAGCTTTGGAATTCACCGTGTGTGTGCTGGGAATCAAACCTGGTCCTCCGGAAGACTCTGCCGTGCTCTTACCAGCTGAGCCATTCCTCGGCCCCCTGTCCATTACTCTGAAATAAAGTGCAGCCTTCAGTCATGGCTCATGCTTTCTCGTGGGTATTTATTTTTTGCTATTCTAGTATCCGTATAAGTTCAACTTATTAAATATTATAAATATTATAATTTTCTAGTTGTTTCCCAAGATCGCAAAGACAGCCACAATTTTCAATTTAAGACATAATTTTTCAAAATATTTAAATAAATGTGAAGCACACTGTAAGAATATTTTTGAAATTCCGTTCCTGAAGGTATTTTTTTTTTCGTAAAGCCATACCTTCCGAGAGATATACATGCTGTATGTGTGTTTATCATGATCATTGACATAAGGAAGGGGAGAAAATCTGATCTCAGAAAGCACAACGCCCTAAATTACTTTCTAAAACATAGCTTTTATGAGAACGTGAAAGTTTGGAAAAGTTAAAAATAATCAGATTAAATATCATATGAGCGCATCTGATAATGAAAACGCAAAGTTCCCAGCAAAGGTGCTTTGTCTGCATGCATTGATGAGTGACAGCAGTAACAAAATATGAACAGTAGGGGGAGCGAGCGGCAAAGCCAACCAGTCCACAAGACTTCCCTGTGATGTCCCAGCCCCTAACCATGCTCGGATTTAACCACTCAGGGGTAACTCGAGCATGGAGAAACCATTCTGTGGGAAATAGTAGGTTTCTACATTCTCAGTAGTATAAAGATGCCACTCTATCGATTGGAGCCCGTTCTTCAAACATCACATGAAGGTAAATGTGCTTGGGAAAAGATCGCATGTCCGTTTATTTTAAATACTTAGAAAACACTATTTTCAAGTATTTCGGCATCTCTATAGCTCCTTTTATAGTGGGTGCGAGGAGGAGGAGGGGTGTAGGACAACTCTGCGCTCCTGCAGCCCTGTGAGGAGACCCCTGTTCTGGGTCGTCCACCACAGATGAGGCAATGCTCTTTCCTGTCGGTGCCGGTTTTCTGACATCTTCGTGTACAGCATTTCCCTGGTATTTCACTTGCTTCTTGCTTTTCCCTTAAATATATTTTCACTAACAAACCCTCAAGCCAGATTAGCTAAAAGGCAGAGAGAGGAGATCCAAATTAACAAAATTAGAGATGAAAAGGGGGAGATAACAACAGACACCAAGGAAATCCTGAGAATCAAGACATACTTTAGACACCTCTCACCACCAAATTAGAAAATCTAAAGAAATGGGTGATTTTCTAGACACATAGCACCTAATAAAGTTAAATCAAGATCAGATAAGCAAACTAAAGAGACTCAAAACCCCTAGTGAAATGGAAGCTGTAATATAAATGTCTTCCAACCCAAAACAGCCAAGGACCAGATGGTTTTAGCACAGAATTCTGGACTTACAAAGAAGAGTTAATAACAATACTCCTTAAATTATTCCACAAACTAGGAAGAAAAGGAACAGGTCCCAATTAGAAGACACCCAAATTACCCTGATACCAAAGCCACATAAAGATCTAACAAAGAAAGTGAATTGTGGACCAATTTCCCTTATGAACAAAGCTGTAAATAATCTTAATAAAAGACCTTCAAACTGAATCCAAGACCACACCGAAAAGATCATCCACGATGACCATATAGGCTTCATCCCAGAGATGCAGGGATGGTTCAACATTTATCAGCTGATTAATGTAACCCACCATATGCTACCTTGGTCACCAGGGAGTGGATCTCCTTGACAGGTGGAGGAAGTGTGTCACTAGGAGGTGGGCTTTGAGGTTTTCAAAAGCCCAAAAGCTGTTTGATTTTCTTCTCTATCTCGACTACTTCCCCAACTCTATCTGCCCACTTGCTGCCACGTTCCTTGCTGCCATGATCCCTGCCATGATAATAATGTCTCTGAAGCTGTAAACAAGCCCCAAATTGAGTCCTTTTCTCTGTACGGCTTGCCATGGCCATGAGGTTTCTTCATAGCAATAGAACAGTAACTAAGACAGACTAAGATAGAAAGATCTCCCATGCTCATAGATCCGTAAGCTTAATATAGAAAAATGGCCACCTTACCAAAGGCAATATACAAATTTAATTCAATCCCCATCAAAATCCCAATTAGAATTGTCCTACCTCAAGATACAGCTATACCATTCAGTCACATCCATTCCTGTTATGTTCCTATTCATTGCTCAACCATATTCATTGTTGTTATATACATAATAGCCAGCAACTGGAAACAACCTAGACACCCATCAACAGATAAAGAAAATGTGGCACATTTTCACAATGGACTTCTACTCAGTCATCAAAAAAAATAAAATAAAATAATGAAATTTGCAGATAAATGGATGCAGTACAGGTGTGGAAATCTACCCATGAGTGGTTTCTATTCCCCCATTGAGACTCCGTTGCAGAGAACTAGTATTTTGTGAGTAGTTACCAGCTGAAGTTAGTTTCTAGGGATGTGTGCTTGTGCCCATTTCTCTCAGATCTAGGACTCCAGCTGGCCCGGACAGTGCAGGCCCTATACATGCTGCCTCAGTCTCTGAGTTCATATGTGCGCTGGTCTCAATGTGTTTGGGAGGCCTTGTTTCCTGGGTCTCCTCCATCCTCCCCACCCCCGACTCTTAAACTCTGTCTGCCTCCTCTTCTTCAGGGTTCCCTGTGCCCTGAGGGGAGAATTTGAAGGAGACATCTCATTTAGGAGTGAGTGTTCAAAGAGCTGTTACTCTGTGCACATTGCCTGGCTCTGGTTCTTTTTTCCTTCCCATCTATTATAGGAATGAGGCAGCTTCTCTGATAATGGCTGAGCTAGACACTAATCAATGAGTATAGCAGAATGTCACAAGGAGACATTTTATTGTTATATTCTTTTAGCTGAACAGAATAATTTGGTTTTTCCTATGGCACTGACACATTTAGTCTCAGGTTCCTGGCCACCAAGGCTGTGTCAGGGATGGCTTCCATCTCATGGAGTGGGCCTTAAGTCCCATCAGATATCAGTTGGTTACGTCTACAAACTCCATGACACCATACTAGCATGATCGCAGGCCGGTCATCATTGTAGACTGAAGAGTTTGTACTGGGTTGGTGTTCATGTTTCTGCTTTGGTAGGATGCAGAGCAGTACCTTCCAGTACCAGGAACACTAGCCCATATGTGTGAAGGCTCTAGGTAAGGACCAGTGCAAATCCTTCATGTTCAATGAATTCCGTAGATGTTGTCTTTAGCAACATCAGTTTGTGACAAGCAACCAGTTGGCAATCGTCTGGGTTGTTCAGGGTTTCCCATGAGACTCCTTTGGACTAACAGCTCAATTTAGATGTAAGAAATTTCCAGTACTTCATTTAGTTATGCTCAATGTCCAGTTGAGGCTGCACCCCCGCCCCCATTCTTTGACAATTTTATTTAGATCATCTTCTTACATGAATATATTTTAGGAAGCTTCTATTGTATTTATTTGTTTCCATAGAACCCTTCAATGGCTCCTTAGTTATAGCTGTCGCTTCTCTTCCTTCTCTTACCCACCAACCCCCTCCTCCTCCATGTTTGGTCCTCCCAGTTGCAGAGCTTGCCTCATCTGTCCACAACTATCTATTCCATTTTCCCTTCCTTGAGCAACACAAAGTTCTCTGCTAATACCTTACCTTATACTTAACCTCTGTGCTTATCAGTGACTTAACAGCTGATATCCACTATACCAAATTTGTCTTGTTTGCGGTTTTAGTGGAATTATGTTTCTCTCCATTTAAGGTTATGTTGGCTATGAATTTGCTATAAACTGCCTTTATCATGTTTAGGCATGTTCCTTGTATCCCTAACAGCTCCAGTTATGAAGTACCTAACTTTTTAAAGAAAGGAGTTAGATTCTGTCAAAGGCTTTTTCTGCATCTAATGAGATGATCATGTGGTTTTTGCCTTTCAGTCTGTTCATATGATGGATTTCATTTCTCAGATTTTGTATGTTGAATGACCCCTGCATCTCTAGGATAATACCTATTTGATCATGGTGGATGATCTTTTTGATGTGTTCTTGCATTCAGTTCACAAGTGTCTTACTGAGAATTTTTACATATTTGTTCATAAGGAATATTGGTCCAAAACTCTCTTTATGTGGCTTGGGTATTGTGGTAACTGTAGCTTCATAAAATGGATTGGGCAATGTTCCTCCTGTTCCTGTTTTGGGGAATAATTTGAGAAATGTCTTTAACTCTTATTTGAAAGTCCAGTAGAATTCTGTGCTAAAAGCATTTGGCCCTGGGCTTTTTTTTTTTTTTTTTTTTTTTTTTTTTAGATTAAAAGGCTATTATTTACTGCTTCTATTTCATTAGGGGTTATAGCTCTTTCCAAATTGTCTGATCTTGATCTAACTTTGGTAAGTGGTACCTATTGAGACAATTATCCATTTCTCTTAGATTTTCCAATTTGGTAAAGTACAGGGTTTTTGTTGTTTTGTTTTGTTTTTTAACTTGGCCTTGTAATTCTCAGGATTCCTGAAAGTTGTGTCCTCATTTCTATTTCTATTTTTGTTAATTTGGATCTTATATCTCCACCTTTTAGTTGATTTGATTAAGGCTTGATAAATCTTTTTTTCTCAAAGAACCAACTGTTCTTTTGAGTTTTTTCCTTCCTTTTGTGCTAGAGCTTTCAGATGTGCTATTAAGTTGCTAAAATCTCTCTAGTTTTGGTGTTTGTTTGTTTGATGTAGGGACCTAATGAACTTGCTTCTTAGAATGACAATTGTCATATCCCATGAATTTGGGTATGTTGTTTTCATTTTCATTCAATTCTAGAAAGTCTTTAATTTCTTTCTTAATTTTTGTCTTGGACCCTTTTTCGTCCATAGACAGTTATTAAGTTTTCATGGGTTTGTAAACTTTCCATTGTTTCTGTTGTTTTTGATATCCAGTTTTAATCTGTGGTGGACTTCCCTATATCTTCTCATTCATTTTGGTGTGAAGTCTATTTTGTCAGATATTAAAGAAGCTATACCACCTTGCTTCATGAGTCCATTTGCTTCAGAAATATTTTCCTGTTCTTTTAGCCTGAGGTAATGTCTATCCTTAATGTTAAGATATATTTTTGGATGCAGAAGAAAGATAAATCCTAATTTCAAATCCAATCTGTTATCCTGTGTCTTTTTATTGGTGGAATTGAGACCATTGATGTTAAAAGTCATTAATCAATGAGCAGTGTTCATTTGTTGCTGTTATTTTGTTGTGGTGGTTTTGTTTGCTTGTTTTGTTTTTCTCATGTTATGTCTTGTTTTGTTTTTTTCATGCTGGTCTGACATGATTTATTCCTTGTTTTTCTTGGGCATGCTTAACCTCTTCAGGATGAATTTTTTTTTTTGCTGTTGTTCTATTGCGAAATATTTTCCTTTTTCCATTTATTGTGATTGAAACATCTGCTCAATATAGTAGTCTAAGGTAGTATCTGTGGTTTTTTAGAGTTTATAGAACTCAAAACAGGCCTTTTTGGCTTTTAGAGTTGCCATTGGAAAGTCAGGTGTCACCCTAATAGGTCTGCATTTATAAGTTACTTGTCCTTTTTTTTTTTTTTTTTTTTTTTTACAGCCGTTAATATTTTTGTTGAGTACATTCAGTGCTTTGATTGTTGTCATTTGTACTTTCTCTTCTGGACCAGTCTATTTGGTGTTTTGTGTGCTTTTCGTATGTTGATAGGCACCTCCTCCTTTACTTCTGTCAGTGTTTATGACTTTGCAGAAAATATTTCTATGCCTTTGAGCAAGGTTTCTCCTCCTTCCTCTATTTCTATTCATAGATTTGGTATTTTCATGGTGTCTCAGATTTCCTGGCTCTTTTGTTCCTGATTTTTTTTTTTTAGATTGAACATAATTCTTTAATAGGGGGACTCATTTCTGTTTGTCTTCAATTCCTGAACTCTCTACTCCATCTCTTGTATTCTGTTGCTAAGACTTGCCTTTCAGGTTCCTGTTCAAACTCCTAAAATTTCCATTTCCAGTTTCATCTGTCTGGGTCTTTAATTCCAATGTAATTCCAATTCAATTTTAACTTTCATGTCTTGAGCTGTTTTTTTTTCATTCTATTGTTTCTTCTGTGTTTTCATAGCTTTCATTAATAGGTTTATTCATATCCTCTTTAACGTCTTTGAACATAATTGCAATAGCCTTTTAAAGTCCTTGTCTTGTGCTCCAGCTATATCTCACTTTTCAAGGCCAACTGTAGTAGGATTGCTGAGCTCTGGTGGAAAGATATTATCCTGATTGGTTTGTGTCTTCCCCCTGGCATCTGGGCATCCGGGTTTAAAATGATAGTAACTCTAGTACAGATATCTGGTCTTATCTTTGTTGGGTGTTCTGTTCCTTGGTTTCCGTTGCTCGCTCTGGTTCTAGGAGAGTATGGTGATCGCTGGGGGTTGTACAGTAGGGAATGCTTCTTAGATCCTGCCATGTATGATCACTGCTGTCAGGATGGAATGTGATTCTAGGTATCATGTAGGTCAATACTAAGAAACCAAGATAGGCTGGAAGCAGGAAGGTGCTGAGAATGTCTCCAATGGAAGGACCTGTGCAGACCTCCGGCAATGGGAAGAGAGAAGGAGAGGCTACAGCTGCTACAAAGCTGGGGATAACATTCAGGGAATGGTAACTGGAGGACAGGAAGAAAAGACAACATGTTTGTTTGTTTTTTTAAAATTGCTTGGCTGGAGTGGCTGGGAGAGCCTCCTAGAGTTAGAGGCTGTGACCGTGGACACAATCCCCATTCTTACACGGTGACTTTCATCCATTTGTCATTCTACCCATTAATTTCCCTTCTCCTGTACTTAAGCTACCAAATCTAAAAATGTTTTTGCTTCTTTCTCTCATATGTATTAAGAGACTCCTTTTCTACTTTTGTAAAATAGAAACTATATTTGTCCCTGTTCATTTGTTTTGTAAATGTTTATCCAATGTTATATATAGTATATTAAGACATGTACCAAGCACTGTGATTGATGTGTAAATACAAAATAAGGCAGATAAAAAAATGAAAAAAATGTCTAAATCTTATACTTAATAAGAATAAATTATAATAAAAGCACTATCACACATCACCCCCAAAATTCACTATCTTTTCCCTTGGGATTTGGAATTGGCATAAAAACTGATTATAAGGAGGAAAGTCGGAGGAGCCTTAGGGAATGAGTGAGGTATGAGTGTAATGAACGACATTGAATGAGAGAATGAGTGTAATGAAGAAAGATGAATGGCAACACTTAGGCCGAAGGAAGGGTGTTGGATAAAAAGGTAACGTGTAGGATCAGCCAGATGTCCATTGTGTGTGACAATGATGATGATGCTTATGCGATGTTTCAATCAGACTCATGTGTTTTAGTAGCCCCTTTTCATCTTCTCTAGCCTCAATGGGAAAGACTGGAAGTCTGATTGCCACAATTAATACTTTCTTCCTCCTTTGTAAAGAAATATCAAAACTAGTCCATTCTTCTTAATGATGTGTTGAGAATTTTAAAAGTTAACAGACATAAATTACAGCTGTACTAACAGCATACTCAATGTTGTGAAGGTGTTTCTGACCACGGATATTGTCCTGACACTAAAGGTTATTTGCCGGAGCTCTTATTTCTCCAACCGACTCCTCGTCAGTGTTGCCTCTATAATACTTTATTGTTCGCTAACTATTTAGTGTGTTTTCATTTTGTGTCTTCACTGAATGGCGAGCTCCTCTTGGAGAAGCAGTTAACTATTGCCATGTTTGGCTGGCTTTCTGTGGAACTAATCGGCTCAGGGGACACACTAGCTAATGCACTCACACGGCACCATTTCAAGACAAGTGAGCAGCATGAGCTGCAAGCCTGTCTGGCGGTTAATGGAAGTGAGAGTGATGCCTAAGCTTGGAAGAGAACTAAGAATAACTACTCTCTCAAACAAGCTTTCCTGGTTCAAGGTTGCTCCGTCATAGTGGAAACATTCCTTTGACATCTACTGTTAAATATTTAACCACACAGAATTTATTGTAATTCATAGGACAGCCTTGCAAGTTTCATAAGGGATGAGGTTCAGGGAGGTTCTCAGTCACGAGGGGCTAAGATCTATCTCTATATCTATAAATTAAGTGCCCACTCTTTCCCATAAGCTTTCTGCTGATAAAAGCAAATCGGTAGTAGTAATTCTCATTTTAGGTTAAGCAAATGGGTATGGCAGAACAATTATGAAATAAACAAAGGAAGAAGAAAAAGACATTCTTACAGAGTGAATCAAGAAAATATTGTGACACTAACAATTTGAATAAAATTGATTAATGTAGAAGATTAGAAATTCTTATGATGTGTTAAAAGTTCCAAACCATACCAACACTGACATTTTTTCAGTGGTGCAACACACTCTTTTTACACATAATATGGGGAAGCATGAAGAAGCATTCATATTAAGAGACTCAAAGTTCTGAGAACATCAAAGCATTTGAATTTTTATTTCATGTTTCAAAAGCAGCATCCATCCTTTGAACCTTCTGTGATAAAGAATCGTTTCTTGCCTCTTTTATAGTAAAATAATTAATAAACTGCCTTTGTGCCTTGTTCTTTGAAAGCTCCATCAAAACATCTACTTTTCTTATTTCTTCACCTGTTTTCAACAGCTATCAATTGAGAAACTGTAACATTCTGTTACACTGTTAGAATTTTGGAATGCACTAGTGAAAAAAAAAAAGCACTAAGGAAAAAAAATAAACTTTTAACTTACTATGAAGCCCTGGCTGGCCTGGATCTCACTACATAGACCATACTGGCCTCAGACTCACAGCAATCTTCTGCCTCTGCCTCTCTGCCTCTCTGCCTCTCCTCTGCCTCTCTGCCTCTCTCTCTGCCTCTCTCTCTGCCTCTCTGCCTCTCTGCCTCTGCCTCTGCCTCTGCCTCTGCCTCTGCCTCTGCAGTGGTGATATTGCAAGCACACACAGAGTGCTCAGCAGCACTCCCACACCCTAGGAAAGAATATTGGGGTCTGTGATGCAGGGGGATATTGAGACAATTGAAATTCAGAACAGGCCTCAAGGAAAAGATGAAATATTTGAATGAAAACTTAGACAAAGGGAGTTCTGAGGAAACCTAGGGAAATAGCATTCCCGGCACAAAAAGCCACCAGGAAGAAGGCACAGTTCTTCTGACATGTTTGATGAACGATAAAGTGTCTAGTACATCTGGACAGAAAGAGACAAGACCAGAAAGAGATGAGCTCGTCTGGGGAGAGTGCAGGGTGTAAAAAGACAAAGCAGGTAGATACATGCAGACCTTGAAAGGATTCTGGCTTTACGTAGAGGGAGATGAATTACAGAGTGACATGCCCTAATATCACCTATTATTCAAAATAAATAACACCAAGCCATGCAATTATTGTTAGAGAATAATTCAGAAGCAGGAGATTAGGCCTGTCTTGTTGGGGCAGACCTGTAGTCTGTTAGTCAAGAGGCTGAGGCAGGAGGCTGGCAAGTACAAGACTAGCCTGGGCAATGTAGTAAGACTTTACTTCAAAATAGAAAATAAAAAATGGACCAGAGCTGCACCTCAGTCATCATGTGCCTGGTTTAGCATCTGTGAGGTCCTGGGTTCAAGCCGTAAAACCAACAAAAACAAACAAAATGAAAACACAGAGGAAAATGTCCCACCTTCCAAAATATCAAGTTATTTTTCATTATATATAAAGATGTGTTAATTAAACTTTATAATTAACAAATATTGCATAAATAACATTAATTTTAACATATGTGAAGATGTGTCGCTTATAGAGACTTAGAATAATACTTTCATCTCAACCATTAACTTTCATTGATTAAAATGAAAACATTAATGATCTTCCAGTGTATCCAGTTACTAGAAATCAAGTATCTTATGTTGTTAAAGTTGCTCTTCCACACAGAGCAGCCGGCCTCTCAGGCTGACCAGAAGTTTTGCTTTCACTGAAGGCAGAGCGCCTCTTGTGGAGCAGTCTCAGATGCAGGAGATCAGATCTGGGAAGAGTAAACTTATAAAACCAGTGCTAGAGAAGGAGCAGGGCTTAGGAGTAGCTGGGGCTAGATGGTCAGGAAATCCAGTTGCCATAACCAGAGGGCAAGGTTGAATTCTCTGTCTGGGATAGCACTGATACCTAAGACACGGAGGCTGAAGATAGCTGAGCCGCTCCACCGCTCACCTCATGTTGCTGCAAATGTACTGCTGTATATTACCACTATGTGCATCAGACAATATAAACATTTTTTCACATATCTGGACCCTAGCAGCTCAAGGACAAGGCACCAGCAAGTCTTGTTTCTTTGGAACTATCTCGCCTTGGCTTTAAATATCATTTCCATCTCTGTGTCCACACACAGTCCTCCTTGGTATACAGTGCATCTGTCTCCTGAGCCCTCTTTGAGCTGATACCAGCCATCCAGAATCAGGCGCTTCTACATAACCTCAGTTACCCTAGTTACATATCTTAAAGGCCTTATCTGCAAAACAGTCACATTCTGAGGTACCAAGGGAGATCTCTACACAGAGACTTTGATGGGGGTAAACAATTGAGTCTGGAACACATACTTTCAATATCCAAGTGTTCTACCCAGTTTGCTTATATTCTAGATAAATATGGGAACCAGTGCACCCTTTTGTTGGTGTGAGGAGGGGATCTGTTTGTGGCAGATTTTGAGTTTTCATGGTAAAGTAAAATTTTGCTGTACTTTCTGATATAGTCTTAATTTTCTATTGGCCTCTCAAATCTTCACATTCATCCATTTTTCAGTCCAGGACTAAGAGCCAAGAAGGCTGCCCAGCCAAGTTAATAGATTTGGATGCCTCATTAGCATCTTGCATGCAAGTTGGAGTAAAAATTAAAAATTGTAATCACAGCAGTTTATAAATTTGAGAGGCGAAAAGAGGCTTCCATTTTGGATTGAGATGGGGATTGTAGGCATTCATCTCAGATGCATCGGATACAACAGACCTGGAATCTGAAGTTTGGTTTGAATTCCTTTAGAGCGAGAGGGGATAAATCATAAAGTAGTAGAAAGACATACTCTCCAACACAGCACACACAAACACATACACCATGATACTGAACAAAAGAGATTATGAACAAACTTCCCTGGGCCTCTATGAACATCTTCGTAAATACTTGTTCACTTCCTTTTGATCTCATAGCTGACTGGGAGCAAAGGAGATGGTTGTAGAAAATCATAAATTAATCCAGTGAAAACTAAAGCAGAAAAAAATTACATCTTCAGTAGTCAATGTTCAAAATGTCACAAGTAATAAACTTTAGTTCTTGGCATTGCAATAATATAACAAAGAGTTAAAGTATTTTCTTCCATTTTTAGCCAATGATGAAATCTCCCCTGAACTCTCATTAGATTCTTCTGTGAAGCTTAAACATTTGCTATTGCCATAGAAGCATGCTGTTGACATTTCTGGTTGCTAGGCACATCATATCCTTGGAAGCATATATCAGAGTAACATTCTGTTGGCACCAATGTGAGACTTTTTAATCAGCAGGATTCTGTTTTCACATGCTGCACAATATTAGAAAGATGAGATTTAACATTAAACTTATACACAAAAGCCTAAGTCCACTGACCCAAAGAAGCATAAGCACTACTTCTTAAGACTTATGTCTGAGAAATTTTTCCTGTATGCAGTGTCATTATAAGGCAAAAAATAAATCTAAGCCTTGAGACAAAGATGCTCACTGGTACCAAAATGTCTGACTATAGTGCGCCAGGCATGCCACAGAATGTCATGGAATCATTAAAAAGAGTATTATAAGTATAATGATTATAAGTAAGGTAAGCATAGCTATGTCAGTTAGCTTGAAAGAATTTCTACAAGGTGCTGTCGAGAGAGAACAGCAGAATATATCAACCTATGTATCTGTACCAATGTTCATAGCCCGTTATTTACAATAGTCAAAAATGGGGAACTACTAATGTCTTGAATAGACAAGAAAAATGTACACTCCCAAAGCCATGTTTTCCCACTTTTAATATAATGGAAATTCTGACAAATGCTACATGATGAATGAACCCTAAAGATTGTGCCAAGGGAATAAGCCATTCACAAAAATACAAAATAAAATGACATGATCCTATGTAGAAGAGATAGAACACTCAAACTTATAGACAGAAAGTAGAGGGGGGTTGTTAGAAACTGGCAAGGTGGGAGAAGAAATTGTTAGTTTTATGAATATAGAGCTTGGATTTTCAAGATAAAAGGAGCTCTGAAGTTGTGCTGCACAGTTTGAATGTATTTAACACTACTAAATCTTGAACTTAAAGCAGTTAACATTAGCTGGGTGTAGCAGTGTATGAAGCCAGGACTCAGGAGCCAGAGGCAGGAGAATCAGTAATTCCAGGACACTGTGTGGAGAGTTCATCAGGGTCATCCTGGGGACTTGAGATGCTATCTCAAACAAAAACAAAATAACACCACAAAAAAGCACGGAATATTTAACTTTACTAAACTTAGCTAAAAGCACACTTTAAAAAGTTTAGAAAGGTGCCTGCCTGCAGTCTCAGTTACTTTGAGGCAGGAGGCTCAAGTGAGTATAACCCTATAACCTATAACAAGCCTATAACCCTAGCCACTGACACCTGACAAGAAAAAAATCAACAAACCTAAAAGTCTATGTGTGAAAATGTCAATAAACCCCTTATGTGTAGATAAGCATATGCATGCTCTGATGCAGAAAAGTCAGTCATGAAGAAAACCTGAAACCTGCTGCCAGGTTGCCAAATGAGTTTCCCTGTGTAAACACTTAGTAAGGGGTAGCAACTGCAACTATTCTAGCACAACAACAAAATAAGACACACACAACCCACGTGGAAACAAGGGGAGTCCATCACAGAGCAAAGCTGCCAGAAGCGGTGGCTGACAGGGTCTTGAAATATATCCCTAAACCACTGAGAGGTGCTTCAAAGGCACTTGTAAAAACTTTAAAAGCCAGCCCTGAAATTCAGCCACTTCCCTCAACTCATAGTTGAAAGAAGAATCTCTTCTGTTGCACAAGTTTAGAGAACTTTGTCACATTTCCACTTGGGAGAATTAAACTCAATTAATTTAATATTCACAATGATTGGATTATTTTGGTTTCCCTCAAACAATCAGAGTTAGGGAAAAGGTCCAGTTGTTCTTACACAATCTTACAATAATGTGGAATATTACCAGTACATAAATCTCAGTTGGAATTCTTCCACACAGAGATGAATCAGCCAGAGGACACAAATGTCATTTACCATGTTTATGAACATGTTAAATGAACTCTGTTGCCTAGAAGACATTACAGTAACTACACGTACCCTTTCAAGGCCCTTGCCAGCTGATTTCTACGGTGGTTTGAGTGAGAATGTCCTCCATGGTCTCAGTTATTTGAATGCTTAGTCCCCAGCTGCTGGCATTGTTTGTGTAAATGTAGAAGGTGTGGCCTTGCTAGAGAAAGCATGCCAAGAGACAGGCCTGGAGGTTTTAAAGGATTGCACCATAGACACTGCGCTCTCCATGCTCGCAGATGAAGATATGAACTCTCACCTTTCAACTCCAGCTGCCACCTGCTCTGTCATCATGGACCTCCACCTCTCTACAACTGTAAACTCAAGAATACTCTGCAGTCAGTAAGTTACCATGGTCCATGGTATTTTATCATAGCAATAGAAAAGTAATGAATACTTCATACTCTAGAAAGCTGGGTCTCTGCCAAGATTCAGAAAACCTAGACTATCAAGGCCACAGGAAAACAATAAATCGGTTAATAAAACTAAAAAATGTATTCAGAAACAAATGGACACCTTTTACCACTTGAGATCCAACACTCAGTATTAGCCTGGGATGGTGTGTACCATTTAGCAATGGAGAACTCCAGGAAAATGCTTGAGCCTCAAATGTCCTGACTACAAAGGATACAGATGTGCAGTCTATGGGTGGCAGACACAGAAGTGGTTTCAGTGTAAGGAAGAAATTCACTTCTCCAAACATTTAGTAGAATTTGTTTATATAAGTACAAATTATCACTTTCATATAAATAATTTTATTTTAAAATTTGAAGTTATTTTTCAGATTTTTATTTAGCTTAAAATTTTATAATTCTGAACTTGTATAATCTAAATATATGAACATAATTCCATAACTTTTCAGTGTTCAACATTTACTTTCATATTTTGGAAAAATACATTCACTTTCTGTGTTTTGAATTTTGTGTATTTTTAGCAATTTCATCAATACTGCCCAAAACCACAAATTTTGATAGAATTTTAATAAGGACAAACTAACCAGTGGCTTTAGTGAAATAAAGATTTATAACAATAATTGTATTCAACTGCCTATAAAAATAACTATATAATTATAAGTTATAATTATGTAATTTAAATTATATAATTAATAATTCTCTAAGTCACAGATGGGTATGGGGGAAATGCCCACAGTCACAGCGCACAAAGCTAAGGCAAAAATTACACAGTTGAGGGCAGCTTAGTGAGTTCCAGGACAACCAGAGCTGTATAGCAAGACTTCACCTCAAACTAACAATAAAATAAAATAAGTTATATATATTTATGATATTGTTCATTTTAAAAACCACCTTTTCAGCAATAAAACATCAGACTAATAATACCTAGTATTGGGAATCAGGCAAGTGCTATCACTGGCCCACATGCTCAGCTTCTAAACTAATCTTCCAGAGCTCTATACATCATTGTAATGAACACTCATTCTACAAGATAGAAAAAAGAAGACAATTTATTGAACAGTTTGCTAATATGATTCATGGGCTTTAAGTGCTCTCTGAATGGTGTGTAGCCCTGTATTTTTTACTTTGGCATCAGGCCACTCAACCCTTTTAGCAGAACTTAAGAGAAGCCAAAGGTCATAGGTTGTCACTCAAGGCATTATGACTCCCAATTTGGCCAATATTTCAAAAGAAAACACTGTTTTTAGTTGATATTAAAACTCTGGACTTTATTTGTACTACCAAAAAGTAAAGAGTCACTTCTATATCCATCATCACAATTAACAAAACGTCTAATATCCCTTTAAAAAAAGAGAATAAGATAAGCTTTCATATGGTTAGCATTTTATAAATCTTTCTAATGCTAATTAGGTGCCCGAAAAGTATGCATTCATCATTACAATATTTCAAGTGTTAACTTACCCTAGAGTAGAGAATAAAATGAACTATTCCACTCTATAATATTATTTAAATGATATTTTATAGCAAGTTAGAGTAAATGTAACAACTAATATACATTTTTAGAAGAATAAAAATTAGGTCTTCTGCTATTATTAACAATTATTCCTCATGTCCTACAAGGTCATGATTAAGACTGTATCAAACTTCTATTTAGAGGGTCACCATTATGTAATTCTATCTCAGGGGCCACGGCTTGAGCCTTTGCTTGATCTGACTTGTATAATATCACACACTGTGAATGAATTATTTCCTTAACACTCACTGTTTTATTCCAGCCCAAAGTTTCCTACTCCTTCCACAATCGTGTCCTAAATTTTGTGGTCAAGTCAGGTCTGTCACACCATTCTCCCACCCTTGGTATCAATTTACCAGAATAGAAAAAAAAATTTTTTTCTCACTGTAGCTGGTGCCTGGGTACTGTTCATATTGGCTAAACAGCAAAGAAGTTAGAAGTGTTCTCATCAGTCTTACCTTTCCATAAACACTTCTCAGAAAATGACATACCTTGACGATCATCATCTTCCTGAAGCCAATATTTACACTTTAACCTGGCATTCAAATGAAGGGCATACTTCTGAGCTCAATCCATATACAACTCACTTAATATTTATGGTAGCTCAAATATATGTTTTCAGAGATATTTGTAATAAGATTGTTTGGAATACTAGATAATTTAAATCCCATTCTTTAGGAAGATAAACTACAAATACCTTTCTCTTTATCTGCACCTTCAATTGGAATGAGGAGGAATGGAAATTGTAGCCTTAATATAATTCTATTCTGGTGAAAATAACATAAGGCTTCGATTTTTAGTTCACTCACTTAACAGCTAGCTACATTTTTCTACTTCTTCCAGATCTTCCACTTGTCTAGGCATGTTTTCTTTCTAATCAGCAAACTTCTACCAGGAGTTTAAGTAGGACACAGAGATTGCATCTATTTATCCATGGTCTGCTGGACTGCCTGCCAAAGAACACCTCCACTCTGTTTCTGAAAAGGCTAAAGACTGTGTTCTTGTTACTTCTCTGTTCCTGTGATAAAGACTATGACCTAAAGCAACTCAGGCTGGAAAGGGTTTATTTTGATTACAGGTTACAGCCCATCATCAAAGGATGCCAAAGAAAGAAACTGAAGCAGAAACCATGGAAGAATGTGGCTTATTGGCTTGCTTTTCTGGTTTGCTCAGCTAATTTCCATACAGAACCAAGGACTGCCTTCCCAGGAATGGCCCTGTCAACAGTGCACTGGGCCATCCTACATCAAATAGTAATCAAGAAAATGCCTGACAAGCATGCCCACAGGCCAACATGGTGCAGGCAGTTCCTTAGTTTAAGTTCTCTCTTCCCAGGTGACTCTAGCTTCCGTCAAGTTGACAAGAACTGACCGGGCAGCCTAGTATTATAGTGTTTAAATCACCTATGCATGCTAGATGCTTAACTTGCCAAATTCTGCTTCCTGTCCAGCATCAGTAACTGGAAGAGGAGAGCTGAGGTGACTAACCATCATGGTTTGTTTGGGTTGTAGGACTTCAATATTTAAGAGAGTCCCTGCAAAAGCCTACAGTACATCATTGTCCGACCTGGAAAGGTCAGTTAGATCCTAACAAATTCAGCAGCAATGCAGCATTTTAAGCCCACACTTGCTGCAAGCCACTCTAACACAGTCCTTACCTCACCCATGTGTCTTTCACAGAGGAGTTGTGGCCTTAGGAAGAAGGATGCTATTCAGCTGTCCTAGTTAGTTTTTTGTCACCCTGACACAAGTTATCTGAGAAGACAAACCTCAGTTAATGCCTCCATTGATTGTCTGTAGGGTATTTTCTTGATTAATAATTATGTCGAAGGGCCTAGATTACTATGTGAGGTGCAACCCCTGGGCTAGGCTGGATAAGAAAACTGGCTGAGCAAGCCATAGAGAACAAACCAGCAAGCAGCACTTCTCCATGGCCCCAGCTTCAGTTCCTGTTTGCAGGCTCCTGCTTTGAATTCCCGCCCTCATTTCTCTTTAGGATGGACTACAACTAAAAGGTGATATAAACCCTCCTGAAGTTACTTTTGGTCGTGATGTTTAATCACAGCAGTAGAAAGCAAACTAAGGCAAAAATTGGTAGCATGAGTCAGGGGATAATATGACAGATCTGACTGTGTTATTTAAGGGAGGATTGTGGAAGGAGTTTTGTAGGCTTAGATTTTTTCAACAAACCTAATTTATTTAGGTTCTTAAATGCTTCTATCTCCCTTCCAATCCACTGACCAGAGAGAGGGGAGAAAGAAGGTAAAGGGAGTTGCAGACCTTTTTAGAAGTAGTTACTTGGGGCCAGTCCACTCTTTGATGTCTGGATACCAGCAGTCCAGTCCAAATGCCAACACCAAACAGCAACATGAATGAACATGATTCAGCAGAAACAGCAAGACTCCACTGAATCAGAACAGTCAGTGAAAGCCACAAGACGCAGTTGGATTGACCCAGAAGTTCTCTGGAATATCTCTCTTCAAAATTAAGTGTCAAAGAATGAAGACCAGAGAAGCAACGTCCATCCAAAAAGCACTGTCTCACTGTCAGTGGGCTTCTATGTATCTCCTCTCCTCAAAGTCCACCCATGATGTTTTCAACTGGTCAAAGTTACGCCCCTCGCAAGGGACAGCAAAACATCACGTGCCCTCTTCACAAGACAACTTCTAGCAAAAAAAAAAAAAAAAAAAAAAAAATCACATAATGCAACTGAGTCTTCAAAGAAACCAGAAACTTCCACTTCAGAGTTGGAAATGTTGGGCTGGAATAATCAAAGAGTGTTTAGGAATTGATAAGCTGTTGTGGAGACTTGGAAGGTAATTGTGAGAATAAGTGCATTACCTTGGAGAAAATGGAGGCCTGGCTTGTGACACTTCAGAGGGAAGCTTGAGAGCCCCTCCAAGGTTCTACAGGTGCCAAGAGTGTGATATTTTGTATTAAGAATCTGGTGTTTCTGGTCGGCTGGGGTGAAAGATTAGCTGTGATGACAAAGAGACCAATACCATTGAAGTGATACTTTTACTGGAACAAATGACTGGTTAGCAGGAATTAAGTCAGTGGTAATTAAGAAGATACCAGCATCACTGAAGTGGAATTTTCTGGGAGTATTTTCTCATGGTCAGCACACTGATGCTGTGGTCCAGAAAGGGCCAAGACTGCAAATCATACTGTCAGCTGAATTTGGTAATCTGTGAAAGTGTCCCAGGTGACCCTGGTTTCGAAAGCATGAACAGGATCCTGGAGAGTAGCTGAGGTTAAGCACTATGAGAGGCCAGTAGAGCACACTAGTAAAGGTGCAGTGGCAACCCAGGATTTAAGAGGTCAGGAAGAGGAGCTGAGGCTTGGCACCATGTGGCACAGTCAAACTCCCTGGAGAAGGCTTAGAAGAGGCTATTAGTGAAGGAGCAGCTCAGTTGCAGTGCTGACCCCAACACACTGGAGATGGCAGGACCATGGGATGACTGCCAAGAAAAGCAGCAAGTGTAGAATGGTGTTGGCCTAGGCTTACAAGAAAACCTGAGTGTTCTGTGAATAGAAGACCCCCAGGAGGAGAAGCTGCCCAGGCTCTCTGGAGCCCAGAACATCATGAGGAAATATCAGGAATGAAATATTGAGGTATAGGATTTGATTTACATCGCTGAAGCTTGGTTTTGCTTCAGTTTGATTGTGACTGGACCCTGCTCCTTCCCTCTTGAAATAAGAGGATATTTGACTTCTTTTTTTTTTTTATTTGCAGGTGCCCACAATTAATAAACTTTGGATATTTTAAAGATTGAACTTTTAAAAGTTTTGGATTTTTTAATACTGTGAGACTTCCAAAAGTTGGCAGGTTTCATATTATTATATTGATATAAATTTGGGATCTTAGGGATAAACAAAACAGGAAAGATTATTGTTTAATAGTATTGAGCTGATGTGGCAAATGGACAAGGGGCCAATTATCCTGGTTAGTTTTTTGCCAACTTGACACAAATTATCAGGTAATTATCAGTTGAGAAAATGCCTCCATCAGGTGCCTGTAGGCAACTCTGTAGGTTATTTTCTTGATTAATGATTGATGTGGGAGGGCCTAACTCACTGGGTAGAGGGTAGACGACCATCTCTGGAAGGCAGTCTTGGCTTCTATAAGAAAGCAGGTTGAGCAAGCTACGGGGAGCAAGCCAGTAAGCAGTGATCCTCCATGACTTCTAGTTCTGTTTTTGCCTCCAGCTTCCTGCCCTGATGAACTATAAGTGTAAGCTGAAATAAATCATTTTCTCCCAAAGTTGCTTTTGGTCAGGTGTTTCATCATAGCAATAGAAAGCAAAGTAAGGCATTAGCCTCACTTTGAAAAACTTAGTGAACTTTTATAGTCTTCTTTTAAGTTCTTCACTTAAAGAAATGCCTCCCTCAGGGTGCTTAAACATTTTGCTACTGCAATTTGTTTTGACTCCACAAATGACCTAAACCTAGGTTTCAATGAAACTGCATTGTTATCTAGCTGTCTCAAGATTCTGATATTTTCTCAGTGCTAATAGCTCCTTTGCCACATACCTCCAATTTGAGCTAGTCTTACCTGCTCCCACTCCCCCAATTTCTTCTTTGGTAAACAAAAAGATTTACACTGATTGACAGTAAATTGAAGGGGCCTTTCTGATTATTAGGTAGAGTCCATTTTATCCAAATGATTTTTCTAAAGCTGAAATTATTCATGTGATAAACGTATATCAAGCAGTTCCTATATTATTAGCGCTCGTTTGGTACTAAATATACAGGGCAAACAGGTAAGCAGTCTGCCGGACTAATGAGGGTGCTGAGCAGTGAATGAGCAACTGCAGTACGATAAACATTATCATATTGTAGAAGGTAAAGTTTCACAAGCTATGGGAGCATATGGAAGGAACAACTAATCCAGAGTTGGTGGTCAAGGAATATTAGGCAGATGGTGAGTGCTCATCTGTTATGTATTCATTGATTTATTAAACAAATATTAGAGAGGAGAATGCACATAAGGCACTATGTACACCATGTTTCTATTAAATATTTTCGTAATCTAGTATAAATCTAATAGTCTTATAACCTAGCATAAGAAGTATGTAAATAAAAATATGTGCTTTGTTATGCTAAATGAGATAATACAAATTGAGGAAGGTTTTACAAAAACAGGTGTATTCTGTATTATTCAGAGTTTTCTAGAGAAATAGAACTGATAAAATGAGTACAAGTATTTTATGTACATCCCATTACATATATTATATTATGTATAATTTATGTATGTATTATATACACACAAGCATATATATGGAGTTATTTAGAGTTTCTTACAGGTTGTGGTCCAGCTAGTCCAACAATGGCTGTCTACATCTGTGAAGTACAAGAATCCATTAGTTGTTCAGTCCATGAAGCTGGATGTCTGAGCTGTTCTTCAGTATACTTTAGAATCCTAAAAAAGTAGGCTCTAACGCTTGCGAAGGTGTGAAGCTGCCAGCAAAAGCTGTGTCTCAGGTTTAAGGTGGATCTTCCCACTTCCAAAGATCTGGATTTAGAGTTGGTCTTCACCTTAGATCATTCAATCAAGAAAAATCCCTTATCCCAGCTACTTGAGTTTTAGTTAATTGCAGATGTAGTCAATTTGACAACCAAGAACAGTCATCATGAACTCTGTGTAGAACTCTGCTTGACCCTGCAGGTTAAGGAGGAACCTGACAGAGGTGTCAGCATGCTGGAATTATATAGAGATGTGAAAGAACGCGAACAGTTACTCACAGTACAGCTACCATGTGTGACTAAGACATGAAGAGTGACTGATAGTGAATGGACTGGAAGATGAAATGGAATCACTAAAGATCTGCAATGCCATTTTAAAGGGGCAGGACTTTCTCTGGACAGCATGGAAGGCCACTGGGTGGTTTCAAGCCTTCAGGTGGCTGTTCAGATTTCATGCTTCAAAAAGATATTTGTAGGCTTGCAGTAATGTCCTGGAAGATGAAGCCACTTAGCTGATCTTTACCTTGTGAAGTAACTATAGCAGGATTTCCGCTGGCATTTTATCTATGAGGCTCTGGGACTGGAAAATATTCCCAAACTGAGGGAAATCAACACACTTTCACCTTGGAATACAATTGAAAACTTCTGTCCAATCCATCTTGGGAATCTGGTTACAGGGTTGGTTCTGATTAGCTGTGAATACTTGGAAGAACAGAATTTGTACCAACCTGAGTAAGACCCTTGGAAGCTTCTGCGAGTTGGTTTGAGGATTAAATAAAATATATATAAAGCCCTTGTCAAATAAGATCTCATCAAATATTAGTCTTTTATCACAATTACCCTATCATATATATTCAATTATTATTATTATTATTTAGCAAACAGTACTGTATATGACTATGTTCAGTTTTTTGAGAGAGTCAGGGCTTTGCCATGTAGCCCAGGATGACCCGGACGTCCACAACACTATGCTCAGCTATTTAAAAAAAAAAAAAAAAAAAAGGATAAAGGATAAAGGAAAGCCTTAAAAATTTATTTTTCTGAGATCCACATGATCACAGCTATTCTTAATAGATAAAGTCTTACTCTCAACGAAGAAATGGGCGGTGTGTGTGTGTGAATTGTGCTACTAGATCAAGGACTGTTCCAAATCACGCACCGCCAGAGGAAACCACTGGAAGGCACATGCAGAACAATTATTTTGACTCAAATACTATAAACTGGACCAACTGCTTTCGAACTGGGTTTTTGGCAGGCACCTGATGTCCGCTGAACTGAAAGCTCCATGTCAGATGATCTCAACAGCGTATACAATAGCAGGTGCTCAGCAAACAGCGAGCTAGTATTTGAACTTCGGGTTTTGACAGAAAGTGTCTTAGCTATGAGCCATTTTCTCCCAATGAAAAACTGGAAAACAAGGCTCAAGATAGTTTCAACCAGGGGCCTAGTACATCTTGCTAGCAAGTATCTCCCTTCCCCCAACGTGATTTATTCCTTCCTTTAGACTGGAGCAAATTACCGTTCGCCGGCCAGACTTATGAGTCAAGGCCCCTGGGCGTTTCTGCTCTCCGCCAGCCACAGCCCGTGCACCCGAACCTTTTCTCCACGTGAACCCAGCAACCACGGTTTCCGTGGTCCCAACATCCTGGATCTTGCCTAAAAGGTAAGCGAGAAGGCGGGACCCCTCCTGCACCCGCCCCTCCTCGTGGGCATCAGCCAACCGCTTCGCTCCGTGGTGCCCCCGAAGCCTCGGATTGGGCTCGCAGAGAGCCGGCGCGGGAGCTGGGAGCGCGGGTGGAACCCGGGCCCCCGTCCATCACGTGCGGCCGCGGGGTCTCCCCGCCACACCGCTCGCCCCGAGGCCCCCAGGGGGCGGAGCCCGGGCGCCGGCGCGCCTGCGCAGTGCGCCTCCCCGGGAACAGCCGCCGCCGCCGCCGCCGGTGCCGCCGCGACCTCCGCGTTCGGGAGTGGAATTCGGAATCCCTGCGCCTGGCTAACAATGAAGCAGAGTTCCAACGTGCCGGCTTTCCTGAGCAAGCTGTGGACGCTGGTGGAGGAGACCCACACCAACGAGTTCATCACCTGGAGCCAGGTACGGTGCGGCGCTCGGTGGCCTCGGTCCTCCCCGGTGGAGCCGCCGGCGGCGGCGCCCCGGCCCCCGCCCCCCTCGCTCCCTCGCCCGCCCGCGCGCACCCCCGGGGCTTTGTGTGCGCGGCCGGCCGGGCCCGCAGGCTGCGCTCGCCTCGGGCCGCGGTGGGGGAGGGGCGCCCCGGTAACGGTCCCACCGGCCCCCGGCGCTCGGAGCCGTTCGGAACCGGCCGGGGCCGCGCGTTCTGCACACTCTTCCTCCGCCGGCTGCTCCCCGAGCCCGGCGGGGATCGCCCCGCACTCGCGCCTGGGATCTTTTATGATGGCTCAGGGAAAACGGGCAGGCTCAGACTGCCCTTACCGTAAGGGCTTCCCCCCGCCCCACCCCCCACCTACTGTCTGGAGACCCGGGCGTTTGCTTAATCGGCTTTTAAAAACAATTATTCTAGCAAAAGTGCCGGCAGGGCATGCTCAGTAACTTAGCGGCGGGGAATTAAAAACCAGTCGTTGGATTTCACTGGGTACTTGCTGGCAGAGTGCTGTGTGGTTGCCCTGATCAGTTTGATCCAGAGTCTGCTTATAAATAAAGATGATCTTAACCATGCCCGGGATCTTGCCTGGCCTAAGTTACACGTAAGATGGATGCGTTGCCTAGGAGACACAAGGAAACCCCCCCTCCCCCCAGTTCCACACAAAGATTCTTTGCGAAGTGATTATTTACATGGCTGGTGCCTTTGCTTTAGCAGGCGCAGTTCTTAGGTTGTTGGAATCACTTTCTGGAGGGGTCGGCTCCTCTTACTGGAGTTGACCACATGTTTACAGTTTTCGAGATGAGCGAGTGAACAATACCTAGCTATATGTCAAATAAATGATATCTCCGTCCGTTTCTTTTGTTTTCTTTCTTTTGTCGTTAAATCTAGTTTTCAACCTTGCGTGCTTTTTAATAGGGAACAGCAATAGAATACCTGACATTTTGACACTGAACTTGACAAATGTTAATGTCATTTTTAAAATCTTTTTTTCTAGGATTTAATTTCCTTTTTTAAGTTATGGTCACACAGGTGCCCCGCCCCCTGCAGGTTTTGTATCCTAAGCAATTGATTTATTTGGTACATTTGTACAAAGAAGTGGAAATAAGAAAGACAGCTCCCAGCAAGTACTTAAAATAAACAGACGTCTCATGCTCTTTGCCAGTCAGAGGATTAAAGGTTGACAAGGCTTCATCAGTACAGCCTGTTACTCAGCTGTGTTTTAACATTAGGGACTGGACTGAAATACTTTTCCCTAAGCTGTGTTTATTGAACTTTTTTAGCTTGCAAAAGACTTTATTTGTACTGTCTAAAGGTACTATCCAAGTATATTGATAATTGTTTCTAATTGAAAAGTATTGTATAAAAAAAGTATCGTATAAGTGGTCTGATAAATTCAAATTAGCCAAAACATTTTAATAACTTTCTTGCTTTTGATCCCCATAAAATGTGGAGAGTGTAAACCATTACATAAATGTGAAATCTTATTCATTCTAAATGAAACATCTTTATTTATTATGATAATTATTTTGATTTATCTCCTTAAGTCTCAGTTTATATTTTAACTGCCCGTTTCTATAACACTAATAGGATAGTCAAAGTATAAAATCAGTGGGGGTTTTGTTCTAGAGACAAAATCGGTGCTTAACATTTGGTGAATCACTGAAACTTACAAAAGGAAATGGGTTTGGTTGGAGTAGAGTGACAGGTATCCTGGGACAGCTATGAATGTGGACCAACGAATTTGTAGATGACATGGTCATGTGGTAATGTCAAAGGTCGGACATTCCTGATGGAATAATATTTGAAAAGTGGCTCAGAGATCCTCTCTAGATAAGCAGTTCTTTTTGGTTATTTTCAGCCTTAGAGAGGCTGCAATTCTTAACATGTTTACAGGGTAGAGGAGGCTCCCAGCAAGTTTTTGAGCCCCCAGATCTCTCACTACCTTCAGTAAACTTGCTATACAGATTGGTACTATCTTTAGTTTTATATCAAGTGTTGCCCACTGCAATTAATAGTAAATTCTGGATAAATGTTATCTAGAGCTAATCTTAGTTTCTTAGGAGGGATTTCTTATTTTTGCTTTCACAGATTTTTTTTCTAAAAGGAATGCCAATGCGGAAAGGTACAACTGTAAGCTGATGTTGATGAAAAAATAAAATAAGTTATTTTTTTTTCTCTCTTTTTAATTATGTATATGTCTATGTGTGGATATGTACACTTGAGTGCATGTGCCTGTGGAGGGCAGAAGAGGGAGTCAGACTTCCTAGTACTAGAGTTTTGGCTCTTGAATACCTACCCCCTGGGAACCACTGGGGTTCTCTATGAGAGCAGTGTGTGCCCTTAACTGCTGAGCTATCTCTTCAGCCCGACTGTGGTCTCCTGAAAGTCTCCTTTTGTGTGCCTGCTTTCCCTTAACGTTCATTTTACACTGTCTCAGTGGATACCACTTTAAGGCCTTTTAAGAGCAGAAGCTCTGGGGACTAAACAGACTTTGTACAACCCCAACCCTTCACAGCAGTAGGAAATTATACACTCCTCTAGCATGAGTATAACCAAGGACAGATACCATCTCACCTGCATCCTGGAAAGCTTGACTTCATAGTCCTGCAGGTCAGCATTCATTCACTTTTCCTTGAAATTTGTTAGGGACAGTATTGAAAAAGAATATTCTCATCCTTAAATACAAAAATATGATAGTTGGAACTATCAAAATTATAGTGAATGAGTTATCAAGTCAGAATAGTAGGTATTAGCTCTAGGATTTCTTTTTAAAAATGTATTTCAGTCTTTCCCAATAAAGTTTCCTTTTATGGTATGTGTTTTTAACATTTCCTGTATCTTCAAAATATTACGTAGCTCTTTTTTTCTCCCCCTTTGATAAACAGAATCTAGGACAGAGTTAGTACTTTTAGACACCCTAAGGATGTTTTAATGTAACACTATCCAAAACAGGGCAGGTGTTTACCATGGAAACTGGATACAGACAAGAGTTTATGAAGATTAAATAGAAATTCTTACCATTGATAAAGAAGAGTTTTTACTTTTATTAAAATTTGGTACTCAGTGCATGTTGAAGTGATGCTTTCTGAAAGAAAGTAATAAAATCTTGGGTAGTAATAAGTACCAAAACAGGAAAGTAAATCAGGATATAGAGTATCATCAGTTAGAAAGCAGCCGTATCATAGAAGTCATAATATTTTCAACAGTGAAAGTTTAATAGAGTTACTACACTAAGCAAATGGGAATAACAAACTCTAGAGTATGAAGAACACTAGAGAGGAAGAGCAGCCACTGTCAATAGAGGTAAGATAGTATGATCCCTTCCCACAGGGCTAAGAGGCAAATCTTTGGGGAAAGTATGTTCATGTGTTACTGAGTGGTGGAAAAATCACTTACCGATGTGCTGTTGGAACTTAACTGGAAATCTAGAAAACAGCAAGTGTTGATAGACTAGCCTGCAGGCCTTTTTTCTTAGTTTGGTTTTTATTGCTGTAATGCAGACCATAATCAAAAGCAACTTAGGGAAAATATTTATTTGGTTTATATATTGCTGGTCCTGGTCTGTTGTGGAAAGCCAAGACAGGAACTCAAGGCAGGCACCTGGAGCTAGGGACTGAAGCTGAAGCCCCTTACAGGATCATCTGTTTGTCCTTAAAGGCATAACCTCCATATCAACGGTCCTTGAAGAAAATGCCGAGTAAGCTTTCCCAAAGGTCATTCAAGGGCATTTTCTCATTTGAGGTTGTCTCTTAGATGGCTCTGACTTCTGTCAAAATACAAAAAACAAACAAACAAAAGCAAATAAACTTGACATACATCTGCCTGACAAATACAGTTTAATTGGACTGTACCCATGTCCATTTGTTTGTCCTATTTTTGTGGTGCGGAGAGTTTGAGGCATGCTAAGCAAGTGCTTTGTCATAAAGCCACACCCTTAGCCTTATGCCCAGATATGTTTACATGTTCTGTGCCTGCTTTCTGGATAGAAGTAGAATCGTGGACTTTAGGATTAGCAAGTACAAAATGAAATACTGATTTGACTTTTTGAGAAAAAGTTTGTCCATCTGCACCTTAGAGTTTGTCATAGAAAACACAGGGAAATGCTTTGCTAGGAACACTGCTTTGAATCTTCCCAAGGGAGGGGGGAGTGAGAGAAAAGGTGCTGTTTTAGCTCTTCTCAAGCATACCTGAACCAGGTGCTACAGAGCCTATTTGCATTGCAGGAGACTGCCCCAAACACACTGGATCTTTGTTTATCACTAGTATCCCCTACTGGCCAAAGTTTCAGATTGTGACTGAAAAGGTAGGTACATAGGAGACCCTGTTTGCAAAACAGACAAAATGAATGCATTTACAGCAAGAAGCTGACAACTTGGCACATAAGCTGAGTGGTAGTTCTGGGTATTTTAGGAAAGATACAGGAAAGAGCATTTGAGTAGAGCCAGAGTGGTTAGGTTAGAAAGGATGAGTGAGGCAGAAGAATTAAAAGTAGGACTTGTGATTATGCCATACTCAGGGAAGCAGACAGTTTTGTGGTTATCTCCGTCCTTAGGTAGAAAGTGAGGTTGTTTGCAGTGGGCAAAAGCAGAGGCATTAGGGCCTTAAGGATGTTTCTGTATCATAAAGAGACTGGAGTTAAGGGAACCATTTAGAAACAAACTCAGTTTTCCAGACTAGTTGCAGTTGTGGTGAGAGACGTTGTTTGCTTTGATACCTATTGTAAAGGCAAAACTTGAGAGATTGCTGGGGAATTCATTGGAGAAGAGACTGAGTTGAATTGAAGAGTACCTAGCATATGGGCGAGGGTACAGCACAGTAGTAAAGGAGCTTTCATAGCGTGCATTGGACTGGATTCTATTCCCAGCACCGTCCTTTACCTCCCCACCTCCAGAAAGAAAGGGAGGGAACAAAGTCAGGAGAGCAAGGAGAGTTTGGCTCCTGCAACTGGATGAATGTATCTGCAGAGATAGTAGAGGATTAGGATGTTAGTTGGGGATTCTATACGGTAACATCTTACATTTGAGACAAAAGTGGATCAGTATAGTATGGGTCAAGCGTGCCTTCTCTGGAATCTGAAATGTTGCATATCTCAAACTCATTAGATATTTTTGGAATATAGCTGTTTAATTGAAGAGATTTTATAAATGTTTTGATCTCATTCTGGAGAAAGTATACCAACCCATATTTGAGAATTGTTTTTATTTTGCTTATATTTGGCTAGCCACCCTTAGTTATGTGCATATACCTGTAAGCAAAAGGTGTGGAGATGTGAGTACTGGAACAGAAATTTCTGAACAGAATGGCTTCCATACTTCAAGACACCTCAGTGGAAGTAATGGATAGGTTGTTGGGTACAACTTTGGCATTTGAGGTCCTATTGATTCTATGAGGATAAAATCATGGGACTGAGTGAAATTACTTGGGAAGACAAAGACAAAAGGAACTAAAAGATATGGTATTTAAATATTTAGAGATTAAAAAAAGCCAATTAGATGGGAAGAAATAAGGAAAAGGGGAAGTCAAGAGAATGGGCCATAAAGTTGTTTACATGCTGCTAACAAATACATTTCAAATTTCTGTATATAAATTATTTACATACAAATTATAGGAAAATATGGTGTCGATAGTTTAAGCACAGATTTTGTTGTATATTGCTTTTTCTCTTGTTAGCTGTACAGGATATGTTCAGTTACATCACCTCCCTCAGAGAATATCCCCATTCTTAGAGATTGCCAGTGCAGTAGATAGAAAATAATTACTTAAAAAATGCTTTCCTACATGTTCTATATTTCTATTTAATTAGTGAATTCTAAAGTTCTTATTAGCCACCTAGCTTCCTGTTGTGTGGAAAATTTATGTTGTAGATTTTTTTTATCAGTATTGTTACTATTTATAGCAGTTCCTTATGATAACTACATAATTACCTGTTTGTTGTATTTGTTGTAATTGCATTTCTTCATCTTAAAAATCTTTTGAAAATTACGAGAATTTAAAGTTAAGACAGTTTAATGCTTTGGTTGGATTAAAGAATTAACAGTTTTAAAATTCTCTGTTTTCCTTAGATCCTTTTAATTTAATACATAAATAAAGGCCCTGTGTGTTTTGATAATTTATTATTGGGACATTTTACTGTATTGTAATTTCAATGTGTCTTCTCTTTCTTGTTTTATGGGGAGAAATGTGCTTTTACTTTTCTGTTTTAAGTCTATGTAAAATAAACATTTGTGGGTGATTTGAAAGATCCATTTCACCATTTTTTATTTATTTAGTTGCCCAGCATCTTTACTAAATAATCATCCTTTTCTGGATGATTTATACCACCATCTTTGTGTGCATCTGTTTTTGTTTTTGTTTTTGTTTTTTTAATTTTTGGTAAAATAACACATGACATCAAATTAGCCATTTTAGCTGTTTTTATTATTATTAATTATAGCTTATTCACTTTGTATCCCAGCTATAGCTCCCTCTTTCATCCTAGCCTCCCTCACTCATCTCCTCCCATGCCCCTCTCCAAGTCCACTGATAGGGGAGGTCCTCCTTCCTTCCATCTGACCCTAGCCTATCAGGTCTTATCAGGAGTGGCTGCAGTCTTCCTCTGGCCTGGTAAGGCTGCTCCCCCCTCAGGGAAAGGTGATCAAAGTGGCAGCCACTGAGTTCATGTCAGAGACAGTACCTGTTTCCCTTACTAGGGCACCCACTTGGAGACTGAGCTTCCATGGGCTACATCTAAGCAAGGGTTCTAGCTTATCTCCATGTATACATACTAAAATCTGTACACCTAAAGAACCTAAGCAAGGAGGAGGACCCTGGGTAAGATGATAAATCCTTACTCAGAAAGGCAAACGGCACTGACATTGGAAGAGGGAGAAAACAGGGAACAGGACAGCAGCCTGCCACCGAGGGCCTCTGAAAGAGTCTATCCAGCAGTGTAGCAAAGCAGATGCTGGTTGATGTATCAAACCAATATTTGGCCAGAGTACAGGGAATCTTATGAAAGAAGGCGGAGAAAAAAGACCTGGAGGGGACAGGAGCTATACGCAAGGAGAGCAACAGAACAAAAAAATCTGGGCACAGGAGTCTTTTCTGAGACTTGATGCTCCAACAAAGGACCATTTTAGCTATCTTAAGTGCACACTGCTGTTACATTACAGTTTTTTACATAATCATTATCACTGCCTAGCTTTCAAATAAATTTTATATTTCCAAGTTGAAATTGTGTCTTCCTTTATATTGTGATGAGGATAGCATGCCCAGGCAGCTTAGAGAAGAAAGAGTCCCATTTGAGTCTAATAATTCAGGAGGTGAGGCCATGCTCATTACGACAAGGAGCATAGTAGACAGACAGATGTGGCATAGTTACATCTAGTCCACAAAGAAGAAACAAAGAGAGCTAGGTGGAAATGGTGTGGGCTTCTGAAACCTCAAATCCAGCCCCCATAACACACCTACAGCTGGGGAGCAGTGACTGAAATATTGGAGCCTCTGGGAGCCGTTTCTATACAGACACTACAGAGTACTTGCCTATTAAGAGTAACCGTCACCTCTCATCCTAAATGCTCCCATTCTTATCTTTAAGATATTGGCTTTTAAAACATTCTTTATGTAAATGGAATCATACAGTATATGTCGCTCTAGGACTGGCTTGTTTCACATAGTGTCTCATCCTTAGGGTTTATCCATTTTATAAAACAGGTCAAAGTCTTTCTCTTTGAAAATCTGAATATTTCACTGTATGTGTATCACATGTTGTTTGTCTGTTGATTGGATGACAGGCCCTTAAAGTTGCTTCCACGTTTTTGGCATTTGTGACTTATAAATTACAAGGATCATGTGGTACCAATATCTCTTCCTCTTCCAGTTCTTTTTCTTTTGGGGGATCTTAATATAGAATAGGAAATCTTTGCTCCATTGGTAATTCTATATTTATTTTTTGTTTCTTGTTTGTTTGCATTTAAGCAACTTCTGTACTGTATTCCACAGGAACTATAGTGTATTTCCACTAGCAATACTAGCAATATTTCCACTAGCTTCAAATTCCTTCACAACTTTAACTTGTTACAGCTTTTTGATAAAAGCCATTCTAAATTGCTGTGAGGTAATATTTTGTTTTCAGTTTTCTAATGATTTGTGAATGTTGAGCATTTTTCATGTGCTTATTGACAATTTGTGAATCTTGAAAAAAAATGCTGCTTAAAGTCCTTGCTTATTTTTAGTTGGCTTCTTTGTTTTTTGAATTGTAGACAGTCTATGTACATTGTGAATATATGTCATGTATATGATTTACAAATCTCTTCTCCCATTCTGTGGATAGCTTTTTCATTCTTGTGATGTTCAGTATACAGTGGTCTTTAAACTTGACATGTTATCATATTTCTGATTTTTTTTTTTATGTTGCCCGTATTTCAGTGTTGTGTTCAAGAATCATTCCCAAATCCAGTGTCATGAAGTTTTTGCTCTAAAGATTTAGGTCTTTGATACTCATGGGCTTCTGTTTTTGATCTATTTTGAATTAAATTTTGTACATGATGTCAGGTAAGAGTTCAACTATAGTGTTTTACATATGTGTATCTTGGTTGTTTTTTGTTTGTTTTGTTTTTCAATACCACTTGCTAAAAAGGCATGTCTTTTCCCCCATCTAGTTATCATGAAACTTGTTAAATCCTTTGACGGACTTTATTGTGGGGTTGTTTTTTTCTGTTGATCTGCATTCCATGTTGTTTTGACTATTGTAGTTTTGTGCTAAGCCTCTAATTGCTTTTATGTTTTTAGATGAAAAACAACTGGTGACTTTTAACGTTAATCTAGAAACCAGCCTGGCCTGATGGTGGTGGTGTTGCAGCCTGTCACAGCTCCTCATAGGCTAGTCAGGAATATCACCAGGTGGAGGCCAGCTTGGGCTGTCAGAGTGAGTTCTAAGCCAGCCTGGGCAACTACTAAGACTGTCTCAAAAACGAAGGGCTGGGGCGATGGCTCAGTGGTTGTGAGCACTTGTTCTTGCAGAGAATGTAGGTTTGGTTCTCAACACTCACATACTGGCACTCATGTAACTCCAGTTCCAGGAGATCTGATGTGTTCTTTTCACCTCTGAACACCAGGCATGTATGTGGTCTTCATACACAGATTCAGGCAAAATACATACATACAATTAAAGAAAGTAAAAAGGGGGCTGGAGGTACAGTTCAGAGGGAGTGTGTGCCTTTCTCAGTACCACACCCTACTCAATTAATCCTGGAACCAGAAGTCTTTGTTTATAGTAACTTTAGAATAACTTAATACTGGCTACACATTAGGCTTTTTGCTTTCCTAGTGGAAGTTCTTCTAATAGTTCATCACAGAGTATGGTGCAGCTTTCGGGTTGAAGCTGACATGAAAAATGTTCTTGTAATTTAACTCGTAATTGCAGCCTTTAATTTTTTTTCTTCCATTATCAGAAATAGAATGTTGGTTTGAAGATAGCAAGAGTTACCAGAGCTGATTTAGATTTACTTACATAACTTTTTGTCAGAGGACCTTAACTAATTAACATTTCTGGGCTTTGTTTGATTTTTAGAATGGGCAAAGTTTTCTGGTCTTGGATGAGCAAAGATTTGCAAAAGAAATTCTTCCTAAGTATTTCAAACACAATAACATGGCCAGCTTTGTGCGGCAGCTAAACATGTGTGAGTATGGGTGTGCCTGGTGAGGGCTTGTAGCTCTGTTGATGACCATGGAGTAAGCCAGTTTTCCTCATTAAAATAAGACAGTATATGTACAGACTTCATTAACTTTTGACTTGTCTAATATTAGTCATGTAAATTTGAATCTTTGTCAGATGGCTTCCGCAAAGTAGTGCATATTGACTCTGGGATTATAAAACAGGAAAGAGATGGCCCTGTTGAATTTCAGCATCCTTACTTCAAACAAGGCCAGGATGACCTGTTGGAGAACATTAAAAGAAAGGTGAGCAGTGGCTGACATGAGTTGCCTAGTTTATGGATGTGATGCACAACTTTTTTAAGCTGCTGGATTTAAGAGTGTACAGAAAAGGCTGGGTGTGGTGGTCCAGTAATCCCAGCACTCGAGAGGCAGAGGCCGGAGGGTTGCTACAAGTTTGAGTCCCAGCTTGGTCTAAATAGTTCCAGGCCAGCCTGGACTATGGAATGAGACCTTGTTTTAGTAATCACCAATAATAACAAATATATAAATAGTGAAAATGTACAGAAAGACAGCACTATTCATTAATGAGATGAACTAGACTGAATAAGCTTTGATTGTCTCTCTGTTCCCACCACTTAACTTTAGAGCTCAGCTGTGCTGAGAGTAGTATAGTTTTTACTTTAATAAGGGAAGGAAAAAATTCACCGTGTTGTGACGAGAGTAGAATTACCCATTGTACTGGGAGGGCATACTCCTGAGTTAGCTTCAGGGGAGAAAACAACTATTTTCTGCAGTGAATGTCTTTACTAAATCCATAAAAGGTGGGTGGAGAAAACAAGGATATAGTCCAGTGGTAGAACACTTGCCCAGCACCCTTAAAACCCTGGCTTCAGTTCCCATTACCCAAGAGTGGGAGGTGGTGGTGAAAGGGGGGCCAAAGAGTTGCATGTAACCCAGTGATTGGAATACATAAGTCTAGTCTAATGTCCAAGCCCTTGAGCCCAGTACTGAATACTGCAGAGTAAAAACAAAAGGTGAAGAGCTGTGAAAGAAAATTACCTACTGTGCAACTATATTACTGCATACTTTGAATTAAATGTGGAATATGATATTAAAGAGGCTTGGGAATGATAAGGAATTTGGCAGAATAAACAAAAAGACCCTCATATTCCTGTTCATTCTATTAAAATGAGATAGCTTATTCCTAGGTAGGCAAGGGAAAAATAAAGTGATTATTCCTTTTTCTTGTATTGAGCTATGAAATTTATTCTTGCTTGAGAATTTATCTAGACATTTTTAATTACATCTCACTTATTTAATAGGCTACAGAAACTTCTTTATAATAGGACATTTTGGATTACAGACATGGAACTTGCATATATATTTATTTTCTAAATTTGTATTTTGGAAGGTTTCATCTTCAAAACCAGAGGAAAGTAAAATTCGTCAAGAAGATTTAACAAAAATTATAAGTAGTGCTCAGAAGGTTCAAATAAAACAAGAAACTATTGAGTCCAGGCTATCAGAATTAAAAAGGTAAAAGTATTATTTCCAAATATAATCCTAATATGGAGGTTGGGAAGTGTCTGTTGGGATTTGGAAATTGTCTGGTGTTTTAAGTAGTGTTCAGAAGCCAAAATTAAAGGTCAGGTTCCCTTTACTTTTAGTCTGTGGCTGTAGACTTTGTCCTAATAATAGGTTTTAACTATGGTTGTCAGAAGATGTAAATCTAGCCAGGAAGCTGGTCTTGTTTATGAAATGGTAGCTATTTAAGATAGTGTAGTAAATACTACACAGATTAGTTTTCATACATAAATGAGGGCTCACATTAGTAATCTTATGTATAACTGGTTGATAGTGTAATAAATATAGTTCTACATAGATTAGTTTGCTTATGGTCTTCATACATAGATGACTGTTAAAACGAATGTCTTACTGTGGCCTATCTCTTAGGAAAAAGTAGGGCATGGAAAATAAAAAGGATATGCACAAGAGAGTTGTTCTACTTGAAACAGCACATAGACTCAGGAGAGGGGCACACAAACCTCTCACCTTTCAGACATGGCTTATCTCCTTCACTACATTACTCAGTAGCATTTTCTTAAGTGCCCCACTGATACCGTGTATGTAGATGAGGTATGTTTTATTTCTACATATATGGGGTTTGCCCTTAATAGCAAGAGCCCCAGAGTACTTTCTCACATATTCTATCTTCCATTTTTGCTTTTTCTAACTCAAATATTTTCATCATGAGTATCTTTGGACTTTGAATCCTTGTTTGAATAAGCCTTAAACTTTCCAATTTTGCTTATTTTATCTAACTAGCTGTACTCTTTGCTCTGTTTGTCTTCTGTCAGTAGTATCTTTTAACATAATTAACGATTTGATCATTTAATCACCACTTATCTCAGGCATAATCATCTACTTCAGTTGAGAGGTAGCAGCATTTTTAAATTTGATAGTAGAAACATACGTGATTGTTTAATAAGTATAAGAAACAATTTACTTTTCTGTTACCTCTATATGTAAACCTGCCATCTTTTATAAAGTACAGATTGAGGAAGATAACTTTTGGGAGACTGATAGAAATTAAAATAAGGATTTGATCGGGTTATTCTTCATACTTTATTAGCTCTCTGCTACTATTTAATAACTACAGTTCAGTTTTACAAAGGCAAGAGAGAAGGGAAAGGAATTCTAACTCTTGGATCAGTTGTTGAATTTCCTTATTTAAAAACACGTAGAAGGATATTTCTTTGCTTCCTTCAAGTATTTGAGAGAAATCTTGAGATAGCTTTAGGGTCTAAAGCTAATAGATGGAGAGTTACCTGCATGATACTGGGTAAAGTTACTTCACTTTCCCATACCTCAGTGTGTGTTCATTTAAATGGGGGGGAGACCATGATTCTCCTCTTGACAGTGTTTGTGGAAGTTTAAGGGCCTCACACATGTAAAAATGCTCAGCATCGTGCCTAAAGAACGTCATGTGCTGGGCAGTGTCACTTTGCTCTGTTTCATGAAGTGATTAACAGTCTGAATATACTTGTTATCCTGCTTAAACTTAGATTATTTTTAAGCGAGAAGTACCAAACCCAGTTATCAAAAGGAGTAAATTACCTGCCACTGTATGCATGTAACTGTGTAACTTAAGGCTCTCTCCCTGTATTGCCATAACTAGTAGGTAATACCGTTGAGAAGAAAATAATTACAATATAGTAGTAGTATAGTTGCGTAGTGTTTGTTTCTTTAGACAAGGTCTCACTGAATAGCTTAAGCTGGTCTTGAACCTGTAGTTCTCCTATCTCTGCCTGCCTACTCCTTCCTCTGAGTTCTGAAGTTGTCTGCCTTTTTTGATTAAAAGCTATTGAGGCTGACCAAATCTTTTTTTGTTTTGTATTTAAATACATGTTAATACAGTGAGAATGAATCCCTTTGGAAGGAGGTGTCAGAATTAAGAGCAAAACATGCACAGCAGCAGCAAGTTATTAGAAAGGTAAGAAGCCTCCCAGCCACACAGTACTGTGCGTTTGCCTAATGAGTCGACAGCTTTACTCTGATGCCTATAGTTAATTTTTAAGTCATTTGGCCAAAATAGGAGTTCAACAGTGTTTTTTGTTTGTTTGTTTGTATTTTGTTCTTTTTCCAGTGTATGCTGTAAGTGGGCTTACTATATAAGTAGTTAAAATAGTTATAAAATAAATTCAAGATATTGAGCTGAAAAATAAAGGAAGAATTAGAATATGTTTATGGCATTGTGTCCTTGTCATTTAATATTTACATTCCAATATCCACTTATAATTAAGAAAAGAAACATGAGAGTAATGAAGGTGTCTATTTTTTGCTTATGAGTAAACCAGACTCATAGCAACAAGTTCTTTTGAAGGGAGGGTGGGGGAGAGATGAATCTTGTTCCTGCCTGAAAAGGCACTTGAGCTAAAAATAAGCTTGTGACTGACAGAATTTGGATGTAGTGAACCAACCAGCCTTAGGGCAGAAATGAGTAACAGTTGTCACGTTTGGCCTATGGTCAAAACAGTGTACTAATTTTGTAAAGTAAAATAACATTAGGGTTAAATATAATTGAGTTCAGTTTTCTCAGTGTTTCATTCAAGTATGAATATTTATTTATTTAAAACTTCTGTAGGCAGTTGTAATGCATACCTTGTTAAGGATAGTTAAGCTAAAAATAACAGGTACTTTTAATTTGGTACTTGATGAAAAGAGTCTGTAACTGTTTTCCACAAAGCAGCATTTTGGTTAAATATTAACTGTGTCATCTACATTTTTCCCAAAAGCAGTGATAGTGAAGGTGAAGACAGCACTTGATTTTTTACCAACATTTTAATATGCTGTATTTTAATAGCCTTAGTTGATATATTCTATTTTAATCATGTGATTAAAAGCATATAAAACCCTACAGCGTCTGAACACTTCTCCACCCGCTTTGGCCTTTATTCAGACACTGACACCGCTTTGCTCACTGTGTCACTTCTACTTGGCATCTGTGGTGGGAAGCTGACAGTAACATTTCAAGTCATACTTTGGCCAAAGTGGCTCTCACAGTCATTACTTAGAAGGCCTGCTAAACATTTAGTTAACACATGCGTTGCTGGACCCATCAGAATTCAGATGGAGCAGTTCTGTAGTGAGGTTGAGAAGTTTGTTGTCTTTGAAGATTCTGCAGCAGTGCAGCTGGGCCATGTGTCTTACTTAAATAAGTTTATAAAGTGAGAATGCTTAGTTAGAGTCTGGTTAATAGTTTTCCCTCTAAATTAAGCACGTATTTACATTTTACTGTGTGTGTTGATTAAGCTTCTGTGGGTGTATCACAACCGAAATACTTAAAAAACTGGCCAGCCCACTCTTTCAGACTTCAATTTTATCATCTATTCTGCATTAGTAATTCCTATTGCTTCTAAATAGATTATCTTTGCTAGGGAAATGTTGTCTGTCAAACACCAGTTTGTCTTTTTTACATCATAGTGCAGTGTTCCTGCAGAAGCAAATCTCACATATTAGATTGTCAGAAATTGCAATGACTTAGCATTGGTTGCTGTGTTTTAGACTCATTTAGTGAGCACACTTCGTGAGGGCAGGAAGCTGGGTAGGAACTGATGGGATTTGATGCAATGTGGACAGAGTCTTTGATGAAAGATTTTATTTACATTTTCCTCTCAGATTGTCCAGTTTATTGTTACATTGGTTCAAAATAATCAACTTGTGAGTTTAAAACGTAAAAGGTAAGTTTTTAAAATTTTGACTTATAAATGTTTTAGTGTTAAATCATAAATACTTGTATTTGTTAAGTGTGTGCTGGGTACCAAAGAACAGCTTCCCATATTAAATTATGTTAGCATTTTGTGAGTGATCTTAATAGTTGAGCAGCCCTTCTTACCCTAATACTTAGGATGGTAGAAATACTTGAGATTTAAATTTTTTAGATTTGGGATATTTGCATACATATGAGTTACTTATGATGAAATTTATATCTGAATTCAAAATTCATTTATCTGTTATGCATACCTCATGCATACATGTAGTCTGAAAATAATTATATATAATATCTTTAATAATTTTGTGCATGAGGTAGTTTAGTGTCAAGCAGCTAAAAAGGCTGAGAGGTTTTCATGTTGTAGGCCCTTACTTGATTGTGGCCCATCACATAAGTATGAGTGAATTTTTTATTTATGCCATATTAATGTTCAAAAATTTACTTATTGGATATATGCAACCTATGTATCCTCCACTGTCATCATGCTGATGATTTGTTGTTTTGCCACCTGCCTCCCTTTCTTCCTTCCTTCAGTTAGGGTCTTAACTAAATACCTGGAGTGGCCTCAGCCTCACCATCCTTCTAGGCTCTGCTTCCTGAGTACTGGGGTTGCAGACAGGCACCAAAATGCCCAGCTCCCTAGAAGAATCTGCTAAAGGATCACTGTAGATTTGCGGTGTTACTAATTGATGTTTTACTCATGTTAACAGTTTAAAGTAACATTGGGAGACCACCGTAAGGAGAACTCTTTACAAACAGACCATTTGTTGTGAAGAAGGGAGAGAATACAATATTATTTGGTTTATTTTAAATATAATCGACTCAACCTTTTAACATCTTAATGATAGGTTGTAATAACTATAAATATATTAGCAACTGATGTCATACCTCAGCCAGAAGACACAGGTAGAAGAACATGACTGTAAGGCTAAGATGTTGGGCAGTTTTTAAATAAAAGTCTGTGGCTTTAATTCTGTTGCCTCTTAATTCTGTGATACTACTTTTTTTTAAAACAGAATACTTTGTAAGGATAGAATAGTTCTAAAGAATTTCTGTTGTACTCTTATTGAAGGCTTTTATTTACTATTGAAGTAAGTATGCTTGAGATGTGAGTAACTTATTACAAGCCTTAAATTCTTTTACATTTTCCCCCTTTGGAATTACATAAATATTACTATTATTATTTTATAGGCCTCTACTTCTAAACACTAATGGAGCCCCAAAGAAGAATCTATTTCAGCACATAGTCAAAGAACCAACTGATAATCACCATCATAAAGTAAATTTTAATGTATTTTATATTTATTGTCTCAAACTAAATTTTATTATGGCAGTGTTTCATGCAGTCAAAGACGTTTAGTGAATAATAATGTAAGTGCTCATTCGTAGCTCTACTAAATCATGACATTTTCATTATTTGCTTTAGAGTATTTTAAGAATTAAATCATTACAAATACAGTTGCATATTTCCAAGCTTTATAATTTGTCATTGCTGTTTTATGTGTGTGAATTCAGAAATCCTTTTGCTATTTTGCATATATCTAAACTTGATGTAGATAATGTTATTTAAATACTATGCAGTGTGACTTCCACTTTGGAATGGGGGACTAATTGAACACAGGCCTCCTACATGCTAAGCATGAGGCCTACCAGGGAGCCGAACTCCAACAGTGTGGCTTTTTTGTCACATTCTGAATTGATAAGTGTAGCTTGTTGTGATGCTATAAGATTGATCAGTGTGATAATGTCATCATAATATAACATTATGGAACTTCCTGGTACTTATTTTCTTTTCATCTTCTGGGATTGTTACTAGAATGCTTTCCTCTAGCAATTTTCAAAATATTTTGTATACCTTTGTTTTTGCTGTAGACTATATAACTTGTCAGTCTTACGACTAATTGCAGATAGTCTGCCATCAAACTAGTGTAAACCTCTTTTTATAATACTCTTTTCTCTCTCATTGATAATCTTTTTTGTGTGATGTGCTACAGTTCAAAGCTAAAATCTTGACACACAAGGCAAATGGTGTACCACTAAGTTACTGTTGCTGATTTGAAATGTTAAAATATTTTAGTATGGTCAAATTTATTATTGAACTGTTGAAGATTTATTTATTCATTTTGCCCTCTGGGACAAAGCAGCATTAACTTCATCATATCTCTGTGTTCATTCCTCTTCTCTCTTTAAACCAAGTGTATGGAGCTTGATTTTTGGATTGAAAGCATATATAAGTAGATGAAGGTTTGGTTTTTCTTTGTTTCAGTTTAACTGAAACATTTTTAAAGTGTTTCATATATTTTAGATGCTTTCTTGTTTAATTAGAATTTATATATTTAAAACATGTGACATCTTTTACCTCTGTCATCTATTGAAACTTTTAGAAAAATTGCATTATAATAATGACTTTCTTGCTTAGAGAATTGAACTTTTTAATGTAACTAACCTCAATGTACCTGTGCATTTTTTTCCTTTTTCCTTTTGTTTTCCTTTCCAGTGATACTGGGGATTGAACCTAGGGTCCCATGCTTGTTAGGCAAGTGTTGTACCCACTGAGTTCTATCCCAGCCTACCTTTTTTAATTTTGTGATAGGATCCCATCAACCTATCTAGGCTGCTGTTTAACTCACTCTGTAGCCCAGGCGGGCCTTGAACTTGAAATTTTTCTATGTCAGCTTCTTGAGCAGTTGGGAGTACAGGCCTGTGCCATCAGACCTACCTGTGCACCTGCATCTCAGTGTTAAAACGACCAGACAGACTATTGGCGAAAGTGACCTTTCACCATGGGCTTGTGCTTCTCCCCGTGAAGAAGACTAAAGCCTCTAGACACAGTGCATTCAGCTAGAACAGTCACTGTCAGTGCGGTGGCATGCATGTGAATGCTTACAATTTCTGAAGGCCTAGTACTTGTTCACTCTTTATCTATACAAAATACTTTAGAATTTGAATATCTCCTTAGAAACACACTTTGGGCGTTTCATCTGCAGGGTCTCTTAAAGTAATTTGTTGTTAAGTAGAATATAAGTATATATTTCATAACTCTGTAGAATATTATAACTCATTAGAATTTGAGTCCCAAAAGGACAGAGGACAGAGTTCACTATTGTATCCTCAATATTTAGTAACTAGTATGTGTCCAATGTTTTAAAATGATATTCTTCATAGTAGTCCATATGTTTTTGCTTTCTCCTGATTCTTTAGGTTCCACATAGTAGGACTGAAGGTTTAAAGTCAAGAGAGCGGATTTCAGATGACATAATTATTTATGATGTTACTGATGATAATGTGGATGAAGAAAATGTTCCAGTTATTCCAGAAACTAATGAGGATGTTATATCTGATCCCTCCAAGTAAGGAATCATGAGATAAAATTTAAGAAATTATTGGTCATTTTTCTTACCAAATAATTAAATTAAAAACTACCCATTCTTTGAAAAAGTAATCCTTTTCACATAATTGGTTTTAAGTACTAATTTTTTTCTCATATTTGAAGTATTAAACCAGATAAACCCAACCTCCAATAAATAAATAATGAAAATTTATTATTTTTATTTGGAGTTAAATCTTCTTCCTTGATTCTTTGTGGTTTTCTATCTTACAAATTGTTAAAACTTTTGCTTAAGCTACTTACTCTGGAAAAGGAAATCTTTATGATATGGGAATTCCTCCAGAGAGGAAAATAAATTTACCTTGTCCAAAGCTCTAATTATTTTTCCCCCTCATATTGCTGATGTGACTGTAGCCAGTATCCTGATATTGTAATTGTTGAAGATGACAATGAAGATGAGTATGTGCCTGTCATTCAGAGTACAGAGCAGAGTGAGCCAACCAGAGAATCTGTAAGTGTGGGAAGTGCTGGCAGCAGCAGCCCGCTCATGTCTAGTGCTGTGCAGCTAAATGGCTCATCCAGTCTTACCTCAGAAGATCCTGTGACCATGATGGATTCCATTTTGAATGATAACATTAACCTTTTGGGAAAGTGAGTGTTCATTTACATGTTTTTAATTACTTTTCTTATATTTAGTTCAGTAACCAACTTGAAATAATATTTAAATTTGTACAAATTCAAAGTACTAACGAATGGCAGCGTAAGTGGTACAGTGAGCTTATTTTAGATGCAGACCCTGTGTTGTGTTCATCAGAGTTGAACTTTGTAGTGAGAGGGGCTTAATTGTCATGAGTAGTCGGGGAACTTTGCTGAGCAATTCTTTAGATTTTTAAAGTGAAATTCTTGGTTTAACTGTAAGATATTTATGATTTTCACTGTACCAATTCTGTATACTGGTATAGTTTCTATTAAGGGACACATTATATTAAAAGTACAGTAATATATAGTATAAAAGTAATTTGAGTATTAGGAGTTTTAGATTAGTGAGATAGTATAGAAGAAAAAGGTAAAGCTACCTTTATTGTAGCACATCTTTTCTCAAACTAATAAAGTTGTGTAAAGGGCATGGGTTTTTTGATTTTCAGAAATCCCAAATCTTAAGTGGGATGTCTTAAAAATAATAAGAACTTACAAATTACCAGGATTATTTTATAGAGCTAAATTACCAGCAGTGGTTTTAATTTATTTATTGTTTTTTTATGTACATTAGTGTTTTGCTTGCATGTATGTCTGTGAGGGTGTCGGATCCCCTGGAACTGAAATTAGACAGTTGTGAACTGCCATGTGGATGCTGGGAATTGAATCTGGGTCCTCTGGAAGAACAGCCAGTGCTGTTAACCACTGAGCCATCTCTTCAGCCCCCAACAGTGGTTTTAAATATAAGAATGAGAACACTTAATCAATCTGAAATTATTACTTTTTTTTCTTTAGGGTTGAGCTGTTGGACTACCTTGACAGTATTGATTGCAGTTTAGAGGACTTCCAAGCGATGCTCTCAGGAAGACAGTTTAGCATAGACCCAGATCTTCTTGTTGATGTAGGTATTTTGTACACACTTTACCCTGCTGGTAGTTTGTGTACTTATATATGTCATTTAAAGTGAATACATTTTTTATTGTGCACTTTCTGTATTTTACTTTTTTAATGAATGGTTTTCTTAGACAGCGTGTGCACATGGATATAGGAACTGTCGTGGGATTGCTGTCTGCCTCTCAGCAGCAGGTGCTCCTGTAACATACCACTCTTCAACATTCCTGCTACGAAGTACAAGCTTAGTCTGGACTTGGTGCTGTGTGTTTTGTATATATTTTACTCTAGGCTAAATTGTTACTGAATTAAGATCTATGGAAATTTGTAATAGAAGTGGGAATATTATAGAGATACTTCTTAATACTTGGGGAAATAATGTTTTCTAGTAAAATGCATTTTGTTACATTTGCTATATGTTTTATGTGTTGATCCTGATTCCCTGTTCTAGTCTTTGTCACCGTCTGTGTGAACTTAACTCTAGTATTTGGCTGGACTGGTAGTCTTTCCTCTTTGATTTCAGGCCTTAAGTATCTTTCTCAGCCATTTTGCCTTTTGTCCTATGGCCCTCTTCTCACTCTCTCGAGAGCTTTCTAGATTCACCTGGCTTTGTTCTACCCACATGAATCTTGTTTTCCCTCTTTCCAAAATCCATTCTTTATTCTGAGAAATGCCTTACAGTAGATCTTCTTTCATATCAAAGAATTCTGTAGTAGTATCATTTTAAGAACTTCTTAATGATGCCAAAGAAATTAGTCCTTTCTTACTCTTCAGACTATTTCCGGTTAATAATTCATATGTCTTCTCATGAAATTAGTCTGTCACATAGCGTGAAAACCCTTCCCAGATCATCAGTACCACACAGGGTTGTATTTCTCTGTCTTAAAGAATTCCTTCCCACGCTGTCCTTGTCACCATGGTAAGTAAGTTAAACTTCCATGAAGATATTCCATTCAAACTTGATAGCACTAACCTAATGGTCCTTCTTGAGTCTGGGGATGAGCTGTCAGCCCCATTCCTGACTCTGAACATGGGTGTTAAAAGTAGTAATAAATATAGCTAAATGCAAGTTTGCATGGTCTTTGGGTCATTTCAGTGTGACACTGAACATTGACTGAATTTGTATTCAAAGCTCCATACACTGAGAATAGCTCACTGTGCTCCAGTTCTCTCAGGCTGCTTGTATCCTATCGTAGAGGTAATACTTACTGCCTCCTTAAACCCAATTCAGGTTTCCGCCCTTTGCTGTGTGTGTGCCTGTCTCTCTGTCTCTGTTTCTATCTCTCTGGTTGTGTTTGTTTGTTTTATCTGATTTTCATCCACTGGGCTGATGGAAGCTGATTTGTTTTGAATTAGACCTCTGGTTTTTGGTATTGCCTCTCGACACTTAATAGATGTTATTGGCTTGGAATCTTTTTTTAAGCCTGGTCTACTGTATTCCTTAGAGTGGCCTTGAACTTGAGGCATAGCTCAGGATGGCTTTGGACTTCAGATCTTCTTGCTGCTTCCTTCTTACTTGATGGGATCACAGGCAAACACCATTACACCTAATTTGAAAAGTGCTGGTAATCAAACCCAGATAATGCATGCTACTCAGACACTACCAGCTGAGCTACATCTCAACATGGATATTCACTTTTGCAGTTTCTTTATTGGTTAACTGGGGCTAATGCTTAACATGAAGGGCTATTGGAAGAACTACAAATAATTAACTCTATTGTTAGTCTGTATTTTAGGACTACAAGAGTAGTCAATAAGGGAATTGATTTTGTTCTTGAGACAGGTCTCTTACACACTGGCCGTGTAGCTAACCTAGCTTCTAATTCCCGGGATTATAGACATGTTCCCAACAACGGTTTGTTGGTGGGGCTGTGAGGTCTGGGTCTCTTTCTTCTCCTGTCACCTTAATCGTTGCTTCCTGTAAGAACATTTCTTTTTCCTAATGTCTCTACTTTTGGGCACTGAGGTGTGTGTGTGTGTGTGTGTGTGTGTGTGTGTGTGTGTGTATTTCTGTTTCTTGTCTTTCTGTTCTCGCTTTATGAACTCTGAAGACATTTTGCTTTGAAATGTATTTATCTCCATTTTTTAAATCTTCATTTTTTAAATCCTATGCCAACATTTCCTTCATTCCTGAAATTCTATGTCTATAAGTAGCCTTTTTAGTTTTTACAGTAATATTTACTTTGCCCAGGGTATATGTGAATCACTTTGGTTTTTCTTACTGATCATTAAGTACTCTTTTTCAAAATAACATTGACAAACTACCCTAATTTTGTATTTTCTCTCATTTAAGTAAGACTTATGTCACCCATGAATTAGATTGTACTGTCATAGATTTTAAAATCTACCTCTGGCTTGCTGTATTGTAAAACAGCAAGGATGGTCATGATGTTAACCAAGTGCATTGTAGAACTCTGGTTTCTCTTTCTAAAGTTTGGTTCTTTCTGTATCAGTGTGGAGTTAGCAGGAGGGTTTCAGGCCTTAGAATTTAAGAAGTTGTGTCAGTTCCTTATATGTAAATTGGTTGTGTATATTTTGCATCGTCTATCTATTGGGAGTATATATGAGATGCTTCTAAGTCTGTGAATAGGATGTTAAGGCAAAAGGGAGAAGGAAGCTTACTTACATTGCTGGCCTTACTTGGCTCCCACCCTGTCTGTAGGTGCAAATTGCATCAGTCAATTCTGCAATAGTACAGGCTGAATTGGCGTACAGATAGAGTAGCCTACTACCAGGGGTTTGTGCTCTTTTCTCTTCAGCAGCCAGTGGGTTATAAGAAAAGAGGGAAGTAAAAGGGAACAAGAGCCAAGGATATTTTTATAACTGTGGTCTTAAAAGAAAGGAGTCAGTGTCTAAAGAGATTGGAAAAGGAAAGATAAGTGTGTCCTACATCACATTGTTTTGGGAACCATTAGGTTTGGTCATTTTCATGAAACATAATGTCCGTTTTTGTGTTCTTAGGAGTCTTATTCCTTATTGATCAGGGCCTCATCCACTAATAATGGCTTTTCTCTTTTTATTTTTAATTGACTTTTGTATATAACTGTTTTAAGTTAGAACTTCTGTTATTTGGATTCGTCTTAACCATTTCTAGAACATGCTCTACCTTCTCAGTGTTACTATACCTTAAGTACCCATCTATCTTCCAAATTCTTGACATTCTCTTTGAGCTGATGATACACAGCACCTGGTTTTATTAAGGTCCTTTTGTTTCCTCATGTGTATGCCTCTGTTCGTTATTTTCTCTCCTTTTGTTCTCCAAACTCCTTAGTGCTTCTAAGCCCTACTAATTATTGTAAAACTGGGTTGTGTATAAGTTGGCTATTTAATGTTAGTATTGTCTTTTAGATTGTAAGCCCCTGGAGAGCAGAAATATATATTTTCATAGTGTCAGTGATTTCTTTCATGCCCCAATAAATCCCTGTGTAGTAGATTTACTAGGATTTTGAAACTTATGACTTGAAAGTTGTATTTATCAGTTGGCTGGACTTTGAGTACAGCTCATAGGTACTATCTTACCATTTACTCCTTTGCTATGTAGGAAATAAAACGAAGTAGGCATGTCATTTTGTCAGACGGTACCACTTGATACTCTTTCACTGTTAGTAGAGTCTATGAATTTGTCACCTAATTAAGTAGGTAGGCAGTCAGTGAATGCTTAGTGTCAAGACATGGGTGCTGCCTTTGGTGCTGTGTACAGACACGTAGAATGAGAAAAATAAAAGATAAAATTGAATGGAGATTAATGAGGGGATAAGAGTTGTGGGGAACTGTTTATGTCATGATTTACCGCCATGGAGAAATTCTTACAACCTAAAATCCCGCTTAGTGCATGGGCCCACTTGCTTTACCTTTGTTCGCTTTTCTTTCTGCTTTTCTGCTTTTCCGCTTTTCCAAACTTGTTTTAATCTGTGGAAACTTCCTCGTGTAGGAGTGACAGCTCTTCACTCATCATGGTTGTATAACAATTTTTAACACACAGATCTTTTTAGATATTTTTTTTAAACTTATCATCTTTCTTGTTTGGTCTTTCAGCTTTTCACTAGTTCTGTGCAGATGAATCCCACAGATTACATCAATAATAAAAAAGTAAGTTTTAATTCATGTTGCTCAGGACCCATAACTATAAAAATATGAACAAAGTCCTAGTAAACATACATAGAAAGTATATCACTCAATTATAGAAAACATTTTACATTCTTACCTATATGTGTGCTTGAGATAGATAGTCAAGTACTAGACGGAAAATTAGCATTTGCTTATGGGGTTATTCTTTTTACTGCCCAATTCTGGCACATGTGGGATTCATTCTCAGTAGGAAATCAGCCTCATAGTGCTGGGATATCACCCGGCCTTGGCTTGTTCAGACATTTCTTTGAAATAAAAATGACTAAAATAGAATTTCTGTATTTTCTGTTCTTTCCGTAAAAATTTCTCAATTTTTTTAAGTTGAAAATAACTGGTCCCTATTTTTTTTTTTTAAGTTTCTTCACTTGGTTAGCATTAAAAACAGTAACTAAAACAAGGGTCAGGTTTACTAGGTAGGGGCTGTATGTATATACTTATTTTTTTATGCTATAAGAACTTTTTCAACAAATAATATCCAGTTGGACTTAGCAAATTGCTAGGAGATTTTTAAAAATAATCTGTCTTGGCAGATGCTTATATATCTTTGTTATTTTGTATAGCTTAATTGTCTTGACTAATTTATTCCCCGTATCTAAATATGTATACCAAACTGTCCAATTCTTAATTTTTATTAGCTACAAAATAAAACAAGTTAAATTCTGGACTAATGAAGTCAGTTACAGTCTTGTTCCTTGTAATCTAGAAATAAGGCATCTCAAATAAATGTGAATGATTATAGAGTCGATGAGCAGAGATTTTCTGTTGTCATGTATGAGGTGATGGCCTGGCCAGTTTTCCCACAGTCTTGAAGTTATGTTTATATTGGCTGATTCAGAGCCTCAAAACTTGCCGAAATTGTAAGTAGAAAGTTCATTGTGCATTGTTGGATGATTGGCAGATGGCATACTATACCTTAAAATGGCCAAACCTCCTAAATATTTTTTGTTTTGTAAGCTGTATGTCACAATTGTGAATTATATAACTGTGGACTAAGTAGATATGGATAATGTGGTTGTGTTTTGATAGACTTTTAAATAAACAAGCATAAGCTGAATTTCACCATCATTTGCCTAGGCTTATAGTATGATTTTTGCCATTATATTAAGTGCTATTAATATAATAAATATAATCACATTATATTTTAATTTAGTGAATATGCTTTGCTGTTTATTGCCAAAACTGAGTCATTGTTCTTTGATTATCCCCTTTATTCTAGAAACTAATTACTTAGAATTTTCAGGAATATCAGTAATACAGAAAATTACATATTGCTTTTGGATGTTATGAAATATATTTAAGGTTGATGTTTTTATTATAGTTCTAACTTTGGTAATTTGAAAATATTGATTTTATCTCATCGTTTTGTTCATGACAAGAATATATGACATGTATCATGATATTTTCTTAGTGTAGATACATTATATTATAACTGAGTGGTAACTGGTAATAAATAAGAACTTACATGGGAAAATGCATTCATAATCTTGGTTCTCAGGTTTAAAATATCAACAGTGGCATCCTTGGGAAATACCTCTTTTAAGGAGTTTAAAAATGTATTAACATTTATGTATTATGACTTTTAAATGATGAACTATTTTTCCTTAAATATTTGGGATGGCTTAGTTTTCATGCTGGAGTCATTGTTTTTCCGGAATCTTGGAGACTTACTGCTTCATTTTATGATAGCTATCAGGGGAGTGCAGGAATTACACAGTTGTTTATTGTACCATACATGGTAAAGCAGCATGTAGAAATGTGGTAGTACTTGGTGATAGCTGGTACTTAGCGTGATAGGAAACAGTTGAACCCGGTCTGCACCTCAGAGTTTGAACTCTGATGAGATGCTCTGGCAGCTCAACAGCATTGTAGATTTAAGTCCCCTGTGGTGACTGGAAGAAAGACAGTGACTAAAGAATCAACTGAGTTGAAACAAAGGAGTCACAGAAAGGACAAGAAGAAATACTCCCAGCTAAGGTGTGGAAGAGAGCATAGTTTAGAGATGTTACCATAGCATCCTTAGCAACTTGAGTGCACTTATTTGTCCAGGCTCTTCTGCTCATGTGGAGAGCCTTATGTGATGCATTTTTAATCAAACTGTTTAAAGTGTGTATTTCGTTCTACCCTCACCAGCATGTGAAGCTGTCTGTCCTTGATTTATCCCTGTCTTTTTTCTTTGACAGCTCTGACTGTCCTGTTACTGAAATGCCCATTTCTTTCATCCTACTTTGGGTACTTTATTCTTGAGGATTTAGCCAGTCTGGTTGACTCCAGATTTCTCTGTAGTTTGTCTTTTCTGATGTTTCTCTTTCCAGTATATTTCACATGTGTTGGTGTTATTTTATCAGTTTTTAATTTTTGACACTTTTAAGAACTATAAAATGCAAAAAAGTATATAAATGTATGTGTGTATATGTATGTATATACACACACACACATACACACATATTTTTTTTCCAGTCTGAAAATAAGGGATTAGAAACCACCAAGAGCAATGTTGTTCAACAAGTTTCAGAAGAGGGAAGGAAATCTAAGTCCAAACCAGGTAAGTATGGAAGTAGTCTGTCCTTCTGTAGGTTTTTCTTTTAAGAATTTCAATATAGAATTTAAAGTAAATCCTGGGAGAATTAGTCCTGCTCAAGAGCTGAGTGGGCCGGACTCTTGCACAGCATGCGCAAAGCCCTAGGTTCAGTCTCCAGCACTACACAACCGTCCAAACAAGTGAAGGCCGACTGCAGACTTGGCTCCTGAGGATGGTGTCTCAAGTTTCTAGTGCTTAAACAAAGCCTAAATGGTGTTGTAATGGTTCTCATAGTCTCAATTTTTTCCACGTATTTAACATTAAAAGATGAATTTCACAGCTAAATTGCTGAACCAGGGTCTAACTTTCCTGTCTTACATGTTACAAAGTTTAGTGACATAAAGCATGTAATTTCTTGATTGGTTATATAATTTTTTCTGATTTTATAGATAAACAACTTATCCAGTACACTGCCTTTCCACTTCTTGCACTCCTTGACGGGAACCCAGCTGCTTCTGCTGTTGAGCAGGGGAGTGTGGCGGCAGCAGCAGAGGTTGCGCCCTCTGCAGATAGACCCATAGAAGTTGATGAGCTTCTGGATAGCAGCCTGGACCCAGAACCAACCCAGAGTAAACTTGTTCGCCTGGAGCCACTGACTGAGGCCGAAGCTAGTGAAGCCACACTCTTTTATTTATGTGAACTGGCTCCTGCACCTCTGGATACTGATATGCCACTTTTAGATAGTTAGACCCCAAGTGGACACTGTGTATATATTCATCAAAGTGATGAAGTATTTATTTTAAAGTATCATTTGGTACTCTGGTTTTGTAAATTACCTTTTGTTTAATCAGATACTGTGGAATAAAAGCACCTTTTGCTTTTCTCACTAACCACACTCTTGCAAAGCTTTCAGATGTTACTCCGCTGCCTAGGTATATAAATTTTAATGCACATTATTGGCATATCTTAAGTTGAATTCAAATGGCCATTTTCTCCAGTTGTAATTTGGATTTTTTTTACACAAATATGACCATTAATCCCAGTTAAATGTGTTTATTTTCAATTGGGTTTAAGTGTCTAGAACTGAAGTAGAAAACTCTGGTCCAGTTACTTTTATTAGAGATTTTTCACTTGGCTTATTTTTAAAACTGGGAACAAAAAGTGCCTGTATCTTGTAATATTTCATGTCTCTCTCTGTTCAGAGAAATTCTTTTATGTTCATGAAATATATTCATGCTAACAGACAAGGCAAAGTGTGCAAGAGTTATCAGCCAATCTGGAGTGCTTCTAGCTCTGCAGACACAGAATGTGGAGGTGGCTGCAGTCAGCACCGCCCGCGTAGACTAGTGAAGTACGTTTTCTGGTTTGTGTTCTTTTGACCATGTTATTTAGTAAAATAAATATGACAGATGTCGAGTACTAGTATTTGTTGAGTCGTCTTTGGCAGTGATGCCCATGTGAAATGATTTTCCTTCTCATAGGAAGGAGGCTTTAAACTGTATGTGTTGTCCATTTTATCACACTGTGAGTCACATCAAAATCTTTGTGTTTTACCTGAGAAGGTTCAAGCTTACTGTACATTGCAGTAAGGCAGGAAGGAATATGATGCTTCTGATCTTAATGTGCTTTAATGTTCTTTGTTTAAAAGTATACTGGCTTGCTTTCTATGTTTCTAATAAAGAGCGGAGAGAAAAATTCCTCTCATTGCTGTAAATAAGATGAGAACATTGCCACCAAATGCCGACATTTTTTGCAGTGTAAGAGAATCAAATGAATTTGTCCTTTTCAAGAATTGGAGAGGATTTAATACCACACTAACTTAAAACTTGGAGAAGTCTACATTCTGGCAGAGGCCTAAAAGCAATGCATTTAATTCCTAAGTACTATATACAATTATATAGTATTTAGAGAACACTTCCTTTGGCCATACTGTTCCTTGGGTATTGGAATTTTTCTTCCAAGTGGTAAATTAGAATTCTAATAAATTGACAGGAAAATTGTAGTCTAGCATCTCCTGTTCTTTTCTGACCTTCCTCCTGCCATCATCTACTCTACATTCCTTCACTGCCTTCATGCAGAGAAGTACACAGCTTTTAAGTATACATTCACCAAAGGAAGTGCCTGGGCTTTCGAAGTTGTCCTACAGGAGAGTCACCTGTACCTCCTGCATACTTGCTTTGTAGACTTATCACCTGATAAGTTACGTTCTGAGCTTTTGAGGTTGGTCTGTTTTTAGTATTCACTGAGACGAAAGAGTCCAAATTTTGTTAAGTTGTTAAAAAGATATTTTTTATTTTTCCCATAAATATATCTTTTACTGGGATAAACAGGACTCAAGATTTAATGACTGCTACTGAGCATCAGTTTTGGTTTTTTATTGATACAGCAAACATTAAATGAAGAAATTTTCTTACAGAAGTTATCAATTCTTTTAACATTTATAATTCTATGAGAATACAGCTAGTCATCAGGATATATTTGATTTTTCTGAAAGAAAAGCATCAAAAAGGTATAGACAGATGTGAAACTAGACAAGAAGTGAAAGTGAGCCTTGGTGCCATCCTCTACCCAAATCTGAGCCTGTCAGAAGAGCCCTATTTTTACTCCTGTGTAAAGGCCATGCACTTTTGAACAGCCCAGCAAATACAACAGGTAAGGTACAGGTTACAGTGTTCTTCCATGTGACTCCCAGTTGATAGAAACTTCTTGCAGTCAGCTCAGCTGGTTTTTGCTTCTTCCCAGGCAGCTGGGGCTTCTCTGATGGTCTTTGAGCTCGACCTCCTTTCTGTCTGAGGGCAATTTAGTTTTTACCAAGTGCATCTGGTCAGTTTCGGGAAATTCCTGGGCTGTTTTGAGTTGTTTTCCTTCCTGCTAAGGATGCAGTATTTTAATCTCAGAGGAAACTGTTACATAATGAGGAGTGTTGCTTTCCACCCCAGTTGTAGCCAGAAAATAGCCTTTGGTCTGGCCACAACTTCTTACATATATATGTGTATGATATTCTGACTAAAGGGATGAATGCGCCACAAAGGAAAAATAGGAAACTGATACATCAGTGGGTTCCAAAACAGTGATTACACTTGTTCTTATTAAAGGTTAATCTTAAACTGGCTTGATATATAGCATGTAAGCAGAAAGAGCACATGGTTTTAAATGCTTGTAAAGCTGGCCACGGGTTAAAGTTTAACTTGTAAAGGCAAGCTACTCCCATATCTTGTGATTGTTTTTTCACTGACCCAGACAGAATTTAAGAATTTCCTTACTAAATTTGTTCCCAATGCTTAGTCATTCACCCACCAAAAGACATCTTTAGTTTTGGCTGTTACAAGCTGTTGGAATGGTTATAGACCAGAGTTCGGTTCTCAGTACTAGTCAAGCAGTTCACAAAGCACTTAACTAGCTGCAGAAAATCCAATGCCCTTCTTTGGCCTTCTGTCTTGTCTGCGGCACCCCCTTCCCATCACACACCCACCACAGTTGTTTGCCTAAATACTCTAGTTTGGCAGCTCCTATAATTGGATGTGAAATGTCCCATGTTGACAGTGTGGTTCCCAGGATACTCCTGGGCAGTGATGGCAACTTCAGAAGGTGGGACCTTGTGGGCAGATCTTTGAAAATTATGTGACCTCATTCATTTTGAGGGGTGAAGAGTCCAGAATCTTGTTCTGCTATGGTTCTCACTGGTATAATAATTCCTTGGTACCCCGGAAGAAATGAGAACACTTGTGTACTGGAACCTTCAGACTTAATGAGCCAAAATAAACCTTTTTATAAATCCTCCAATTACTCCATTTAGTGATAGAAAGGTAATGGATAGGACTATTCTATCAGTACAGTTTTGTGCTAGGTAGTATTTATGCCAACTTCAAACAGGCTAGGGCTATTTGAGAATAGAACGCCTCAGTTGAGAAGATGCTCCAACTATACTGGCCAACAGGCAACCCTGATGGTCATTTTCTTAAATGGCCTTAATGGAGTGGCAAAATTCATTGAGGTGGTACCACTGCTGGGCAAGCGTTTCTGGGATAGTATAGGAAAGCAGGTAAACCAAGTCATAGGCAATGAGCCAGTGAGCAGCATTCCTCCATGGCCTGTGCATCAGTTCCTGCCCTGAAGTCCCTGGATGGGACTTCAACTGTAAGATGAAATAAACCTTTCTTCCCCAAGTGGCTTATGATCATGATGTTATATCACAGCAATAGAAATCCTGAGACAAATTGTATTGTTGGCTATATGAAAAACACTGACCACAACTTTAAAAAGAGATGGCTGGCGGAAGACATGAGGTGTGCAGTGTCCTCCAGACTGAACTGTCTACCTCCTGCAGGTTCTTTAGGGGTAAGAACACCATTTTTGAGAACCAACTTCAGGATTCATTTACAAACACAAAGAGGGTAATTTCAAAATAATTAATTTGTCAGAAGTCAAGGCAGAAAATGGATATTTGACAAGTTCTTTTCACAGAGGAAAAAAAATTGAGTTAAATCCACCTAAATTTGTAATGCTCAAGAACTAACACTACACATTTTCTCTGAATTCATTTATTTAAGAGAACACAGCCATTCAAAATTGTGAAATAGTATTAACTCAGAATAAGGTTGGGAAATGAAGATAAGTTGTTATATTACATTTGCACAATAAATATTTTTAAGGAAGCAAACACATATTTTAAAAGCTTTAGACACTAACACATAAATAACTAAGCATTTTTATCTAAATTAAGTGGACTACTGATTTTCAAGTTGAATATGTCAATATCATGGCAGTAAACAAACATTTTAAGCATGTCTAAATATGTAGTGTAATTTAAATGGTCTATTCTGCAAGTTCATTATCCTCCTGGTCTTTATGTTTGGATAAAAAAAAGCATGCTAGACAGCAGCAATACATATCGCACAAATTATCCACCATTATTTATAAAGCGAATTACAGATCTGGATCAGAGTGCTGGCTACTTTTTGTAGACTCCGTTTCCCAATGTTGCCATTAACTAACTTTTGAGTTAGTTGACTTTATTTTAAAATGAGAACTGGACTATGAAGTACCTAACCCAGAGCCTTACTGGGTTTCCTGTTTTGATTTGTAAACTTAATTTCAAAATTTTCTAACAATGATTAGTCTTTTCAAAAGCTTGTCTAAATGTTCAGAGTTGCTTACATCTCCATGAAATCCATAGTTTTGTGTTCATAAAGACCAAATAAAGTTCATTTTTTGGAGAAGGCCACCCTTTCCTACAGAGAAAGATCTTAGATCACACGAGTATTCACTTTAAAACACATGACCAGTGACTTTCTGTGAAGGCTCTTGTTACTTAGCCTTCCTCCACATCCTATACTGTTTTCCACTAAACAGAACATTCTGTACCGAAGTAAAATCCTGACAAAATTAAAGTGACTCGCATCTTTCAGACAACTAGCTTAGGACTTAGAATTTTAGAACAGCTATTTGCTTTGCAGTCCCCTGTAAGGCAACACATTAAGTATTTAAAAAGGCAGCCATACACTTAACGTTTCTAAAATAGCATAAGGTCTAACACAATTTTGAAACCAACTGTCAAGAATTTTTTTCGTATGTACAGAGCAGATGATATGCCTATCAATGTCCATCTTTCCTAATTTGCCAATGTATTAAAAATTCTCCCTTTGCAATTCATATCATCAGTACACTTAGCAAGAACATGGATAAAATGGCAGTAAATCTAATTCATGCAAGAGAAAAATAGTAAGTTACACAACAGCACATACAACTTTACAAAAATTGGGAATACTGTTAATGTCAAATAAACAATGACCAAAATGGGGCTTTCATGCCAGAAGTCCCACTCAGTCAAAATCCCGATTTGTAAGAACAAGTGGTGCCACCAGTGTCCAAACATATAGGACAATGCCAATCCAACTGGAGGAGATTTTCACCCAGACTGCTGTCCACTGACTCTTCATCTCACGAGAAGGCTCGTACCTAAAATTTGAGGAAAAATAGAAGTGACAGGTGGATTGTGTTAGTAAGCCATCAAGCTGGTAGGCCCCTTAATTCAAGCTTCCTTTGGAGTCTGATATCAGTGAGCAGGAGCTCATCCTGTTGCTATGCCTTCCATAATGCTGCAACAGATCTTTCACAGTTTTGAGGCACAGTATGTAATTCATACATGCTACTAAATAAAAGCAGAAGGGAACTCAGTAAGATGTGTCTATTCCGTCCAAGGGTGGGATGACTTCCTTCTCAATCCCACTTCCTTCCCCTTCTCAGATTTTGACAGGTGGGGAAGCCTGAAGTTAGCTGAGTTTTGTACACACACATACACTTTATGGGGTTTTTTGAGAGTTTCTCTGTGCAGCCTTGGCTGTCCTGGAACTCACTCTATATATAAGGCTGCCTCTCCAAGTGCTGGGATTAAAGGCATGTGACACCACCGCCTACGTTAGGTCTAATTTTTAACATTTACTATTATAAGCTATTAAATTTAGGAATTTTAGAAAATATTTATAATAAATGAGTAAATACTAGCCTCAAAAATATCCGAAAACCCTATTTTTTCTCCACCTTTTTCTGGTTTGTAAGTAATGATATGCTGTTTAAAGAAATGAATGAAAACTTAACGTCAAACATACTTGTCTAACCACATAGGTCAATGCCTACTTTGTGTAGAATCTTTTGGTAATCATTTGAGACAAAATCAGTTTAAACAGTTACTTTTATCAGTAAAGTATGAATTAATTTTGATGGGGATTAACAAAAAATTATAGTTAATAGCATGGTCTTCTTGTGAGACCAAGAAGGGGCTGACTGACTCTTGCTGGCTTTTAGGCACCCTTTCCTCCTATGGGGTTGCCTCATCTAACCTCAACAGGAGCAGAGGTAGCTAAGTCTTACTGCAACTTGATATGCCATAGTTGACTAATACTCATGGGAGATCTGCCCTTTTCTAAGGAGAAGGAGGAGGAGTGGACGGGGGAGAAGGGAGCAGAAGGGAGAGAGAGGGGGACCAGGGTAAGAGGAGGGGAAAAACTGATAGCAATGGAAAAAAATGTATATATAAAAAATTTCTGAAAGTCAACTCACATTAATATATTTGCATCAAGAAATTTCAGACATCTGTTTTTTAATTTTAACTTTTTGTTTTACGTGTTATATGATCACTTTGCCTCTATGCATGTCTGTGTATACAGTGTCCATGTCCAGACAAAGGTATCAGATCCACTGGAAATGGATAATTGTGAGGTACCCTATGGGAACTGCAAATGGAACCTGGGTCCTCTGGAAAAGCAGCCAGATGTTAACCAGAGTCATCTATCTCTCCAGCCCAACTTTTCAGATCTTTTAATGATACAGTTTAAAAAGAATCATCTTTTTAAAAACTATGCTGTTACTATAGTATAGTATGTTAGGAATAAATACAGTTAAATAAAAACTAAACAATATGTTAAACAACTGTTAACATGAATTTCTGTTAAAATATGCTTATGCCGTTTTCCATTTAAGGTTCTTCAACATTTGGAACAATTATGTTTGTGTAATTTTTAAAGAAGTCTGCAATTATCACACTCTCAGAATTCACTTTAACTACAGAAATACATCAGAGAACTAGAACGTACTTTAGAGATCAAGAAATGGCTGAGCAGGTAAAGAACTTGCCTTGTAAACATTAGGACTCAAGTCAGATCCCCAAAACTCACATTTTTAAAAAGCCAGGTCTGGTGCCACTCACTTGTAATTCTAGCACCAGAGAGGTAGAAATGGGAAAAAAAAAAAAAAATCAGTAGAATTTTCAGGCTAGTTAGTCTATTTAGTGTTCCAGAACAGTGGGAGAAAATTGTGTACAATGCCTCGAATACATGTGACTTCCATCTCTGACCTTCACACACCAGGTACACATGCACATACATACACACAAACATGCACACACACATACACACATACACACACACACATTTTACAATAGAGTCATGGAAAACACCACCAAAATAATCTGAAGTTACCATAAAATGTAAATACCTGTACCAGTTGGTAAGGGTCATCATGATATAAAGTGAGGCCAGGAAAAGCATGAAGTGAAAGAAGGAGTAACTGTAAGTGACACCATCCCTTTCATTATCTACAGCTCGGTGAACATCATCACCATCTTCTAGTGATCCATCACTTCTGGCATTCCCATCTTCTATTAATGTTGACTCATCACTCGTTAGAGTCAGTTTATTAACCTGACTATTGTTGGAGGTACGGATGCTGCATGAACAAAATCAGAAAGAAAAGTTTTGTTTTGTTTTCTTTTTTAACAAATGATTCTTTAAACTATATAAATCTTGTAAAAGTAGATTCATAGCCTGTCTTACCTGGAATAAAACACACACAGCAGGAAAAGAACCAGGCCTATAATCCCTTGAGGATGCCACCACTGAACAGACTGCCCATCCTTTGGAATAGGGCGAGTGGTATTGAAGCCAATGATGCTTAGTAGACTTGGATTGCAATTTGTTTCTATAAAGTACATTAAGGTCAAGTTAACTATTAGAGTAACAAAAAACAAAAACAAATAGAAACCTACAAAAGGGTTTAAAAAGGTACAAATTAACAAAATACTTAAACATAATTTGTATGTTTTAAGATAGAAAACTAAAATCACTTTTTCCAACCTTATCTAAGAGCCAAGGTATCTAGATCAACAAATGAGTAAAAGTTAGATAACCTAACTAAAATTAGTACATTCAGAAATACAATGCAAGCTCTTGTAATCACTTTACTATCTAACAAAACAGACCACAATTTTATAGTTGGAGGTGGGGGGGTTACCACAACATGAGGAACTCTTATTAAAGGGTTCCTGCATTAGGAAGTTTGAGAACCACTGCACCAAAGTATCCAATATATATTCATTTTTAATTCTAACAAATCTAACTCTTCAGTCTCCACTTTACTAATGAAAACTACATAAGGATAACTACTCAAGCAAATCGTCAGTGGTATTTTAAAATTACATATTTTGGGGTGAGGGGAAAAAGATTCTCTATATGCTAAGATCCCTGTCTTTGTAATAACTAAAAAAACTTTTAATGAATTTGCAAACAATGAGTCAGAGAAAATATTTTATATTATTATTTTACAGAAACATTCTAAAAATTGTAATTTCTTTATTCCTTCAAAACATACAAGTTTCTGATTTCCCATGTGACCTACTGAAACTGAAGTACAGAGATTCATTACAAAGCCAGTTATCTATTGCAAGACAGAAAAAAAATGTGAAAATTTTATAATTAGATTTACAAATGAGAAAGCATCTAAAGCCAGAAGTGGCTCACAGTGAGGCTAAGGCAAGAGGGCAGTCAGTCTGAGGAATAGCCTGTCTCAAAATTTTGAAAATATTTTATATCTTTCTATATTCAAATATCTTAAATATAGTAAAAAAGTATATGATTTCATATGATTTTTTAGAACTATATCAATTTGTAGTGAACGAAAGACTAAGTGAAAAGAAAAAATAGCAATACATCAAAGATGAATTGCTTCTTAACATGCTTTATTCCTCTACTAGCTGAATTAATTTCATCTTTTAAAAATGATGAATTTTGAATTTTGAATTTAAAAATCAATACTGCATGACTCATTATAAACAAAACATACCTGGTTCATTGGTCATAGCAGACCATGTCAAATACATTGTGTAGACTGTAATTACTGAAGACTGTAACAAGCCAGATCTTGGTTGGGATTCCTACGAGCAAAATATTAATGCTGATAAACATCTGACATCACTCTCATTTATAAAAACTTAGAAAGGGAAAGGCTTTATAAAAATGAGTGCTAAGAAGTGCATACTTGGATCTTGGGCAGTATAGACATTACAGAGGCACCAATGCAGAGGAGCATGTTGACACTGATAAATGCCTTATTTTCCGAACAACTGGCTGGGTGAGTATAGTAGACAAAAAATAGGATGACGGCAACTAAAGACAGCAGATAATTCAGAGCTGTGGCTGATAACAGAGCTGTGAAAGAAATACAATTGAATTTACAAACGTTACTTTATAAAATACAACTTATTTTTATAAAAGTATTAGGAAATCAGTATGGTACTTGTTTTTAAATAAATCTTATGATTTTTGTAACCAGTCAACTCAAGCTCATTATTATAATTATACTACCATAGAAATCTCCTTAGGTGTTCGGCGTCCTTTACATTTTTATATAGTGTTCCAGAGTTTTTGTTTTTTCTGCTTGTTGCTGATGAATTACACAACTCTGTTTCTAGTCTTCCCATTAAATTTTGTACTTTAATGTACTGGGAATTTGGATGCGAAATTACAGCTTTAAAGAAATGAACTCTGAGCATCATTTTGGCTATTCAAGGATCTTTTGGTTTCTTTTACTGGTTTCCAGATAAATTCCTGGTTCATAAGTCACAAAACTTTCAACAAGTTGCTAATATACAGTCACTCCGAAAATTAAATTGAAAACCTCTTCATAAGAAATTAAAATACAAAATTCCTAAGTGATTTCCTTGCAATCTATCCTGTTTTTATCAATGTTCACTATACTGAGGATACTTTATGAAATAAAAGCTTACCTGCATACCAACATCTTGAGTTCCCTTCTTCCATTTTTTCAACCCATGATTCATTCCACGAATGGGCAAAATCAATAAGTAAAACGAGTTGTATGAGGATGAAACAAAAGGCACCCGCCATGCCTACATAAAACCACACTAAAAGAAAAAAATAGTGTATTTAAGCAAAGGGATGACTGCTTTAGCTTTTATTATTTTCTTAATAATATGAATACAAAAAGGGATAACAAAATTGTATGCAAATTGATTTTGCAGCTGCAGATTAAAAAGAACAACCAAACAATAGTCACAACTTTAGATAGAAGTTACTTTGGTTTCTTACACAAAACAAAACATTACCATAGAATATTTTTAAAATTCTCACCAGTTGTAAAAGTGCCTTCTGGGATGAAGAAAGCGCCAATAATAATTGCAATTGCTGTAGCAAATTTAAAGAACCAGAATCTAAGACAGAAACAAATGTTAATAGGCACCCAAAAAAATAACTCAAATAGTAAATCTTTTCAGAAACACTTAAAAAACTTTGTTAACAGATCTACGCATATATTGAGGATGAAAAAGACCATTATATAGGCTATTGTAAAGATGATCTTAAGAAGAAGTGCCATCAATTCTTTTAAGAATACTGGCTTCAATTCAAAGGTATGAGTTGATAACATATGAATATATAAAGTATAATTTCATTCCACAAATGAATAGCTTTAATAAGTTATGACAAATGCCTACATCCAAAACAGTATTTTAAGACAGCCAATAACTCTAATGGAAAAAAAAAAACAAAACAAAACAAAAAAACTTGTTATAGAGCATTTTTTATTATTCTAGCACAACATTTTAATTTTCTGCCTTTGGCACAACATATCAAAAAATAAACAATAAAACATATTTTTAAAAAATTAATTCTTAAGAAGAAACAGATAAAATTATAACATTCAAATAAAATGCCAGATGAACTACTCACTATTACAGGAGATTGACTAAATTTGTACTTTTTTTCTTTCTAAGTTGTGGAAAACAATCATCTAGAAGATCAACACCAGTTCAGCAATACAGTTTCTTTTTGGCTGCCTTGTAGATCTAGGAAATTGAGAGTTCTATATAATAGGACTGGTTCACTAAAACCGAAAAAAAGAGGCAACAGCACTCTTCCTTTAATTACACATGTACACCCTCCTTTGAAATTAAAATATATAATCAGAGGTGATGCTGATAGCTGACCAGCACTACTATTTAATATCCAAAGCAAGAGTTTCTCTAGTAAAAGCAACCATTTTTAGAACTTTTTTATGGAAAAGATAATTCCTTTGTAATTTCTTTAGCTAAAATTCAAAATCCCTGGGAGGAAAAAGGCTATCTCAACTTTTCTCTCAAGTAACTAAAGCATACCCATTGTGGACCGCGGCTCTAGGATCACTGCTGCTTTTCACTTTGATCATTAGTAAAGAGAGGAGAAGATAGAACATGGCCAAACCAAAGCACAAGCGATACACAGCTTTGTAGCCAACCAGAATATTACAAGGAACAACACCCTTCTCATTCTCGCAGAACCCAGGAATCTAGAAAAACAAAACAAAATGGGCTTATGATCAGTACTTTTCATGAACTAAAAGTTCCACGTAAACTGTTAATTGCTTTAAAGGTCAGAAATACACACATACAAACACACACACCACACACACACACACACACACACACACACACACACACACACACATAAGCCTGCTGCATTTTAATCAGGTAAAATGGGGGAAGGGACAGGGAGGTTGGAGAAGTTAGGGCCAGGCATGGTGGCCCAGGAATTTAATCACATCACTTGGGGAGGCAGAAGCAGGCAGAGCTCTATGGTTTCAGTGTCAACCCGGTCTTGGTCTACACAAAGACCCAAGCCAGCTGGGGCTACACAGAGAAACTTTATCTCATTAAAAACAAATCAAAAGAAACAAAAAAGTTACAGCTTCCAGATAAGCACATAATAAACCAACAATGGCCAAGTATAAGATGGATGATTATTTTGAGCTACAGATTTAATTTCTTAAATATGTATTTGAGTGTTACATAAAAACAAAAATATACACTTACGGTGTGCCATAATTCTAAATTTTATAAAACTTGCATTCTACTGTGATATACTGAATTATATATATTTGTTATATGGGAAGATGTGAACAAAAGCTTAAAGAATTACATAAAATGTCACTTGTAAAATAGTAGAGAATAAAACAGTAGCTTTTTAAAGCCAATGCTATTTAAACAGATTTTGAGTATAGGACCTTTAAATGCTATTTGTGATCATAAGGATATTATTGACTTAACTTGAGCTGACAGTATATTCATATTTTAATTTAGAACCTTGAGAAGCAGCAGTGACCCATTTTAGAAAGGAACACTGGGTGGAGGTGGAAAGTTGAAGTACAGACCTTTTGCCAGGCAACAAGGGTGAGGCTTGCTGTCCATCAACATACACACAGGCTCACAGACACAAGGTCACATTGAAATCAGAATGTAAAATGGGAACTTTTGTGAGGGAAGTGGCAGCATTATTTAGAATGTCACAGATTATTTGTATGTACAAGAATAAACTGTTTCTCCCACGCCTAGCCCCAGGACTCCAAGGATACTCAGCTCTAGGTATTAGTTTTGTACTAGTTATATCCCAAGTCCCTACCTTCGTCTATCCTTGGTACTAACAGACCAAAAAGATTAAAAATTAGCAACTATTATTAATTAAGGCCTGAACTATGGGAGTGGAGAAGTCTAGTAATGCCCTGAGGGGAAGAACTGCCTTACTGCATTCTTTCCCCACCCACTAGAGATAACAGTTGCTAGGAAACTGGCCCATCCCCCCCATAGGGAGGGACACCAGGTCATTATGGTCTGGGGACCTTCCTATAGCCAATCAATTCAAAATGTAGCATTTGACCAATAGATGCTTGCCAGGCAGGAATTGCCCCTGCCTTGGGCATGCTGGGAGGGACCAGAATCTATAAATCACCCAACTAACCTGGGCGCAGGGCGCTAGGCTCCCACTGCTTCGGCCGTGGGTGTGCGTGGGCCCAAGCTGCAGCTTGTAATTTACAATAGAAAGAACCTCACGTATTTACAGCGGAGTCTGTTTATTCCCGGTCTTTTGGGGTTCCTGAACTGGGCAGAACAGTACATTCACAGCCTTTCCCAGTTCTGTCTACAGCCTGCCTGCTTGTGGTTTTTCTCGTTGCTTCTTTGTTTGCTGACCTTCCTCTTTGTTAATTCCCTTTAGAGCTGTTGATCAGGTTCTAGCACTGCTAACCCTGAGTCAGTTTCTACAGCATATGCTGCCAGGATTTTAATTTCCAGCTCAAAACACGTACTTAACTCTGTCTGAATTAGTGTTTTCTATTTCCTCATAGGTGTATAGTGTTTGGCTTCCATAGCATCTGCCCAAAATTCATATTTCAAATTGATGTATGAATGTGCATATGCCATAGTACACTTATGGAGATCAGGGACAACTCAGGGGAGTTAGCTGTTTTTCTCTTTCCACTGTGTAGGTTCCTGGAAAAGAACTCAGTTCATCTAGCTTGGTAGCAACTGCTTTTAGCCATGCCACAAGCCATTTTACTCGCCCTAAAATTCCTATCTTGTAACTCTAATCCTTAAGAGAACAAGATTAGGAAGGGAAAATGACTAGATCATCAAGATTCATCCTTCATAAAAGGATCTGTGCCTTAATATAAAAAGGCATGATACAGCTTTCTACTCCTTTCCTTACAATGTGAAAATGCAGGACTTCAAACAAAACAAGATTCTCACTGGAACTAAACCTTGGCACCCTAGTCACAAATCTCCCACATCTAAACACGTAGAAAATAAACTCCTGTTAATCCACATTTGTAATATTACTGTTTGGCAGCCTGAACTACATGAACACAGGCATGTGCTATAGTAACATTTTAATATTCATTTTTGATTATGTGTCTCTGTGGAGATGTGTACCCATGGGCCCTGAAGAGGGCTGTCAGATCTCTAGGAACTGAAGTTCAAACAGCTGTGAGGCATCCAACAGTTCTTATCCTTAAGAAAAGCAGCAAGCACTGAACCACCTCTCCAGCCCTGTTTCTGGGTTTAAAGCATGCACTTTCCCCCAAGTTTCCAAGAACTGCAACTGGACTGTTAAGATTCTAGCACTACCAGTATGTGAATGTCAGTCATGACATCCACAAAATCCACTTGAGGCTTATTCCCTATTCCCTCTTGATCCCATTATTGCAACAACCTCTATACCACTAAGTGTTTGACTTCTATCTTCACCATGGTCATCTTGAGGCATAATTTGCTCAACACCTTTCCCAGTCATTACTGCTTCATTTTTAGGTACTGTACTTAAATTTTACTTATTTTTAAAATGTCTCCTTTGCAGGAACAAAACAAAAACTCATAATGTCGGCTTTCCTGTCACAGTGACATTACCAAGGTACAATTTCATTACTTTTTCATTGATATACATTAGTTATACCTAATGGCTTTAATTGTGACATTTTTGTACATACATATACTGTACTCTGATCATATTCACCCTGATCATCATTCTGATCATATTTTCTTGTCTCTCTCCCACTCCTGCTGATCTCTTGTCATTTTATTTGTCCTGTTTCTACTTTCATGTATTTTTTTTTTCCCTGTGCCCCAATGACAGTTTTGTTAGCATTGCTTCCAGAGAGGTGAAGGGTTTTTTCCAGGACCACAGCCACCTTAGCACTAGCTACACCACTGAAGAAAATGTTTCCCTCCTCCAGCTACTAACTACATGTAAGTTCCAGAGCTAGAGAGCCTGTGAGTCCTCTCTTCTTCCACCACTGGATGTTAGTGGGTCCAATCCTGTGCACATCACAGATGCTGTGAGTTTGCAAGGACTCAAGTATGCCTCAAAGCTAGGACTTGACACCATTCTTCATCTTCCTCTGGCTCCTACATACTTTTTTGTCCCTACTTATATAAGCACTGTTCCCTGAGCCTTGAAGCAGTGACACAGATTTCCTATTTCTGACTGAACATTCAACTGTCAACTTATTTTCAACACTAATCAGTTTATAAGCCTCTGCAGGTACTGCTGTCCACTATAAAAAATAAGCTTCTCTGACCAAAGACAACAATACCACTGATCTATGCATTTGAAGAACAGTTACTGAGAAGGCTATCTGATGGGTAGTCCATTGGGTAGACAGCAGCATGAGCATCTCCAGTAGGCCCAACCCTCCAGTTGAGGCTTACAGTAAAGGATTTTACTAAACACTCCTTCCAATGCAGCAGGTCTCTCTAACAGGCATGCCGCTACTGCACCTTTGGACATATCTTGCCTGGCTAGTTGGTACTGTTATTTGCAGAGTCAACAACTGAGTACGACTACTGGCCACAATTCTTTCCCAACAGCCTGTATAGCACCCATTGGTATGATGAGGGCTTGCTGGCAGAAAGGAAGTGTCCTGACCACTTCCTGATTTCTTTATGTACTGAGACTAAAGCAAGTGGTGTCTTTAGTAATGGAATCTACTATCTAGTTCTGGTGGGAAACCAACAATCGAAGAAATTGCCCAGGAACATATTCTGTGCTGCTATCATAAAACAGAACAAGCTACCTCATATTCTTTGTCTTTCCTGCAAGAATTATTACCTACTAAAACTGGGGTTACACATATTGCAGTATTTTTATATTGCTTTACTTTTAGTACCCAAAAGTTACGTATATTCTACAATTTTAGTCCATCAATAGTAAAACAAAAGACTGACCTTATTCAGTTGTTCTTCCATTCCTGGTATTAACATTACACAAGCTACACACACTCCAACAAGCAAGAAAAGTGCGTAGATCAATCTAGTCACAGTGGAGTTGTTTCCACTAGGGCAGCACCGGCACAGCAAACATGGGGCACTGCCACACAGACATGGGATCTGGGGAAAAACATCACAGATCAGCAGAGTTTAAAATGGTTCAACAAACTATTTGTTGTAAACAATGGCAATTCAAAAAGATTAAAAGTATTTGGTTTGCATACATTATCTACACTCTCTAAATCAGAAAGGCAAAGATGGAACAAAATCAAACAATACATAGCCGTTGTCCTCTAAACTAAGTAGAAGTATTTAAAAACACGGGAAATGGCCAATAGCAACCAAGATTTCGCTAAGATTCCTAAACAGCCACTTGTCCCAGAGAAGAGTACAGCCAAGAAATTCTGTGAAGTCTCAGCCCAAGAAAATAGAGGGAGTGGGGTGTTGGGAGGGGAGGGTATCATTCAATATAGCACCAAGGTGAATTGTTATTATTTTTTTCCTCTTCCAACTTTTTATTAATAGCAATAACACTGCAACAAAAGGCTCAGTGAACAACTAGTTAACAAGTAGCTGGCTCTCTCTAATGAACTCTAGGGATGAGTACCCTCTGGACCAGGAGAGCCTGACGTGTACAGTGTGCAGGGTTAAGAAAGAATATCTCAAAAAGGCAAAGTTTAAGTATTCTCACAAGGGTTGGCCGTAGCCTGGACTGAACTCTACCAGTCACAGTCAGATGACCAGGGTATTCCATCTCTAGAGAAAAGAATCACAAACATTCCAGGGAAAGAGCATTGTGATTGACAAATTTCTATAGCCTATATACCTGGTAAGACATACACAAAGCAGCTTGCACATTATGCTTCAGGAACAGAAACTGATGGTATAACAATTATGCAAAAATACATGTACAAAAGAATTCTGTGACTACAACATAAAAAATAAGACATTTTAAATAAAAATACTCTGGTAAAAGGAAGTATCCAGCCGGTGCACTTCATTTGAACTTTAGAAACAAAAGTCAGAGAGGGAGGGAGGGATTAGGAAGAGTGGAAGGAGAGAGATGAAGGGAAGATGACACAGAGAAGATAGCTCAGAATTAAATGAGAAAATAACAGATCAGGATGAGAGTTGAATCACAGGAATAATAAAAGAAAAGAAAAGAAAAGAAAAGAAAAGAAAAGAAAAGAAAAGAAAAGAAAAGAAAAGAAAAGAAAAGAAAAGAAAAGAAAAGAAAGGAAAGGAAAAGAAAAGGAAAAACCAAAAGAACTAACAAGCATGCTGTCCAGGAACAAAAAAATAATGCTGATAACAAAATTATGGATAGAAAATAAATCCTTGGGATAACTACCTAAATGCAGGGCATGTTGAAGTAACAGTGCCCATCTTTCTAGCTGGGAGAATGCTCAGCCCAGCTGTCCATCTGACTTGAGACACAGATGGGGATTCAGCGAAGGCAAGGCAGAAAGCATTCCTAGGCAGAATCCCAGCTCTGTCTGTTGGACACATTCACCTGAATGAATTAGTCTGGGAGGTGTTGGGTAGAAAAATACTACTACTGGGATTACTTGGCATAAAACAGGTTGGACTCTTTTGTCTATTAGAAAGCAAGCATCAAAGACATAAAAATCTTTAAGTAATTCACCTATGTCCATTAATACAGCCCAAGACTAGTCTTTACGCATGGAAGTATATCCAGCCTTCATCAAGGTCAAACCTATACCTGGCATCTAACAGAACTGGAAGACATGCAGACAAACAGGAAACACAACCCATGAGGACCAAGCAGTTAGTCAAAACCAATCTGGAAGGTAACATTTACAATTATTGCTTAATATTACTGTTAACTACACAGTCCAGATAGTAGAGGAAGACTTGGGCGTGGAAAGTAAGGATATGAAAGAGAATTTAAAAGAAACCTACTAAATTTTTAGAGATTTAAAAAAAAAAGTATGTCAATTTAATACCAATAAAAGAGAAAAGACTACCAACTGAAACAAGGAGAGCATGGGTTTTTACATTTATATTAGGATCTTCACCAGCACAGGAGACAGGAATAACAGACGTAAAACTCACAGTGAAAGACAAACTGAAGAGTGAAATAAGGGTCTTGAAAGATAACCAGCAAATACTGACAACATACTAACTACATAAAAGCATACTTTATATGCAGAGGGTGACACTTCACCACACACTGCTCCCCAAATATCCTACCCAGATAGGCTGCAAGTTTTCTCTGGGTGCACCAACAGCCTCAGATAAGTGTTCTGCTGCAAATGGCAAAAACACATCATTGCATTATAAATTCAAAGCTGACAAGTCCTACCAAACTGTTCTGTGACTCATAGCAACCAAGAATGTCTCCAAAAGAAAAAAAAAAATATCACGTTATAAAATAAAAATGAAGCAAATGTTTGCATGAAATCAGTACTGGCAATTCCTACTTCCTTCTTCTAAATTACTTAACTAACATTACCTATCTGGGATAAAGAAATGATTGTGATTGTTTACAAGGTCTAGTTATTAAAACAAAATCAATTCTATTCAGTACACCAATGCTGACCTTATGTTGGGGAAAGGTCTGTTAATTAGCGTCTGGCAGTATTTATAGACCTAGGATGAATGAAAAGGTTCAGAGATGCTCACATGTAATTTTTCTTTCATACATTTTTGTAGTTCAGCAATAATGCTGTGTAATTATTTTATGAACAAGAAGTGTTACTAATTTTGACTAAGTATGCAAAAAAATTGTTCAAAAAGCAAACTTTTAAATTATGGGTCACTTGACATAATTTTACAATTTCAATCGTAGGAATATTTGGATAAATTTTCTCTTTCAAAGCTTCCAAGTTAGTGAGCATATTAACTTGGGAATGTGGAAAAGATGGATTTGTATAGTATAATGCAAAATCTACTTATAGATATGCACTAGGATTCAATAATTAAAAGAAGCACACAGAACTAAAGAGATGATCCAATTAGCACATCATGAATCCTCAGATCTGTCACAGGATGGAGAATCATGATGAAAAACTTGGCTGTCTAGCTTCTGTCATATCTAATCCTGCATACTGTTGCTACCTTTTTAGTGCATCTAGGTACTAATAAAATGATAATGGCAAGGCAGTGTCAATCTCATCAAAGACATTCATTCACTGAACAAAAATGGAAATCTACGTTGTAAAAGTAGTGATGTAACTTATCCCATAGTGTTTGCCAAAGCTATTTTGATTTAAAACAAACATATACAAAATTTTCTGTAAAACTGAAAGAAGGAAAAAAACACAACAAACAAACAAAAACACTGAAACACCGAACTTGTGACCCAAAAGGCGCTTAAAACTAAATAGGAAAAGAATTGGAGAATACATATTCTTCAAACTCTATGATCGCAGTAGAGCTGCTGTGTACCCACATCACAACCAAGCTAACTCTAGTATTACAAATTAAATAACGCAACATCTTATCAAAAAACAAGGAAAAGTTTTTTATAACTAATTTTTATGTGTGTACATGTGTCTGTGTGACCATGGGAGCCAATGTCAGCAGAGAGCAGAAGAGAGCATCAAGATTCCCTGGAGCTGGAGATACGGGCAGTTATGAACTGCCCAATGGGGGTGCGGGGGACTAACATTTAGAATCTAGCAAGAGCAACAATCACAGCTAACAGCTGAATCATCTCTCCAGGCCTTTATTCACTTATTTTTATTACACTAAATGTCACCTTCTGTATAAAAGGGTCAACAGACTCAATTAGGCTTTCTTAATCTCTGAGGTCAAGTTTTCATATCCATCTTTGATGAAAACTAGGCATTTATAATTCAAGCCGTACCAAAACATTTTTAAACTTACAGGCATGCAAATTAGCCAGTACGTAGGTTAATGTATTTGCTATGGAATCATTTGGTTAGTCAGAAAATTGTTGCGGGTTAAACTTGGAAAGCATAATATTCAAACTCCGAGTGATATTTGAATCCAAATACCTCCCCCAAAGCAATTAAGCTCTTTATTATAAACTTCACTGCTAATTATTTTGTCTACTGGGGGATGGGGTCGTCTGGGCCATCCGGGTAAAGGAATCTTGCAACTATTCTAAAGATGGTTCCATTGTCTAATGAAAACGCAACCTACCCTTACCACAGCATCGACAAGCGGGTTGCTCGCCCATGTATTACGTAAAATAAATAAATAAATAAAAAATCAGTGCCGCAGACCTGACCAGCCTTTCCGGAAACATAAATTTGCAAGTACAAGAATCCAGGCCACCAAAGCCGAAGGGGGCCAACAGTATGAGAATTTAGAGTATTCTATCTCGATAAGGAGACTGCTACACTGACACCCAGCTGTTAGGCTGTCCCGGATAACCGGGGCCCAATTCCCTGGAGGCTGCGAGTCAGAACAAAGAGGCCTCGGGAAATGACAGTGCGGCAGTGCGAGGGCGCCGGGCTCGCGGTGAAGGGAGAGGCGCGGCGGCCACGGGAGGAGGGAGCCGGGCCGCACCCGGCCGAGGATCACCCCACAGGGAAAGCTATCTGCTCGGGCGGCTCCCCGTCCGCTTGGCCTCGCCCTCGCGCGGGCCGGAGGAGGACGGATAAACCGGGCCGCGACCCCGCGCCGCCTTACCCAGCTCGCCACGGAGCACAGCCCCAGCACGCTCCCCATCGCCGCCGCGTCGCCGGCCCAGAGCGTGCAGACAAGATGGAGACAGCTTCTTCCCTGCTTTTTTTCCCCCCCGATTTCTTCTGAGCTTATTTACGGTCTGGGAGGCACTTCCGGCGCAGATGCACCCGCCCCTCAGCTCTGCGTGCGTCACTTCCTCTCAGACCTGGGCGGGGCGATGGCTGCCTGGGGTTCGCAGTTCTGGGGCAGGGGACGCCAGGCGTCATGTCCAGCAGTGTGACCTCCGGGTACCACTGCTAGAAAGTAGATTTCTGGCTTTGCGCAGTGGCCTTGCTTGGCTGTGTACGGAAGACCCTTGCTTACCATTTACTTGAATTTGGACGTTAGAAGGGCTCAGTTCTGTTACTCCTTTTTGAGACACTGGTTCCCCTTGGGATTTAGCCATCTCTTTTCCTGCGGTTTTGTGGGTTTGGGTTTTGTTTTCTATTCACACACACAGTTTGTGCCTGCATCCACGATAAGGAACGAGTTTGGAAGTCGATCACCAGTGGGAAACATTGTAGTTAGAAGAATCCTGAAAATAGAGGCCAAAATTTCAAGACAAATAACTATCACATAGAAATAATTACTTTGTACCTTCTTTGGTTGGTAATGTTATCTCTATACTCTCCTTTACCCACGTTTTAAACTCTGTTTTTAAGTTTTGAAGACATCAGTTGTTATGGTTAGTATTGTGGATTTGTCAGAATCAAGGATCAGCTCTGCTCACTCTTGTGGGGATTACCCTGATTACTTCAAGATATGGGCCTTAAATGTGAACAGACCCATGGCAGGTTATAACCTGGAGCTATGTGCTAGCATAAGTCCTTCTCCCTAAGCTTCTTTAGTCAAAGCATTTTATTGCTGCAATAGCAACAACAATAACAAAAGGAGGAAGGAAGGAAGGAAGGAAGGAAGGAAGGAAGGAAGGAAGGAAGGAAGGAAGGAAGGAAGGGAGGGAGGGAGGAAGGAAGGGAGGAAAGAAGGAAGGAAACCATTAGTAAGATACTCGATTTCCAAAAATCTTAGGGTCTTTACTAGTACCATATAGTACGAACATTAACTGTATAGACTTGTGAGGGTTAAATAAAAATATGACACATCTCCTTACCAATGCTAGCACCACATACAGGAGTCCATAGATAATCAATACAAGCTATTTTCCTTAATTTCTTCCCTATCAAAACTACTAATTTCTGTGATTTGCTGACCTAGGGTAGACACAACCTCCACCCAAAGGGTTGTGTCAGTTTCTCAGGTGATAGCTCTATGTTCCTTTACTTTTACTTGTCTGTATCTGTGGAGGGAATATTATCAGCTAACATCCAAAATACCCAGATATCATTTAATATTCCTTGCTCATGTAGAGCTCTCCTACTCAGGCTCAGATTCTGGTCTCAGACATGTCTTTTCTTCATGTGTGTAATAATTCATGTGAGAACATTGCTCACATATATCCAATGATAGAGTGATATGTTAATTATAGAAAGCATGAGTTCTATGAACAAGTTTGTTCTGTACAATCGCTGGCAAGACATTTTGGTGAATCTGCAGTTATGTGGTGCCAGGAGAGAGGTGACAGGGGGAGAGGGGTTTCATGAGATTATAGATAATTTTTTCAAGAAAGACGTCTACACACACAAAATGATTCATATGGCTGTCTAGTAAGCACTTAAGTGTGCCTTATCAAAGAGGAAATGATGTATTACTCAAAAACTAAACTTCTGCAAAATATGAAATATTTTAGAAGCATAGTAAGGTGGAAATATCACGACCCTTATCTCTTTCTAGCCTCAAGAAAGAAAAACATTGTATTTATTCCCCCGTCTCATGTGAGAAATGAAGACAGCTATTATTAAGGTACAGCCAACAATCTACACTGTGATAGCTTCAGTTTGCTGCCTTCACATTGCAAATTGTTCTTAAAATTAAGTTTCTCAATGCATTCTTTCTCCACTGGTGTCTGTGTTGCCTTACCGTTAGTTAACATGAACTTATCACATTTAATATGGAAAAAAAAATGAAACCTTTCATGCTTAAATTAATATGTTCTTGATCAGAGATAAAGCTGAGGACTTGTCTGTGTTTATTGAACATTGGGATATACTCTTCTAGATAAATTTCCTTTTCAAGTCTTTAAAAAATTATAGTTGGACCAGTAATCTATTTTTATTGATTTGTGGATGACCTATTATAATTTTTGAATATGAATCTTTTAGAATTCATTTAGAATGAGGTGAGAAACTGTCATTCCTTGGCCTGGGCTTATTTTTTTTCACTTTTAAAATATTATTCTTCAATGACTACTGTGACACAATTTTAAAGTTATTTTTAAGTATCATAGTTACCAAATTTGTCCTTTGAGTTATATGACTTTCTTTACTGTTCAAAACTTCTTTCCTGTGGGGAATGTCAAGATAAGCCTTTTGGAAGCCCATGAGGAATGGCAAGGGAAGTGTCAGTGCCTCCTAAGGCTCCTCAGAAGGTCCTGAGCCACTGCAGACAGTGTTGATCCACTAGGAACTCCTGTTTTATTCTTGGTTGTGAGCCTAGCCTTTAACAGCCGAGCCATCTCTCCAGCCCAAGTTCCATTTTATATGGAAATTATAAATTATACTGAATAAGCCCATTATTCTCAATTTTTAAAAAGTCAAAAACATTTAAAAAAAAAAAAGTAAAAAAACATCTTGGATTCGAATAATCAATTGCCCTGATTTGAATAAATCTGAGAATAGTTTCTTCTGCGATTGACTCAGTGGTTACAAGCACCTCTTGCTCCTGCAGGGGATCTGGGTTTGATGCCCAGTACCTGCATAGTAGCTTGCAGCTACCTACAAGTCCAGATCCAGGGGATCTAGTGTCCTTGTCTGACCTCCACAGGCATCAAGCACACATGTGGTACACATATGTACATGCAGGTAAAATGAATAAATCTTTTTTTAAAAAAATGAATAAATATTTTTTTAAAAAAAAATCTAAGAATAGCTTTGGGTTTTATAATGTAAGGAGAGAAAGGACATCTGAGTATTTTATGGTATTCTTCCTACAGTAATTCAATTCCAAATTTGAAAATTTAAAATTTAAGCAAATATTTGAACAGCTAATCAAATTCCCTATAAGAATAATCCAGAGATTAGATTGTAATAACCCATAGGGGTCAGTATTAACTTAGAATTGGAAGATATCACATTGTGATATACTTTTTTTGACTTAGTTTATATAATTAAAAACAAACAAACAAACAAACCTCAAAAACAATAATATCTTCTCAAGGCCACAAAAACTCTTTTTCATTTTATCTTAATGTTAAAAAAGCAAATGAACAATATTTCTTTCACACAGGTTTTCTTTTGCTGAAAACTAAGCCATTGTGTTCTATGACGGCTAGATATTTTTTGCACCAGTGAAGTAAACGTTACAAAAATTAATTGACTTCAGGAAAGCCTTCCATGAATTCAAGGAAAGAGTTCATACTCAGGAAATAATGACACAGGCAGCGATGCAAACATGTTTCTAATGCTGAATATGCTATTTTTGAAGAATTAAAAAGAGAGAGTGTGTGTGTGTGTGTGTGTGTGGCTACTTAAAACATACTAAGGAAGTTTCCAAAGGAATTTACACCATATTGGCAGTCAGGTGATGTATTTATGATTTCCTGCCGGTAAGATGGCTCAGCAGGGAAAGGCTCTTACCACGATGGCCTCCTTAACTACGTGATGGAAGGAGAGAGTCAACTACTGCACGTTGTCTTCTGACTCCATGTGCTAATGGTACATGTACCCAGACACATGCAGACATGCATCCGAGAAAATTAATAAATGGAATTAAACATTTTAAAAGATTCATGGACACTGCCTAGAGCTCTACAAAATATAAGAGGAATCATGCTGAAATTTTTTATGTTGAAATAAAACATGCATTAAACAAAAAAAAAATGTTATATTACAGGAAAAAACTATTCTTGCTATTCAAGCTTCTGAATTCCTATGAAATATGGCATAAGAATGTCTAAGTTACCACTTTCCCATTCGTAACTTGACATTTCTAATATTCATATGAAAAGGTACAAAAGGAACAGGTAAAATTATTTTTGATAGCCCACTAAGTAAACATAGTGATGATTCTCATGCCCTTTTTCATACCTCATTCTGTTGCCTGCGAGTTCTATGTCATACAGCACTTCCACAAATTCATGCATAAAGCCCTTTGGTGTGAGTACTCAAAGACTGGTCACTCTTTTTCCTCGTTTATTTTTCCTATTAGCTCTTCACGCAGAAACAGATTGATTAAACTTCTTAGTCAGGGAAGTTTTGAGCACACAGTGAAATCTTCAGTGTCTTCGCTTAGGTTCTCGTCCACTCAAGGTTGACGATGTACTCTTCAACAGATCCAGTTTTCTGAGTTCCATGCCTTTCAACGTTAAAATGGACTCGTAATACCTTATTGAGGTATATATGTAAAATAATTGAAAGCACGCACAAGGATTCCTGTCTGACCCAAAGTAAACGCTTTCCCAATGGTAGCTTCTACTTTATCTACATGCCAGGGGTTTCACTTTCTTTGTCCCCTTATTCTCAAATCCCATCTAGTTTTATTCATCTTTCAAACTGTATATCCAGCAGTCATCCAAATACTTCCATGTAGTTTTCTTTTCTAGGATAAATTGGTTGTAGAATGGGATAGGAATTTCAGATGATGCTAAGTGATACGGCTATAAGACAATCCAATTTCTACTTTACGTTAATTTAAGAAAGTACAACTCCTATGTATTGTTTGGTAAAAGAATCAACCTCCTCCCTCTCCATACCTCTCTCTTCTTTGCTGTGTGCTTTTCTCTCTTCCTCTCTTCGTTCTCTGTCCCTTCCTTCCTTCTTTTTTTTTCCTTCCTTCCCTCCTTTTAGTTTTCTTTATCTCATATCTTATCTTAACCTTTTCTTACTAAAGACCCCATACTCAAAAAGACAGAAATATGTACAGCTGAACTTATGCCAGTGGAAAAAAATAGCTGCAGAATAACTAACTACAACATTATAATTTGAGAGACAGAAAATGGACTCTTTCCCCACAAACAACTTTCCTCCTCAAGGAGGAAAGCCTTGACCTCCTTTTCCTCATATTCTTCTGTGGGCTCAGTGTCACAACTGTGTTACTTGTTAGTGCTTAAGCTACTAACTAGACATGGTGGACACTGATTGCTTTTTTTATATGCGCTCGCTCTCACACAGCACAGCTTTGGATCATACCAGGACCACATTCCAGGTCTCTTATAGACCTACCTCTCTAATCTAGACGTTACTCCTTCCTCGCAAAATCTCACAAATGTATTGTCTTCTCAATGATAAAAAAAATATAACAAAATACTATTTTATATAAATTGTATGGATCAAACATGCTAAAATCAGAAAGTTGGAATTTATAGTCACAATAATTAAGAAGAGTCAAGAATATATTGTATTATTATAAAACAGGAAATTGCCTTTTTCTAGGAAATAAAGTATTTTTTGTGGTTTTCTTTTTCTTTTTTAATATTTATTTATTTTATTATATATACAGTGTTCTGCCTGTATGTACAGCTGAACGCCAGAAGAGGGCACCAGATCTCATTACAGGTGGTTGTGAGCCACCATGTGGTTACTGGGAATTGAACTTAGGACAGTGCTCTTAACCTCTGAGCCATCTCTCCAGCCCCAGAAATATAGTCCTTAGAATGCATTTTGCCTTAATTTATTTATTTTTTTATAGTAAAGATTGCTTAAGCTTGAGGAAAAATTGTTAACTGAGGTGACACTATACATCCTAATTACTTAATGATAATTTCTAATTTTGAGAAGTTACTTTCCACAAATAATACAAGCAAAGGTCCCCTTTGGGCCTAGTACAGCATTTCCGTAGTAGTCACTAAACATGCTCAGCTACTGGAATATGTCTCCTAAAGAGGTTGAAATGCTATGATATCTACTAACCCTGTTCTTAAAAGACGATTACTTCCAAAAACATTTTGGTTCAATATGAGGGAAAAATATATAAGTGAAATATCCACTACTAGAGTTGGTGACATATATAGTTATTTTTAAAATGTTGCCTTAATTGAGTGTCAGTGGTGTGTGTCCTGTGTTTTCTTTGGGGGCCCACACTGACCAGTACCTTTCTTGAGCTATTATAAGGGGCAGCCTCACAGGCCATCAGGAAAGTTGATGCCTTTTGAGATTAGTAGCCAGCAGTGCCTAATGATTACCATCATTGCAAAGTGGTTGATAGTTCACAAATTGGATAGGAAAAACAATGAATTAAACCTCTTTAGGTTAAACACTACATTTCTCCTGATCTTTAGTGCTGTTGGGTATTCATCAGAGAACACTACTCAGACATGGGTTTAAGTCAATAGAAAATATTAGTTGAGCAGACATTACATTGGGTGTTCGGGATCCCACCATGGCTCAGAGTTATTTTCAGTATGAGTTTTTAAGAATAAAATCTGTATTTTGGGTTGACACATTTTAGTTAACAAGAAGAGGTAGCAAGAATCAGAACTATAGAGGCTAAAAAGCAAGGTTAGTAAATTCTAAGACTTACCAGGACTATATGGATTAGGCCTTTGTTTTAGTTTTGACAGCGGTGTTGTCTGTGTGCTGGGTTTTACAGCCTGAATAGCATTTCCATCAAGAGTCATTTGTGCTAAGGTCTAGGGCCCTACTAAGTCTGAGCCCTGTTACATTTAAATATAATGCCCTATTGGGCAATGATTGCTTCAGAGATCATGTTACTGTCCCATCCGCTATGGCTGGAATGCTGCCTGACTTGCGGACTGTGGAAGAATGGTGAAGGAACAGACGCACAGGCACATGTAGAGAAAACCTGTGTCAGGTGGGCCATGTGTATTTTGATGGAGTGACAATACCTCTCTGACATCCAGAACCCTGACTGTGTTTATGGTGTACAGCATGAAAGGGAGGTGTCTGTACCTGAGCAATCTCAGGCTGTAAACCACTTAGAATGAGGAAGTTACGTTTTGCACACCATCATCAGTTATGCATAAACACCTATACTTATGTACATGGTCAACATTTTCACTCTCATACTAGAGGAAGGTTTTGCCATCCCTCTAAGCTGGAGAGAAGACTTTGCCATTTTCCCATGGGTCTGAGGAACTATAACATTGCTGTGCCCATGTGTGCTGCTAGTTTTATGTTAACTTGATTAGGAGAGAACCTCAGTTGAGAAAACACCTACTTAAGATCTAGTTGCAGGCAGGCCTTTAGGGCATTTTCTTAATTCATGATTGATGTGGGAGTGCCCAGCCCATTATGAGTGGTGCATCCCTGGGCTGGTGGTCATGGGTGCTATAAGAAAGCAGGCAGAGCAAGCTATGGGGAGCAAGCCAGTAAGCAGCACTCCTACATGGCCTCTACGTTAGCTCCTGCCTCCAAGTTCCAGCCTTGCTTGAGTTCTTGTCCCGATTTCCTGTTATGATGGACTATGATCTAGAAGTGTAAGCTGGATAAACACTTTCCTCCCCAAGTTGCTTTTGATCACAGTGTTTTGCCAAAGTAACAAAAACTGCAACTAAGACACCATGTCAAATAATACTCATTTTCTCGGGTATTCATCTGCTCTTTATACATTCACTCAGGGCTTCTTTAGCTCCCCAGAATGGTATATTTTTTTCTGAATTTTTCTGTATAAGTTTTTGTTTGTTTGTTTGGCTGGGTTTTGGCCAGTCCTGATTGGTTCTATCCTAGGTCTCTGGGCTATCCAGCCTCTGGTTCCTGTCCAGCCAGGCAGTGTCAAGCACAGGCTCTCTCTTATGGCTTGAACCTCAAGTTGGACCAGTCGTTGGCCAACACCCACCAAGTTCTGCTCCACTGTTACTTCAGCACATCTGGCAGGTAGGACAAATTGTAGGTCAAAGGTTTTGTGGCTGGGTTAATGCCCCAGAACCCCCAGACCCCCGCCCCTGGAAGCCTTGCCTGGCTACAGAAAATGGCTGGTCCAGGCTCTGTGTCCCCTATTACTAGGAGTCTTCACTAGGGTCACCCTCATAGATTCCAGGGAGTTGCCCTTGCGCTAACTAGGTTTCCACACTGTCCCGAAAATGCCCCCAAAATTCCAGTCACCTTTCCCACTACTCTCTCCCTCCATGCCTTCCCCCACCATTTTCATCCTGTTCTCATCTCAAACCACCCCCAGTCCACACACAGAATCTATTCTATCTGGTTTTTGATTGTCCTCAGGACATGTGAAAAAAAAAATGTTCATTCACCTCTAAGAAAGAAACAACTCAACTCGCCTAAGTCCACCTCGTCAACCAGTGAGTATTGCTGCGTTACTTGGAGAAGCATGGTTAGCTCGAGGGTAACCACATCGCCGGAAAGTCCACTCCTGCGTGGTTATGACTCCCAACAGCTGCGTCAGTGGAGTCCTCTCCATATCTTGCTGAAGACCAGGCCAAAGCATTTACCAACAATTGTTTATGGCTTATATAACCTTGGGGAATTGCTTATGGGCTTTGGAAGTTTCCCCAACTACCTGAGACCAATGGACTTCCCTCTTCCCTCAACTTGAGCAAATTCCTACACAAGACTGGATAAAATACTGTAATTTAATGTGTCACGTAGCTCATTGGCTTGTATCTCCAGTTTTCTCTCCTCGTTTCATTTTTCAACCATTCATCCCACAAATATTGGTGCTGGTAATTGAACCGAAGACTTAGCACATGCCTCTGAGCTACGTGCTCAGCTCTAAAGTTCTTAATGTGAACACAAACTCCCTCTATTTTTATAATTCTACTTTAATAATGAAAATGTTTACACAATGTATTCTTCTCTGAATAGCTTTTTCTATTTTCTGTTGATGCAATCAGAAAGGTTCTTCTCCATTTTATTGTTTTTTAATAAAAATTATGATCATCACTACTCAATTTTTTTGATGAATCGAAACATCATATTATCTTACTGTATTAGCTAGGGTTTCTATTGCTGCAATAAAATACCATAAGCAAAAGCAAGTTGGCAAGGAAAAGGTTTGTTTTTTTTGTTTTTTGTTTTTAGCTTACACTTCCATATTACTGTTTATTACTAAAGAACGTCAGGAACTCAAATAGGGCAGGAACCTGGGAGCAGGAGCTGATGCAGAGGCTATGGAGCCGTGCTGCTTACTAGCTTGCTTCCCATGACTTTCTCAGCCTGCTTTCTTATAGAATTCAGGACCACCAGCCCAGGGACAGAACCACCCACTGCAGGATGGGTTTTCCCTCATCAATCACTAATTTTAAAAATGCTTTTAAAAGATGTCTCATCACCAGATTGGTAGAAGACCCCCCTCCCTGCTGAAGCCCCGCCTTCCTTCTTGCCCCATCTCCAGCGAATCATACAGATCTTGCCCTGTTACTTTTCTTCTCTACACTCATCACTGTGTCCCAGTCCCTAACTCTAGCAGGTGTTCCCTGGGAACTGACAGGCCTCTCTAGCCAGGGAAATAAATAGCTTAGCTGTGAATTTTACCAGTTCCCTCTTCTTCATATCCAGTGGATATATGGAAGCTTCCACATTTATATATGTAAAACACATATATACTCTATAATATAAACTTATATTATATATAAATATTCATATTTAATTATAAATATGAAGGCAATCTGAATGGAATCACCAAATAGCATGGAGACAGACCTTTGACTGGTCATCTCTTGTCACCCAGCAAAGCTTTAAGTACTTGAATTGGGTTATATCTACTTAAGTTTTTGGCTAAAGGAGTTCCATGGGAATCCCCAAACAACCCAATCTGTTGCCAAGACTACAATTTGCTCTCCACAAACTGTCATCAAGTTCCTGTTTCCAAAGACAACACCTAAAAAATGCATTGAATATGGGGAAGTCGGATTGGTGCCTACATATAGCCTTCGGACTATATTCTACTGTTTTTGATACATAGAAAAAAAGTCCCTGACATTGCTAGTGCTACTGACCAGGTGTAAGTTTATGTTAGCAAAGCATTCTCTTGATGGGCTATGCTCTTAGTATCACACCCCCCTTAAACACTTATTTTGTTATTATTTTTTAAATTTTATACATGTATCTGTCCCATACTCACCCTGTCCGGTACTCTTGCATGCTACCAAAAGAAAAATAAATGTAAGCATCAATCCTGGTATAAACCCTCTGATCTACAACGGCTAGTGTAATGGTGGTGAAAAGCTTATGGGGGGGAAGTAACAAACCAATATCTGATTTGACGTAAGGCCCACTCCACAAGATGGAACCCAAACTAAACACTAGAACCTGAGACTAGATGGCCCAGAGACCTAGGGTAAATCCAAATACTACTGTACTTTTTTTTTTCAAGTATCAATAAAATGACTTTTAATGACATTTTGCTATGCTCATAGATCAGTCATCATCAAAGAAATTTCTTCCTGTGGCAAATGGAAGCAAAAATATGTAAAACCACAGCCATACATTACACATAAAGTGAGAGGCCTGGGTAGACTCAGCCCTAAATAGGATGTCTTCATCAAATCTCTCTCTTGAAGGGCTCAGGGTATCCCCCAGAAGAGGAGGCAGAAAGAGTATAAAATTCATAGAGGATGGAGGACACCAACAAAACAAAACATAGCAAACAGTCAGACAGACAGACAGACAGACAAAAACCTCAGTGACCTCTAACAAGATCATCACACATATGAGTTCACACAGACTGAAGCAGCATGCCCAAGATGTGGTCTTAGAGCTGAAAGAAAAAGTGAGCACATGCCCCCGCCCATAACCCAGAAGTTATTTCTAAACGATAAGCACTTGCGAATGAAAATTTTGTGTTTTTTGTTTGTTTGTTTCTTTGTTTGTTTGTTTTGTTTTTTGTTTTTTTCACTGGGGAAACAACCTAAAAGTAGGCCATGCTCATCAGTAGATGGCCAACAGAAAATACACTCAAAGGCATCTTTGGTGGTTCTTTGTCTTATAATAATGTCATCTCAAGATTTTTCTTTTTTAATTTAAAATTTTTTTATCTTATTCTTATTTATTTTTTATTTTACTTATATTTTTCTTCTCTCTTTTTACCCAGTGGTCCTTTGTGTATGTATTTTGGCTTCTTTGGAGTTTTTTTTTTTTTTTTTTTTTTTTTTAATGGGGCTCCTGAGTGTTCAAATAAGTGAGTCTCTGTTTCTCTTGAGCTCATTTCTTTTGGTTTGTTTGTTGGGTCCAATTCCAGTGTGTGAGTTTCTGCTATATTATATTACATTATATTGTGTTATAATAATCCTTTAGGAGCCTGTTTGTTTTCTGATGAGAAACAGAATAGGGGTGGGAGGGAGGAGGGAGGAGTAGAGAAAGAGTAAAAGAAAATCAGAATGTATTTTTATGTGGGGAAAAAAAAAATCTATTTTCCACAAAAGAAAAAAGAAAGAAAGACAATTCTTTGTTTATCTGGCATTTTTGTGAGGCAGCCCAGTCAGATTGCCAGGACCGCTGTGAAAGCTGGCATATTGCTGCATGTCCATAATTCCCCCCCCCCCCATGCTGTAGTGCAGAGATGGGGGAATTCCTGGTGCTAAGCATAGTTAAATCAAGGTGCCACAAGCTCAATAAAAAACTTTATTAAAAAAATAGGATGGAGAGTAATTAAGGAATACATCCAGTGTCAACCCGTGGCCTCTGTGTACAAGTGCACATGCGTGTACACACACACACACACACACACACACACACACGCACGCACACACGCAAAAGTGATAGCTGAATGAATAAAAAAATATGCTTAACATTAAAATACTCAAAAATCTTGTTCTGATGACTCTAAATTTGCCAACAATTTATTCCTAAATACTTGTAAAAAAAAGTTTGATAAATAATTTTATAGATATGGCTACAAAATATCAGTTCCGCTCAGAAACTGCAGATTGGTGTGATTAAGATCATGAGTAAGATCCTTATATTTCTCAGAGATTTTCATAGGAAATTTGTTTTCCTTCAAGTAGAAAACGTGCTGTTTGCTGCTTCCGGAAGCCCACGCACCACTTTTGAGCTGTCAGCACACAGAACTATTTCTGTCTTTCACTCTCTCATCAGTAACAATGAATCCAATTGCCTCTTATCTGACAATTCTTACTGTGCAGTCTGAGAGAAACAGGCCATTATCCCTCCTGCAGGACACAGCCTGAAAAGCTGGCTTCTTGGAAAGAAACAAAGAAGCAAGACTTGCTTTCATATTAATAGAATCAGGTTGTCAAGGGCAAGGGCAAAGCTGTAGTGACCCACATTTACCCTTTGGGAGACATAGCTCAAGATAAACTAAAATATACCTTGTCATCTTGTGCATAAATGAAAATGCTGTAGACATCATAATTAGCCAATCTATAAACCTCTTGGAAATAAAGGCACATAAAAAAAGAGGCTCATACAAAATTTTTGCTCTGTTGGTGGAAGAATAAAGTACTAAGTAAATTTCATATCATGAAGAGTAAGCATAAAGGCCAATTTCATTGTTTAACCATATAAAACATACAATAAAAACAATACTATGTAATTAGGTACTGTCATCAACAAAAACTAATAAAATATGTTGTATGATAATTATAGTTTGTAAAAATGTTTAAAATACATATTGGTGATTTAAAAAGATATTTGTTTGTTTGTTTGTTTGTTTGTTTGTTTTTAAGATTATACTGTTAGGGTCCCAATCTCATTGAAGAAAAGGCCCCAGACTCATGTAGCATGCAAACAGAAGAGAGTATTTATTTTCTGCGGAACTGCATGATGGGGTCTCCAGCTTGACAAAATGGCAAGGAGCCCAAAACAACTTGCAGGCCTTATGTATAGACTCTCAGTCAGTGGAATCCCAGGGATGAATAGGAGACCTTTAGGGGTATAGGGCCAATCCTGACTGGCTATGGGCTTAGGGAATTTCCCAAGTAGCTATGATGTAACTATGTCTGGCCTGGCCAGAGATTGGGGCTGATGCTAACTGGCTGCCCTATTCCTGTGGTTTCTCTTTTTAAAAACCAAAACCCAAACTGAAACTCAAGCCTAGTTAGGTAGAGTTAAGACTAAGGCGTGTCATGTAGTTGGACTAGTCTGATGGTGGTCGGCTGGAATTAAGCCCTCTCAATACTACAATCATATCACTTTTCCCCTTCCCTTTGCTCCCTTCAACCCCTTCCATGCACCTTTACATATTCTCTTTAAAATTCATAGCCTACTTTTCTTTAATTGGTGTGTGTGCATGCCGCGAGTTCATGCTCCTAAACCTATAAATACCACTTAATCAGACAATATAACGATCCTTGTATGCATATCTTTTCAGGGCTGACCATTCACTATTGAATAAACAACTGGGAGCTGGGAGGCCCCTGCCTTGAGGAAGACTGTTTCTTATAGGTGCTTTTTAATTTTCATTTGTGTGTGGGAAAACAAAAGGTAAATATGTTTTATATTCCATTTTAATAAGTACATTCATTGTCTAAATAAAGCTTGCCGATATGTGTATATACTTTTTTATATGTGTCAATTTTAATGATAATGTCCCTCATAGCCTTGGGTATTTGAACCCTTGGTCTCTAGTTGGTGACCATATAAGAGGAGGTTTAGGAGGTGTGGCCTTGCTGGAGGAAGGATGTCACTTGGGGCAGCTTTGAGACTTCATAACCTTGGTCCACTTCCAGTTTGCTCTCAGCTTTGTGTCTGTAGTTGCTCTCGGAATGCCTTCTGCAATTTCTTCCTCACCGTAATGAACTCCCTCTCTGGAGCCATCAGCCAAAATAAAATCTCTCTGTAAATTGCTTTTGGTCTTAATGTTTTATCATAGCAGCAGCAAGAACAACAAAACTGCTACCACATTAAACTTTCCTCCAAGACCAATACTGATTTTGAGTATGTTCATACAGGTGTACATATGTGTTTGTGCATGTGCATAAAAGCTAGAGGTCAACCTTGGGTGTTATTCTTCTGTGGTCCCTTCACCTTTGCCTTACTGAGAAAGGGGCTCTCACTGGCCTGTTAATTGGCTAGTATGTTATGTTGGCTGGTCATTCAACCCCAGAGATCTGTTTGCTTCCAGTACTGCCCAGTACTGGTTTTCCAGGTAGTACCACCACAATTGGATTTTTTAAACATGGGTTCTGGGGATTAAATTTATGTCCTCATGCTGTTTGCCAAGTCTTTTTTCTTTTTAAACCAACGTGGCCATCTCCATAGCCCTAAAGATTAAATTCTTAACAAAGAAACCAATAATACTTTTATCATAACGTAAAATTGCTATATACGGTACACTCCAAAAAATCTTTTACTTTTAAAGACTACCAATACTGTCATCCTTTAAGTAGCTTTATGGGGAGGGAATGTGAAGTTGTTTAAATTGCATTATAAGAGCTGACAGACCTCAGTGGTTTAGCTAGAATAGCTACCCAGCAAGTCCCAGGAATGCTCTTGTCTCTGCTTCTCCAGCACTGGGATTGAAGGTACCAGGCACTGCTCTGTTTTTTTTTTTAATTCACTTTACAGCCTCCTCTCTCATCTCCTCCCAGTCCCACGCTCCCTCCTTCTTTCCTTCTATCTCTATCTCCTAGTCCTCAAAAAGGGGGCACCCTCCTTCCATACCAATTGATTTCAGACTATCAAGATTCTTCACGACTGCCTTGATCCTTTTCATCTGTAGCCTGGCAAGTCTGCCTTGCCAGGGTGAAGTGATCAAAGAGTAGGCAACAAAGTCCATGTCAGAGACAGCCCTTGGTCCCCTTACTAAGTGACCCACATGGAGACTGAGTAGCCTATCAGCTATGGCTACATCTTAGCAAGGGGCCTAGGTCCATTCAATGCATGGTCCTTGGTTGGTGCATCAGTCTTCACAGGCTCCCCTGGGCCCAGATTTCTTGGTTCTGTTGGTCTTTTTGTAGAGCTCCTTTCTCCTCCTGGTCATTCAATCCCCACTCTTCTCTAAGACTCCCTGCACTCTGCCCAAAGTTTGGCAGTGAGAATCACATCTACTTCCATCCCCTGCTGGGTGGAGTCTTTCAGAGAACATCTATGGAAGGCTCCCGAAGTGTTCCCTCTCTTTAATCGCTTCCAGTGTCTATTCTGTTTGCTCTTCTGAGCGAGAATTAAACATCCTCTCTAGGGTGCTCCTTGTTAGTTGCAGTGTGGTTATCCTGTGCTGCATGACTAATAACCGCTCATACGTGAGTATATACCATGCATGTCATTTGTGGCATGTGAAGGATCAACCCATGGGCTGTCCCTGTGCTAGCCTGCTTTGGGTTATTAGTTACAGCCTGTTGCAGGTCTGAGAGTTGCAATGTAAAGTACTGGGACATTCTGAAAATATTTCTACCTTTACATAATATAACACAAGAAAAAAAAATGCAGTGCGTTACTCACTCTGAAAATATCTTGGCCGTGGTGTTGGTGGCAAAAATCAGAGGCCATATTAATTGGAAAGGCCTTCACAGTAACTCTACAGTTGTAAACAATTGCTCAAATCAAGTGCAAGGCCTCGTACACTGGGCTGTACCCCTCTGCCCTCCATCCCAGTGACCACTTTCAGAAACCAACATGGATATTTTGGATTAATGCTTGAATCATCTAATAAACTCTCCATATATGACTGTATCCAAAGTGAATTACCTAAATACGGATTTTTTTTTTTTTTGAACAGCTGCTTCTTTAAAGCATACACAGCTCGAAGGCCAAGAGCCAAGCCATGCTATGACTGGTGCGGGAGAAAGAAAGAGCTTCCTGTGGAGCACAGCATCTTGTCAGGATATTCTCATTAACCAGTGGCAGTGACTGGAAACAAGAAATCCTACAGCAGTTCAGGAAATTACTAAGTCAGATAAAGCAATGCCACATCCAGAGGCTGGCTCCTTGTATCAGCACCAGGCTTTAACAGGCTGAGCTAACTGGACACCCCATCTCCTCATTAAAAAAAAAAAAGGACAGAAATTAATCCATGTAAACAGCAAAAAAACAAACATAAAATCTGCTAAAAGCAAACAACTAACCTAACCCAGATAGCCTTTTCTGGCTTTCCACTCCTGGTAAAATTGTGCAGAATCCAAATATTCTGCTGCAACGTGAGTCCCAAAGATGTGCGCTGGAATACTCACTTGGTAGACCAGTACCGACAGCACAGTGAACTTCACTGTAGGTATGTGCTACTGTATTACCCACTGCGAACTCAAATGCAGCCAGAGCAACCACGCTGTGGACTTTCTCAGAAGACAAGTGTAAGGGCGGAAGGCTAAATCGTTTCCTCATTTGAGTAAAGAGGAAGTGCAGGGGCGCTGAGAGAAGTGGCTACTGTCATTGAACAGGTCTCTATAGGCCTCCTGGTATCTTTCACAATAGCAGAGGAGAAGGAAGGAACGAGGCACACTTTGAACTTTATTCTCCTAAGTTGTGGAAGAGACACGCCATTCATAACCAAAGATGTAAAAACAGGGTTGGAGTCATCACCACCTGAGGCCTATAATGGGCTCCCAGAAGCACAGTGGAGGGGTGGGAGGAATGTCTGACCATCTATTAAACAAGCGTTCAAGCTCTTCAACCACATGGGATGAAGCTGTTCTGAGAGTGCCGGTGACCAGGGAAAGTGCTCTTGAAAACTGTTGTTTCAGTTGCGATCCAACCTCCTGGTCCTGTCAAACCAGCTTCAGTGTTTTTATTGGTTATTTTTTTTAAATATTAGTTACAGTGTATTAACTTTGTATCCCAGCTATAGCCCACTCCCTCATTCCCTCGCAATCCCACTCTCCCTCCCTCATCTCCTCCCTGCCCCTTTCCAAGTCCACTAATAGGGGAGGTCCTCCTCCCCTTCCATCTGACCCTAGCTTATCAGATTTCTTTAGGGCTGGCTGCTATGTCCTCCTCTGTGGCCTAGCAAGGCTGCTACTCCCTCATGCGTGGGGAGAAGTGGGGAGGTCAAAGAACCCGCCACTGAGTTCATGTCAGAAATAGTCCCGTTCCCCTTACTAGGATACCCATTTCTCCATTGCTGGTGGGAATGTAAACTTGTACAACCACTTTGGAAATCAATCTGGTGCTTTCTCAGACAACTAGGAATAATGCTTCCTCAAGATCCAGCTATACCACTCCTAGGCACATATCCAAAAGATGTTCAAGTACACAACAAAGACATTTGCTCCACCATGTTTGTAGCAGCTTTACTCATAATAGCCAGAGCCTGGAAACAACCCAGATGTCCAACAATGGAGGAATGGATACAGAAATTGTGGTAATTTTACATAATGAATACTACTCAGCAATTAAAAACAAGGAAATCATGAAATTTGCAGGCAAATGGTGGGATCTAGAAAAGATCATCCTGAATGAGGTATCCCAGAAGCAGAAAGGCATACATGGTATATACTCACTGATAAGTGGGTGCTAGACCTATAAGATAGGATAAACATACTAAAATCTGTACACCTAAAGAAAAAACAAGAAAAAGGACCCAAGGTAAGATGATTAATCCTCACTTAGGAAGACAAATGGGATGGACATTGGAAGTAGGAGAAAACAAGTAACAGGACAGGAGCCTACCACAGAGGGCCTCTGAAAGACTCTACCCAGCAGTGTATTGAAGCAGATGCTGAGACTCATAGCCAAGCCTTGGGCAGAGTGCAGGGAGTCATATGAAAGAAGGGGGGAGTTAGTATGACCTGGATTGGACAGGAGCTCCACAAGGACCAAGTATATCTGGGCACAGGGGTCTTTTATGAGACTGTTTCTCCAACCAAGGACCATGTATGGATATAACCTAGAACCCCTGCTTGGATGTAGCCCATGGTAGCTTGGCTTCAATGTTACTGCTAATGAAAACACCCACTCGTGAGACTCTGCCACTCTTACTTGAGCAGTTTGATGATGCTTCCGGTTAGTTTCCCTAAGGTCTTTCGAGCAGCACGTGTGCTCGGCTCATACCTGTGCTAGACCTATATCTGATATATGAGAAACTATATGTAGTTTTTAATTAAATGAAAGTAAAAATGAATTTGAGAGTATGAAGAAATGAGGACTTGCCATTGAATGGCTACCTACATTCTGGCTCCCTCTTTTGCCTTTTTATTGGTATTATTATTATTAAATGTAAAATTTCTGATGTCTTTCAGAGCTGTTTTTCTTTGGGGAAGGGAAGAGGTATGGGAGCTTTATAAGGTATAAAAACCAGGAAATTATGTTCATTTTCTGAAATTACTTATTATTTCTATGACAAAAGTCCTAAGCAAGTATCTTGCTGTTGAATGCATAGCCATCACTGAGCTTTACAGAGCTTAATAATGTTGGAGGAAAGCTGTCTGTGTCATCTATTGAGAAAATTCTGAATTCCTTTTCTGCCTCCTACTCTTTCCCCCAGATTTCAAGAAAATAGAAAGCCAAATACAAAACAATTTTCAACTGAATTTTAATACAAGAGACGAAGTTTTACATTTTATTTTATTTTTCTTTCTCAGCAGGGGGTAATAAGTGTGTGACATTGTCATGAAATAAACAGTAATAAACTAAAACACCAACCCCTACTCCTCTATTGGATAGGACCTGAAAACCTTTCTTATCCATAGATATGCAGAACAGGTGATGTTCTAGGAATAAAAATTGAACCTATGACGTTTTTTAGAATTTAATTTTAAAAAGTAGAAATATGAATAGCATACATTATTGCTTATTAAAATTATTTTCTTCATATTTTATGAATATTCATGAAACATACTTTAAGTTTCACAGAATTAAATGATAGGATTAAATAATCCAAAGCGTATGCCTGTTTTACTTGTTTGAGAACGGGATTTTAACTGAAGCCCAGGCTGACCCACCTTGAATTCTTTGGGAAGCCTAGGCTCACTTTGAATTTACATTAGTGCTTCTGCTTTAATGTCTTCAAAGTCGGGATTATAGGTGTGAGCTACCATTATTTTACAGGTTGGGACTAAAGAAATGGAGAAGGCAGGTTTTAGGGGGGAAAATGACTATTTTAACAGGAGATACTTTCATTCAGTGGGAGTAAGTGATATGTTAATTAAAACACCTTACTCATCATGTGATTGTAAATAATACCACCACCATGGGCATACTTTGTCATTTGTGTCTCAAAGGAGAGGGATATTTTAACTTATAATTCAACTTGAAGGGGAAAAAAGCACAAAAAAAATTAATTTGATGCATCAGGCACTTTTCCAAAACCGTTCACAGCCAGTAATGTCTACAGACAATTTTAGCTGCACACTAACGCAATTGATTCTGATTCTCTAAGAGCTCTGCAATGCTTCCTTAATAATACTGTCTTCTGCAAGCTGCTGTCATGTGACAATATAATTGTTTTTCTTTTCACAGCTTGGTCTTTCTGTTGGATTTAAAGGCAGGATGTAGGTTTTGTAAAATGAAAGCCTTCTAAGGCTTAGGAGATGTGTGTAAGTATTATTCTTACCGACCAATGACTACGAGCAATTTTGCACAAATAAAGCCAATGTTTTGTTTGGAAAAGTAGAGCAGCCAAATAGACCAGTGGAACAGCTCTGTTAAAACTAGGCTGCTGAATATGTGTGCATTTATCTCTGCATTAGTAATCCTGGTCCAAATAAAGACTTTAGTCTATATAGATGCTCAAATTTCACCCGGAAATTACCTGTTCTAACAGGGAGAACTTAAAAGTAGATTATCCAAGTTTAAGAAAGTTTCATAAAGGTATTGTTTGATGTTTGCTATTCGATGTAGTCTACAATTTAAGAGATGGTGTGGTGTGCTCTGAGAACTTGACGCGAGTGATCTTTGAATTTAAGACATTCAAAGAGGTATTTATAGCCTCAAAATTGCTGTGATCCATGTCGTAGTTTCTGTAGGGCTGACGAAATGTATCATTGTTGTTTTTGATCAGTGATGGATCTCTTTGTAAAATACACGTGTTTATAAAATTTAGTACTTAATTTTAATATCAAATTAATAGAACCGACACTCCCATATGTTGTTCCATTTCAACTGGAAAAGCCAAGAGGTTGGTGGTGGTGGGGGGTTGGTGCCTCATGCATCTTAGATAAACATTTTACTGCTGAGCTATGTCCCCAACTTCAACAAGAATGTTTAAGTTATTTTTCAAGGCAGCACTGTATCTTAGATTTAATTTGTAGGTGCAGACATTTTTCCAGGGTGGGAGGTGAAGAAGTTACTTAGCTCCTTTTCTCCATAGCATTTGGTAGTATCTATATCAACTATTATACATATTTACTTTGTTGATGTGTAATATAACTATGCCCTCAAAGGGAGTGAGGCAGATTACTCTTGAGCCAAGAATGAGTGATCATGACTGGGGAACATGGATTTATGTGTCCTCAAATAATGCATTCTAATATGTAAAGTCATAAACCAGGGCATTTTCAAATTTGTGATTAGAATATCAGGTGCACAGGTTACAGCAATGTGGGGGGATTTCTGCTATGAGTTTAAGATGCTATCTGATAATACCTTAGGTTGTGGGTTGGTGGTCTGTTAACTTCATATATTCAAAAATGTTTTATTTGATAGTCACAGGGATGTTAGACCAGACGCAGAGGTGGGTAATGAATGACTACTAAGTGAACTAATTTAGCTGTGTATCTGTGACATTCCAATTCTCTACATCATCAATTTATAATTAACATATTAGCATGATAGAATCTTTAAGCTAGTTGCTCACTCCTTAACCCCTTAAACAGTAGTTCACAATATGTATAATTAATGTACATGAATTTGTGAAAATAGGGAACATAAGGCCTAACTCAAATGGCAAAATAAAAAAAAGAAACTAGACAAGAAAAAAACAAAAAAAGTCCAGATTAAAAGAGACAGGATGATTATGTACGACACAGGATCATACGATGATAGCATAATAATACTGTTGCTGTTTTACAAGGCATTATTGAGGTGTTAAAAACCTGAAGAGGATTATGAATTAGGGAAAGGTGGCATAATGTTGAATTCCTAATTTGGGTTGTTGTAATGAAAAGTTATATGCTTCTGAAAACATACAGTGGGATATTTAAGAGTAAGGGACATTATGCTGGAGATTAATTCCTAAAAATGTATAAAAATATGTATACATATGCATACAAATATACATAAGATATAATGCAAGCTTGATGAAATCTTGATGCTTAGAAAATGAAAACCATACAGCCACATCTGTTTGACACTGGAAACTTTCCAGAATCATGTAATTAATTCAAAAGAAAAATTTAGAAATTGCATTGACTTTTTATTGCAACTATGAATGGTTAGTTTCCAAACTATACAATTGAGTGAATTTATTAACAATCTTGATAAACTACAGCTTGGAGATTAAAAAAAATCAGCATTCATTAATTATATTTGCAATAAACTGTTGCTTCTTAATAAAGTTTTTCTCATGTTTGAAAACTAACAAGGTATAAAGAATATGAATATAGAGCAGTTGTGATTCTCTAATTCATTTTATGATTATGTTCAGTTCTGAAAGCACGTTAAAAATTGATGAACATTAACGTTGAAGGATTATTCATAATTAATATTTATTCACAGGATTATTAAAGCACTGATTATATTTAATCCACTATTATAGAAATAAGAGACATAGACACCTGTTAGATTTTTAATAACCTTAAGCTATTAGGGCTGGATAGATATAAACCCCTAAATAAATAAGATAAAACCTTGTTATCTTCCAGCCACACATTCCAAGTCATTTGTTCTAACCATTCCTGTCGGGGCTACGTCCATTCATCATTCCCATAAATACTTGGTCACGCTTTTCATCTGGGCTGCTTCCCTCCATCTGCCAATCCTCAGGGCAAGCTCCTCCTTTCTTCTTCCTCTTCCTCTCCTCTTTCCCTTTCTCTTGATGCTCCTGCCTCCTTCCTGGCACGTGAACCTTAGCCCTTCCTACCTCTCTCCTGCCCAACCCAGGTGTAGGCAATTTTTTTTTGGCCAATCAGGGATATTTTGGGAATCAAGGTCACACAGCATCGCTTGCATTTGTTCATAGAATAGTGACGATCTCTGGGGACAAGCAATTAACAATTTAATACATAGCTCCAGACTATCCCACAACACATTAATTGAACATGGCCAGACAACTATCACTTTATATCAAATTTCTTTATTAGGAATATGAGAATAATAGTTCTTAACTACAAATTGAACTTCTGACTACACCATCTTCCTAGCCAGTACAGAAGTGTTTTTTTTTTTTTTACTGTTTTTACCCTAAAAATAAGTATTTGAGAAGATGAATACCTTTACTTTGATTTGAACATTACACAACTTATACCTGTATTAAAACATCATATGGGAGTCTACAAATGTGTATTTTTGTATGTTGATCAAAAAAAGATATTTAATTTCAAAATGTGAACAAAAAAACCAACAGAAAAAAATGAGAACAGTCTCAAGTTTATCTTGTCCAGTAGAATTGGTAATTTCTTATTAGAAATTCATTATGCAGAGTACTTTACAAAGACTTTCAGAAATTCTACCAGGAACAAGTCTATGTGTCATGGTTTAATCTAACGTTTCTCATATTTGTATGAGTTCAACACTTTCTCTTTCCTGAAATAACACAAATACAAGTCACATTCCTTGAGTCATGATTTGGGAAAACACTCTTAAAATGTATGATTTCCTCAATTAGGGCATCAAGGGCATCTGTATTTCTGTTGAGAATAACATGAGACAATAGCGAAAATGAACTAACTCATTCAATAGATTATAAGAGGTCAAAGGAAGAGGTCAGTTTACGCACTAAAAATATTTCCTAAGGTAAAATTAGAAGGATTAGGTTGCAGCTCAGTGGTGGAACTCTTGCCTGCTTTCATGAGGGTCTAGGTTTGATGCACCCCCCTCCCAGCATTACCAAAATAATGGTGGTTATGATAATAATAATAAACAGGAAAGAAAAGAGAGATGGCAACTCATTTAAAATACAACAGAAAAAATTAAATTTTCTGGGCTTTGGACGTAGGTTAAAATGCTATAAGAGACTTCACCATGGATCCCAGGCTGATCCCAGATTTGGAGTGATCATCCTGCCACACCCTCCTGTGTGCTGGGATTACAAGCAAGTGCAACCACGCCCGGTGTAGCTCAATGGTTTAGGTTAATTCGGAAGGTTCAGCAGCAAAAGCGATAAATCCTGTGGAAGAAGAAGGCCTCAGGAAAAAATATCAATAGTTTAGAACTGGAACACAGAACTTAGTATATACGGGAAGCACACACAGCAAACCAGAACAAGTGACATAGGAAAGTGGTTAGTGTATCTCCACTAGAAGACAGTGGAACCCGTTAAGGACAGCCAGTTTTAGCAGTGGATACATCAGCCGTATCCGAGACGATGTTCTCGTTTGTGAGCTGAAGCATAGTGATGTAAACCCATAGCAGCTGTCGAGGACTGGCCAGAATGCCGGAGGACTGAAAACTGCAGCTGCTGATGTGTCAGGAAACAGGAACACTGGAGTAGCATGGGTTTAGAACAAAGGTTCTCAGCATGTGGGTCGAGACCGCTGGTGACTGAAGATACAGGTATTTACATTACGATTCGTAACAAGAGCAAAACTACAGTTATGGAGTAGCAACGAACTAATTCTATGCTTGGGGGGTCACTGCAATGTGAGGTACCGTGTTAAAGGGTGGCAGCCTTCGGGAAGTTGACAGGCACTGGTTGAGAGTCTACGGCATCGGATCACTTGCATACGTTTTGCCTTTTGGAGTCTCTCTGTGTGACAGTCACCGTTAATGGTGACTGTTGGTTTTTTTTTTGGTCCCAAACGTTGTCTCTCTTCAACTTTCGTCTCCCAGATTCCTTTCATCCTCAAGATGGAGGAGGCAACTAAGCCCACATATAATGTAGGTGATAAATGGAAAGGGTTTTATTTATGTTTGTGTTTTGTGTGAATGTTTATCAGACATGTGTGAGTACCTGAGGCCAGAAAAAGGGGTTGGAGCACCCTGGAGCTGGAGTTACAGGGTATTGTGAGCCACCTGCTGTGGGTGCTTGGAGTCCGAACTCAGATCCTCTGGCAGAGCAGGAAGTGTTCTTAACCACTACGACCCTTAAAAAAGGACTATTTCGTACCTCTGTCCCTAAGAACTTGTGAGCAGTTTTATGAGGTTATATTCACAGCTGCCACATGTTGGCCTCCCCCAAACCGTGAAAGAAAATTTAGCGTGGAGATACTGGCAAAAGAGAACCTTTGGATCAATACCCAAGGCAGGAGAGGAAGGACACAGACAGGGAGAAACTGGTCCAGACAAGCCGCTGACTCACCTTCCTGTGCTTCAGAGCAAGCGACAAGGATCTTTCGGAGTTGCCCCTGTGGGCCAACACAGCCAGGCCTTCACACTAGGCACTGATTCATCGAAGATGTAGGCTTCTGGAAATATCAGGCTTGCTGAGAATGTCGCTATCTCCAAGCAACAAGCGAGGCCCAAGGGCAGGTGCTTGAATCTCACTCAAAAGAGGAAATAAACTAAATAGCTGAAGTAGGTGGAGGGAGGGATCTGAGTGGGAGAAGGGAAGGGAGGAACTGGGGTGGGGATCAGAAGTAGAAAGCAGGAAGGCTGGGAGAGAGAACAGAAACCAGTCCATCTCTGGGAAGGGGGAGGCTTCTGGGAGTCTATGGCGGTGACCCTAGCTGAGACTTGTAACAACAGGAGATATGGAGCCTGACGTGACCGCCTCCTGTAGCCAGGCTGGACTTCCAGTGGAGGAAGGGGAACGTCAACCCATCCACAACCCTTCCACCCCAAATTTGGCCTCTGCATACAAGTAGTTCAGGGATAAGGATGGAGCAGCGATTGAGGGAAAGGCCAACCCCTGACTGTCCCAACTTGAGAGCCAGTCCACGGGCGAGAACCAACCCCTGACACTACTAATGATACTCTGCTATGCCTGCAGACAGGAGCCTAGCCTAACTGTCCTCTGAGAGGCTCCATCCAGCAGCTGGCAGAAACAGATGCAGAGACCCACAGCCAAACAATAGACATAACTCAAGAGTCCTGTGGAAGAGTTGGGGGGAAGGAATCAGAGAACCAGAGGGACCAAGGACACCATAAGAAGACCTACAGAGTCAACGAACCTGGGCCCATGGGGGCTCACAGAGACTGAACCACCAACCAAAGAGCATGCATGGGCTGGACCGAGACCCGCTACACATATGTAGCAGATGTGCAGCTTGGTCAATCATGTGGGTCTCTAACAATGGGAGCAGGGGCTGTCTCTGAGTCTGTGGCCTGCCTTTAGATACGTTTCTCCTAGCTGGGCTGCCTTGTCTGGCCTCAGTGAGAGAAGATACACTTGGTCCCACTGACTTGATGTACCAGGGTGGAATTGGTACCCACGGGAAAGGGAACGGGAATGGGGGAAGTGGGGCGTGAGGGTGGGACTTGGAGGAAAGGAGGGAAGAGGCTTCGGTCAGGCTGTAAAGTAATTAAATACATAAAGAAGAAAAAAAGAAAACAGTATTCCCCTCATCGGGTTCATTCAGTCCTTTATTGAAAACGGATCCAGGAAGCACAACAGTGTCCCGGTAGATGCCCTCTGAACACGCACACTTCAGTTTTATAGTATTTCAGAACTGTTTATTAACCAAAAATGCCACGAATCACTGAACAATCGGGAGAGTTCACTAAGTCAAATATTTCAATTTAGAAAACCAAAGTTAATCAAGAAAACCCTGAAATAAAGTGAAAGTTGATTTTTTGAAACAGCACAGTAAAAAATATACACGCTGCTTCTACAATGCGGCACTTTCACTTATCTCTGTGTACTAAAATTCTTGGCTATTTTATTACTTCACTAAAAATAAAAGCTAAGACTTAAAAAGCACGGTGGTGTCTGGAGGAATTCGGTCTTGAACCAAGAGGGGGCAGCAGAGAGCCACAGCGCAGGAGCTATGTGGGATCAAGTCAGCTGGGTCTTGGATGTCTGGATCAATGCATAGCTTAGCTTCACTTGTTGGCGCTAAGAAACAGAAACTTGAATTTAAGGTTAACGAGCACTGGATGAATCACCAAGTATTTATGGGCAGTTCACAAGTCAAAACCAAACCAAATCAAAACACCCTAAGTGGATAAAAATATGTAGGTTTCCAGGTGACGGGGCATGCTGGGCTTGCTAAGGAGAGCGAGCCTTCAGGATCCACGGTTACTTTTGGACTCCTCAGCTTGCTCAGAAACAATGAGTAATCAGAAAACAATGTGTGACAAAAGGACCTTAAGCAAAACTTGCATGAATCTATATTTTTTTCCTACTAATTCCTAAACCGTGAGAAGGGAGGTAAGACATGATATAATTTGAGAGAAAAATTTCCTCAAAAACCAAACCAAATCAAAACAACAATAAACCAAAGCAAAACAAAGCCAAAACCCAAACCCCAAAAAACTTTGCTTTTGTTTATCTAGCTACATTTCTTCTCAATTTATATTTTTAGTCTTATTTTTTGTTGTCCTAACATTTTGCATTATTTTTAAAAGTGTTTTCCATTTTTGTTTATTTTCCCTATCAAGTAATTTTAAACATAAAAATATGAGTTTGCCTAAGTATAGTTTTGTCACATCTTGTACACATTATAATAGAGTTACAATTTTGAATTTTTTATGAGTATTGTTTATTTAGAGACATGCGCATATTCATATAGAATGAATGTAGAGAGTTTATTCAACTCTATATGTTTCCAATTTCACAGTGGCTTTGTACTTATTTCTTCGCTTGAAAAGTGTTTTATGGATTCATATTTAGTGTAAGAGCAGACTTTTCTGAAAATTGAAGTTTAAACAGACATGCACCTTTTTGATATTGAATAGGAAAGCCTGACTGCTGATTTGACTGCTGTTGGCCTTGTCACTTCACCCAAGCCTTTTACCCTCTCTGGACTTTTGTTCCCTTTGTGGAAGCTGGGATTGAGCCAGCCAGTGACACCAGACGGTGTCTACTTCTAATGGGTGGCTGAAAACACATGAGTCTGTTTTTGTTATTGTAATAATAAAATGTGGGGCAAGAATGTTAATTATTCCCTAATAAATGCTGTAGTGTGGTAAAACAATAGAATGACCTAAGCCACAATACTTCTGCAATCCTGGAAGCATTGCAGTTAATAGATAAGGTCCTTAAAAATATTTTGGTTCTTTTGGACATGTTGCAAAGGAATAGAGAAGTATTGCCTCTAAGAAAAGCTCCTTTCTATTTTGGTCTGAGGAAAATACTTAGTAGAGACGATACTAGCATTTCATGCTTTTAAATGTCCTATACTATCTTCTGTGAAAGTTCCTCATCCAACATTCAGCTTCCTTTAAATAACTTTCAAAAAGTTTAGAATACTATTGTTTGACATTACATGATTTTCAAAGATAGTCTGGGGAATTCATGTATACCTTGCTTTCAATTTTAACTATCTTAAGTATTTTCATCAGAATGATGAGGTGAAAGTGAGTGAGTAAGAAAAAAAAAATACAGCAGCTTAAAGAATGGAACTCAGCCTAAGTCCCAAGACACATGGCTACATATAACAAGCCCTTCTAATCTTGTGCCCACCAGTGAATCTGAGTCATCATGAGTGTATTGAGATAATACTTGAATTGGCCCCTGTGAATAATCTACTTCTTGCTAAGTTGTTGGCTATGCAACAAGATGGTGAAAAATAATGTATTCTTAGTTGGAAGAAGAGACTAAGTTATACTATGTTCTACTGTCAATACAGTATACAGCAGGGGCTTAATAAGTATTAATAAAAATTAGCGGTGCCTTTAAGAGATTGCCTATTAAACAGGGAAATTTTTGAGTGCAGTCTATTCCCATGGTTAGTACAAGAGATTTTTTTTTCTTCTATATTGCTGGTGTGAAATGTTTATGCTGTGCAATTAGAATTTACACAATTATCTACACTCTCCGTGACTACTCTTAGAACATCAATGACTGTTTTAGACAGTCAATGTGAGCATAAATATCTGGATATAATTGATTTCCACAGAATAGTTAGCTATTGTATTTTTTTTTAACGTATGGCCAAATTTATGTTGTCATGTGGTACATATCAAACATAGTTTTCTATGCTTTTGTCTTTGATGGTAGACTTTGAAGTAAAAAAATAAAATAAAATAAAATAAAATAAAATAAAATAAAATAAAATAAAATAAAATAAAAATTCTGAAGCTTCATTGCAGAGTATCAAGTCTTTTGGTCCTGGGAAGCATAGCTAAAATAACAGACAATAATCTGAATTATCCTGTAAGTGAAATGTTTGTTCCTTCTCCTCTATGCATCTTATGTTTGAGCAGACAATTCACTGAACTATAGAATCCACTTTGTGTCAGAGTATCAGGGCCTGGACTACCTGGAAAACTTAGGAGTTGAGTGAGGCACTGTTTTATTTGCAATGTTTTCAACAGCATCCATGCTGTGTAACTCAGTGCAGTGCTCAGCAGCTAAACATGCTTGCTGAAAACCAACCTGTAGTTCTTACATGTCTTTTCAGATTCCTTGAGAGTTGATGTTGACTAACTGAATGCATTTTGAGTCTAATTTTTCTTTTCTTTTCTTTTAGAAATACCTGGATGCTTGGAGATACTTTTTTTTTTTTCTTAAAACTTGGATAATGATGTAACACAATTGTACTGTACTTTAAACTATTTGTTATTATTATCATTAATTGTTATTTGGTTGTTCAAGACAAGGTTTCTCTATGTAGCCCTGGCTGTCCTGGAACTCACCCTGTAGACTCAGTTGGCCTTGATATCAGAGATCTGCCTACCTCTGCCTCTTGAGTGCTAGGATTAAAGGGCTATGCTACTATGGCCACAGCTTTAAACAATTAAAAGATGAAAATTTAACACATATGGTGGTTAATTGTCATGGACACCTTAATTGAATTTAGAAACATCTAGGAAACATACAAAGGGCAGACCTTTGAGGGCATTTTTTTTTAAATCTTTTATTTTTTTTTATTAATTACACTTTATTCATTTTGTATCCCCCCATGAGCCCCTCCCTCCTCCCCTGCCGATCCCACCCTCCCTCCCCTTTCTGCATGCATGCCACTCCCCAAGTCCACTGATAGGGGAGGTCCTCCTCTCCTTCTTTCTGATCTTAGTCTATCAGTTCTCATCAAAAGTGGCTGCATTGTCCTCTACTGTGGCCTGGTAAGGCTGCTCCCCCCTCAGGGGGAAGTGATCAACGAGCAGGCCAATCAGATTATGTCAGAGGCAGTCCCTCTTCCCATTACTATGGAACCCACTTGGACACTGAACTGCCATGGGCTACACCTGTGCAGGGGTTCCAGGTCATCTCCACAAATAGTCCTTGGTTGGAGTATGAGTCTCTGGGAAGTTCCCTGTGTTCAAATTATCTTGTTCTGTTGCTCTGCTTGTGGAGTTCCCGTTCCCTCCAGCTCTTACTATTTCCCACTTCTTACATAAAATTCCATTCACTCTGCCCATCAGTTGGCCATCAGGCTCAGCATCTGCTTTGACAGTCTATACTGCAGAAGCTTTCAGAGGCCCTCTGTGGCAGGTTTCAAGGTTGTTTCCTCTTTTCTTCTGGCTTTCAGAGGCCCTCTGTAGCGGGTTCCGAGGTTGTTTCCTGTTTTCGTTTTCTTCTGATGTACATCCTCTTTGCCTTTCAGGATGGGGATTGAACATTTTAGTTAGGGTCCTCTCTTTTGCTTAGTTTGTTTAGATGTACAGCTTTTAGTGGGTTTATTCTATATTGTATGTTTATATGAGTGAGTATATACCGTGAGTGTCTTTTTGCTTCTGGGTCAACTCACTCAGGATGATCCTTTCCAGGTCCCACCATTTACCTGCAAATTTCATGATTTCCTTATTTTTCATTGCTGAGTAATACTCCATTGTATAGATGTACCACAGTTTCTGCATCCATTCTTCAGTTGAGGGGCATCTGGGTTGTTTCCAGCTTCTGGCTATTACAAATAAAGCTGCTACAAACATGGCTGAACAAATGTCCTTGTTGTGTACTTGCGCCTCTTTTGGGTATATGCCTAGGAGTGGTATGGCTAGGCAGGATTAACTGAAAGGGGTAAGATCCACATTGAATGTGGGTGGATCCAATCGCCTGTGGTCCTGTTTTGAAAGGAAGGTCAGGAGTAAACTAGCCGAACTGCCATAGCAGTCTCTTTCCTGTTTCTTGATGTGTTACGCTTCCCTTCTCTGATGTCCTTTCTCGTTTACTCTGTCTCTGTCTCTCTCATGCTGCAAGTTCAGAGAAAACATAGGGTATTTGTCTGTGAAGGTCAATGTTGACTGTCAACCTGATAGGATCTAGAATTAACGATGAGATAACCCTCATCATCTTTACTTCTTCCAGGAAACCTTTAGATTTGGTTAACCCCTTGAGGAAATACCTTGACTTGTTGAAGAAATATCTTGACTCCTTGATCTTCCAAATGGTTGTATGAAATGGAGAATACATAGGTGGGAGAGGAAATTTCTCCTTGAAATTGTTCAACAAAGCACCTCTCTGATTTGATACAGAATTTACCAGCCTAGGATGCTTGGGGGGAAATCTCCCAAACTACTATTGTGGAGTAAAGACCCAGAGACCACTCAGCAGAGAAGAGGTCTGAACTTACCTAAAAAACAAAACAAAAAAACCAACCAAACAAACAAACAAAACCCTGCAATTCTAATCCTTTTTAGTTTTGTGGCTCATTTATAACAGCATTCCTGTCAACAGTCAGGACTTGGCTATGGACAACAATTAAATGTTGCTTATAAGCTCCTCTCTTTTATTTCTTCCTGTCAAGGCATTGCCTTTTCTTTTTTCCTTTTTATTTATTCTTCTCTGATATATTACATCCTGATTACAGTTCCTGCCTCCCCCCCCCCCAACACCTACCCTTTTACCTCCTCTCAGAAGAGATATCCCAAATGTGGCATAACAAGCTACTATGAGACCATTCTTCTATTGAATATAAGAACATTCTTACATGAAAGCTGGATGAGGCAACCCAGTAGTCCCAAAGGCAGACATAATACTCAGAGACAGCCCCCACTCCCATGGTTAGGAATCCCACAAGCACACTAAGCTACTCAGTCATAACATATATGCAGAGGACCTAGGTCAAACCCATGCATGCTCCCTGATCTTTGTGAACTCACATGAGTCCCAGTAAGGTGATTCTGTGGGCTGTGTTCTCATGGTGCCTTTGATCCCCTCTGGCTCCTCCGATCCTTTCTCCCCCTCCTTTGCAGGACTCCCCAAGCTCTGCCTAATATTTGGCTGTGGGACTCTGCATCTTCTCCCATTAGTTGCTGGATGAAGTCTTTCTGGTCTCTCTGATGATGATTGTGCTAAGATTCAGTCCCAGCACATCCTGCAGGCATGACAAACTGGATGGAGGTCAGAGGTTTCAAAGCCTCCATTGAAGCCTTGCCAGGTTCCAGATGATGGCAGGTTTAGGCTCTGTGTCCTTCCATTATTAAAAGTCGTCACACTAGGTTCACCCTCATAAGTTCCATGGAGTGTCTCAGGGCTGTGTCTGTTTCTTCTTTCTGCCAGCCTCTTCAGAGGGAAAATAGGGCTGCCCTGGTGGAGTTGAGAACAACAGAGGATGGCATATGAGAAAGGAGAAAGTACTAAGGGATTGCCAGGCCAGATCTGGACCCTGAACACACAGCCTATTACATGGGAAAAATGAATGCATGTGTGGTGGATCTGTACTAGCCAGTCATATTACCTGCCCCTGAAAGCAATCTCAAACAGATAAGGAATCTTTTCCTATATTAGCAAAATGTCTATATATCAAACAACATCTTCTTTCTATCAAGGCTCTCTTTCCCATTAAAACAATTATAATAATATTAATTGAAAACTTACTCTATGATAAAATATTATAAGTAGATATTTTATAAATCAAATCAATGTTGAATATATTACAATGTATACTCTTATCTGTTGAAATGCACAAAAGTAAATACCATAAAATATAAATAAAATGTAATATTTTGTATCCATAATGTCAGTATTAACAGGGCAGGGCCAGATGATAATAAAGCATTGATATGTAAACTATATGTTAAAGTACTTACATTAGTAAACTTTTGCAAGCTTTTGAAGCCAAGGAATACACATTTTATTTTCATTCAAGTGTCAAAATTAATGTACAATCATATGCTTGGCCCATAAAATATCAATACATTTTAAAAGTTTAAGTATTTAAATCAAATTGTCTGAGCACAACATATTAAATAACAAAGACAGTCATTTAATCACGCATAAATTATATCCCAAGAAATCAGTCAGAATCTGAGCTTGTTCCTTGCATAAGGAAGAGGCCAGAAATTTTGAGGTCTGAGCGTACTGGTAAATAGAGCTTGCAAGACAGAACTAGCAAAGCAACTTTCTATCCGTCTCTACAACAGAAAGCTTTCTGAATGAGCCACTGGCTTCCAGAGAGTCAGATAGACGGTGAACTTTATACTGCAGAGCAGTATAGCTGGCATCCGGGATGGTAGATGGGATTAAGAGCAGAGGAAAGGTAAAAGTCAACAGAGAACCTGGGTTCCTCTGAGCCCAACTGAGGGGTTTTGGCCTTGGGTGGAAAAAAAAATCCAGAAACAGGAGTCTTCCCTTAAGGCTCATTTCTCTTTAGAAAAATCATCCAATTAGTAGCAAATATGGGATGACACAATAGTGTCAATTAGAACAAATTGAGGCAAATTAGGGGTTATAGTTAGGCAAATTACTCTTGAAGGCTGCCAATTTCGTCCTCTTTTAAAAAACATTTTGTTTGTTTATTTACTTCTGTGTGTGTGTGTTTGAGAGGCGGGGGGCATGTATGATACAGTCTGTGTAGCAGCCATAGGGCACCTTTTTGGAGACAGTCGTCTCCTTCCGTCTTTGTAAAGGTTCTCGGTGTCGATCACTCAGATTGTTACTCAAGGGGCAAGGACCTTTAATCACTGAACCATCCCTCCTGCCCTGCTTTTATTGAATGAGTAGTTCTGTGGTGGTCAAAGGAAACAAATCAGAGTAAATGATCAGTATCAGACACTTCAGAGCTGTTGGGTAACCTTAACAGTCTTTTAGCTTGACCCGGTGTACTCTAAAACCAGCGCTGTGGGGTGTGGACTCACCAACAGATGGCTAGCCGCAGTCCTATCAAAACGGGGTGTAGCGTTTCAAAAACATGTTAAGGTTTCAGCTTGGTTGGCCGCTAATTTTATCACTCAAAATAAGTCTGTTGTATCAAAGATTGCAAGTGGAAGCAATGTATATAGCTGCTTCACTCTTCACGTTAGAATCCTTGCGCTTATACCCTAACTGTGCAGACAAGCCTCAAGAGGGCGAGCATTTGACAATATTTGATATATTAAAGTATGGGGAATGTGAGTCTTTAATTTTTTAAAACTTATTTTAGTAATATAAATTTAATATTTATTTAATATCAACTATGTCTTAAACTGGAGCCAGGTACTCTGGTGATGAAAAGCAATGAGGAAAACCTCTTCTGGAAGAGCTGTTCTCCACAGGGCAGGAGTGCTGTGGCTCTCATTGCTAGCGTTGTACGTTGCTACAGGAGAGCTGGTCTGAGCTTCCCAGAGCTGAGGAGTCTCCTATTCCGGTTTTACACCAGCTGTTACATTGTATACACATGGGTCAGCTTCAGATTAATGGACAACAGCTAAATCTATCAAATAGATCTGCCTGTTTTCCCAGATCGGGAACTCTGCTGCTTGAATGTCTTTCCTCCCAGGTTTGGAAATATGATGGAAGAAATAAGGATAATTTAATTCCAACAGATCTCTTTTGACATGACTGTAATTAATTTGAAACACACCCGGGAATCATACTAGCTTAATGAAAGCCCTCCACTCATTTTCTCACCAAAAGTAAGTTCATGGGGAATTTTAATCTGAAAATAAATAACCTTTTATAAGACCTCAATGGTGAGGATTTAGGAAGTGTCTATGATTTATGTAATGTTTTATAGCCCGGCAATGGATGAACTCTGGACTCCAGAGCATATTAAAATATTCTAAGTCTCTTAGCAAACACAAAGTCTCATCATACTGCTTTTAAAGTGGTCTTCTGATGCCAGAATGGAGAGCACACAGTGAACGGGAATAAAGAGAATATCAAATATTTATGATGTCTATCATTTTCTTTCACTTTACAATAAAGAGTTGAGATCTATGGGCTATACTGTAGATTGCTTTAATAAAAGAACAGCAGAGGGAATACAAAAATCAAATTAAGCATTTGATTTCACTACCAGCTAATATCCTTTAAGTTGTGAGGAGATAATTATGGCAGGTGCATATGACTATATTTGTAGGAAAATAGTCTATGATTTAAATTATTCAGAATATGTTAACAACACAATTATATTAGCATTTGGAAAATTACAAGGGCAGAGTATACGTAAAATGCACTTTGATTGTACTTTGAATTCATTCATATGGAAATTTCAAGAAGTTTCTTTAAAGAAAAAGGAAACACATTTTGGGTCAACTATATGTATACCCATATAAACAGATATTTGCAATTCAGTGTTTGATTTTTCGAGACATCATTTCTTTGTGTAGCTGTCCTGGAACTAGCTCTGTAGACCATGCTAGCCTCAAACTCACAGAGATCTGCCTACCTCTGCCTGGGTGGTGGTGGTGATGGTGGTGGCATTAAAGGCATGGACCTCTACCACCAGGCTGTAATTCAGTTTTAAAGGGAGCGTTTGCATGAGGAAAGCATCTTGCAGTGCTTAGGTCTTCTGTGGTAGCAGTGTCATGTTCTGGTCATGTGTACCAGGGACTTCCCAGCTCTTCCTGACTGAAGCCCACCCTCTGCAAGCTACGCTGTGTCTTATAGCCAAGAAGATAATATAATTCATCCCTGTGAGTCTGAGTCATGCCAGCCATTAGCACTGAAGTCTCAAATCTGTGACTCAGCTCCTCTCTAGTAAGGCTACTAAAAGGAGCCTCATTTGAATTTTGAAGATGCACTCGAAAGATGTTGATAAAAAGTTTTCTCATGGGTGGTTTACACTTTCATATCATACATGTAGCTTTTACACAGAATGACCTCTACTGTATTTATCTTGTATTCTCTCTTTGGCCTATAATATAAACTTTGCAGGTTTAGGAACTGAGTTGTTGGAATTATAGCCCAGGTCTTGATCAGTCGTGGTCAATAGGAAATCAACTTTCTAAATGAATATACTGTTATTATTGTAAATATTAATTTTATTTTTGAAAAAGCAATTCTTGTACATAATCTATAAATTAAGCAAAGTGATATGTAGCCAAGCACAAAATTTTCTAGCACAGTTCTTTCCAGCCTCCTCACTCAGAAGAGATTCTATTTGACAACTTTAAAGATTTTTTTTCCTTATATACCTCTATATTTATAAATAACAGGGATCTAGATTAGTTTTATATTTTGTTATTTAATTTTAGATAGTATGCATTGATTTCTTGGTGTTATAGTGAAGAATTTAGCTCTTCAAAACATGTCCCTTTGGCTTTCTTTTCTTATTGTCTATAACAAAGTTGTTTAAAAAGTTTTTGTTTAAATCTAAATTTGTTGCTATGAGGAAGATAAAAATAACACTGATGAGCATTTTTAAAATTTACTAAAATTTGTAGTTTTCATTTTTCTTGACATTAGTAACAGACTTTTTTTTTTTTTTTCCTGTTAGAAGGTAAAGTTGCCACTTAATCCTTCTGCTAATTTTTCATGTGCTTTCCGACAGCCTTTTTGGTGATGCTTTCCCAGAGGTCATTCTTATTGGCTTTAATGGTGTGAGGTCATGCATATGGAAATATAACTTTTGTTTATTTGCTTTAATTTTAGAGCCACTGCAGAGTACTTCTCTAGCAACTTAACAGTCCTTAGGTAACCCAAGCTTCAGAGAAAAGTCAGGGGCTCCAGCAGCTCCCCAAAGCCAGACTTTGTCACCCATTCCCCCGTGTGCCATTTTAAAAGATTGATAAGGCTGAGACACAAATAGGAGAGAGGGCTTATTTTATGTGATCACATTTAAGGAGGAACAAATAAATGAGTCCAGTGATCCAAGACCATCTGGAGGGTGGTGACAAGAGCTTTAGGTTTCAGCAGAGGAAGATTTAAGGCAAGAGACAAGAGGCATGTATAATTAAGCAGATCAAGGCCTGATCCGGTCGATCAGTTTCTACAGCTATCATTTCCTAGAGCTCATCAATCTGGTTCTGCGCCTTCTCCACACCGGAGATGATTTCCCTCATCTTGAGGGGGGATTTCTCCCTGGAGCTCTGTTGTTTCTGGAATTCAAGTGATTGCAGGTCTGGGAAAATCACTTATCTCCACGCCTTCATCCTGAGAGGGGAAGCCCAGAGGTAATCCGGCATGCCTTAAAAGACTGACATGCCTAGGCTCCGAGGAAAGCCATTACCTAACGTTAAGAGACACACAATGAAGGCAATGACATCAGGCTTTCAACTTGCTTTTGTCATCTTGTGTGCCCAAATAAGGAGTCAACGGGTTTTAGCAAAAGCATCCTCCAGGGGCCTGTTTCATTTACTATGCTAGACATTTTCTTGATTTTCTTTTAATATGGACATCTTGCTTCTTTACTCATTTTCAGTTTCTATTTCTTATTTTATTGGAGAATAAATCGTTATTTTTTGAGAATGGGTGCATAGGAAATACAATTATTGAGAATTACTTACCAGTAAGCGTTTTTGTTTTATCTTCTATGTTAAAAAGGACTTTCTTCTTCTTCTTCTTCTTCTTCTTCTTCTTCTTCTTCTTCTTCTT